>NW_019268527.1:3857331-3955252 GCF_002738365.1 Cucurbita moschata
CCCCCCCCCCCCTCCTCTATTGCCAACCATTTAATTATATATAAAATAAATACCAACTATTTCCGTACCTAATTATTTTTTTTATTTAATTTCCACGTCACCCCTCACTCCTCCACACCAACCACACGTACGACTGTATTCACATGTATTTTCTAAACCACTTATTTTATATTATAATAAATAAATAATAATATAAAATTACTATAATATTTAAAAATAAGAAACTTACAAATAAGATCATGGATTTTACCATCCATGGGGAGTTTATTCCCTTCCAAATAAATACTTGCCAATTTTAATTTAAAAGAAAAAAAAAAAGCTGACATTTGTTTCCAAAAATGCCCCGTAGTTGTTAAAGGGATAACGTGTAACAAAATTTGAAATCTAGAAAGTCAATAAAAGGGAATTTGGGTAATTTGGGTAATTTGCAATAGTCAAATACAGCCTGTGGAAAATCCTTTCCTTCCGCGCAATTCTAAAACTAAAGAAATTATTATTTATAAAAAAAGAAAAAAGAAAAAATTGGATTGGTTGAGGGGAAGAGAAGATTTTGTAGGTTTAGGAGATATTGTGGATTTAATTTAAAAGGGTGAGTGGGATCCACGTCATCAGTGATTTGGAGATTTTCTAGAAAAGGCGACAATGAAACGCTTGATTATTGGGTTCCCAATTCCTCCTTTTTTGGGTAAACTCCAACTCACCGCCTTATTCATTGCATCCTTTTACACCACATCTTTAGTACCCACTACCTCACGTTTTCCAACTCCCCTATTAAATTTCTTCCTTCTTTTTTTTCTTAATTATTAATATATATATAATTGTAAAAATCTCTCCCTAGCTGACACTATACATAATATATTGATTTTGGGTTATGTTTAGGAATTGGTTAATAATATATTTTATCTTATCTTCGGATTTGGTTAGTACAATATTTTATTATCTTTAGGATTTAGTTTATAGTTTGTATTCTATTCAAACGTTTGTAAACATTTGTGAAAATTGAACGTTAGATCCCACTGCAACTTTTGGATCCCATCTATGTTTTTCAGTACTCTCAATCTCACTCTGTTTCTCATTCTTAGCATAACAGGATAAATGGGAGAATATCTATGAGAGATGAACTTTGACTATTACAAAAAATATATATATATATATATATATATACCGCGCGAGATCTCACCTTGGTTGGAAAAGAAAATGAAACATTCATTGTAACTATGTGAAACATTTTCTCGGTTGACGTGTTTACCGGTGGAAAGAAAGAGACAATTATGCTTGCAACGTTAATATATATAACAACGACTAGTTTTTTTTTTTTAATATTTAATTAATTAAATAAATAAAGGGTTGCAAGTGGCTTCGTATCAAATCCACATTTTGTCTTCCACAAAGGGGAAAGAGAAAAATAAATAAATAATAACAGAAAAGAATAATGGAGTTTGGATATTCTAATTCTCATTGCTTGCAAATAAACCTTTGACCAAAAGCAAACATAAACAAAATTACCAAAATACCCCTTGTGGATTTAAACGGAATAATCTGATTATATTATGTTTATAATTTTATAATTATAGATTTATTAAAGATTTTAATTTTGAATAAATTTGAAAAAAGAAATTAACTAAAATAAACAAAAACGGAACCGTCATTGACCCGGATAGCGGCCCCACTATTGCGGACTTGTAAATGGAATTGAATTGGATTAATTGTTTCTTCTTTTTCAAAAACAGAAACCGGACAAAGTCACGAAAATGAAACGGAGGTGGGTAGAATTTTCCGTAGGAAACAATTTTCTTTTTAGGGATTAAGAGGAAAATAAATAAATAAATTTAAAAAATAAAAAAAGAAAAAGGCAAAGCGTCTTTGATTAGCATAGGTATACGCTCCCACGCGCTCGTTTTACGTCATTATCCACGCGCCTTCTACCTTCTCTCTCTTCTTTGTCCCCCTTGTATAAATCCCGTCCTTGAATCCCCGCCCTAATTGTCTCACGTTCTTTGTCGCGTCTATCCGTTTGAACTTTGCAAAATCAATTCAAAGAAGAAACCCTAGTTTCTCTCTCTTGTTCTTATGGAGAATCAAATTTCCAAGAAGCGGGATCGGGACGACTCGGCTGAGTTTACTGAGTCGGAGAACGGTTCGTCCGAGGTGAAGCGACTCAGAGATGACCTTTTAGGTTTTTTCGACGAGTCCGATCCTGAACCAGCGACTCAAGATCTCGATTCGTTGATGAGGAGTTTTGAGGAAGAAATCGCCACTGCGTCGTCGTCTCCGGTGCCGGTGGTGGATTTGACGGTGGATTCCGGTGAGTCTCAGCCGGAGTTAGGTTATCTATTGGAAGCCTCCGACGATGAACTCGGTCTTCCGCCTTCTGTTACTTCGATTAGTAAGGAGGAGTTCGACGAATCGGCCGTGTTTGCGAGAGTTTCGAGTGATTCGTTGGAAGTCGGAGAGATGTGGAGGTTTGAGGATCAGATTCCTAACTATGACGCTTTCGAACTGGAAGGCGGAGATGTGTATAGCGGAAGCGATACGGCGGAGTATGTGGCGTTTGATGGACTGTTTGAGTATTCGAATCTGTGTTTGGATGCGTCGGAGAACTCGGATTTTCTTTGGCGGCAAGAATCTCTGCCGGCGCAGTAGGTAGAAACGTCGCCGATTTGTAAATGCTTTTCCGTTGAAGGAAAGGACTGTAGGACTAGACTGATACAGATGTCGCAGATGAATATAGAAATTTGTTCGTTCTCTTCTTATTTAAAACACACAGGATTACGCAAATTGCACAAATTCTTATGGCTTTCTCTTTTCGTTCTTATTTCTGGGTTGCAATTTGAAAGAACTTCCAAATCTTCAAACTCTATTTGGGCGAGATTGGCCATCCGGCGATTTCTATGGTTTTTTATTTTTTTATTTTTTTTTTAATTTGAAATATTGACGAATGAGGAATTAACCAAATAATGGGTTAGGCACCAAATGTTTTACTTTTACAAAATATTTAAATTATTTTTTAAATATATATACCCAGTCAAGATTTCTCGAATTAGACTTGACAAAATAAAGGAGAAATATATCAGTAATTTTTTTAAATCATTGATACCCTATGAGAAATATACGAGTAATTTTCTCATGGTCTAATAGTCTATAGTCTTAACACAATGGTACGATATTATCCACTTTGAGCATAATCTCTCATGCTTTGCGGTGGAGACTCGTACCCATGGTACCAATGGTGGTACCAATGGAGAGATTATTCCTGGATTATAAACCCATGATCATTTCCTAAATTTGTCCGTGTATGCCTCCTCGATTATAAACATCATTTCCTAAATTAGCCCGAGTACGCCTTCCTAGTAGCCAGTGTATGCTTCCCCGATTATAAATCCATGATCATTCTCAAAATTAGCCCAAGTACGCGTTCCCTTAATCGAGGCTCGACTCCGTTTTTTTTAGTCCTTTGTTCGACATTTGAAGATTTACCAATCTAGCACAACTAAGTTTAGGGCAAGGCTCGATTTACCAATCTAGCACAACTAAGTTTAGGGCAGGGCTCTAATATACCATCATGTTAGATGAATAGAGAGTATTCCTCTATTATAAACCATGATCATCATTCCCTAAATAATGAGATATTAGAAGATGTGAGAGAGTATTCTAGAGTATTTCTTCCTTATAAACTCATGATCATTCTCTAGATTAGCCGATATAGAACTTTCATGATCCGACAGAGTTTTTGATGAATGTACATCTATATTTTTTTTATAATAACTTATAAATCAAGTTATGCATACGTTTGAATTCAACTCTATTCATATAAGCTAATAATTCTATCCAATCGAATTGCATCGTGTTAATCGAGTTAATGGAGTACTAGTCTATCGAGTCTCTTTTTTTTTTTTTTTTTTTTTTTTTTTTACTTTTAGGTATATTTCTTTTTATCAATTACTTATCCTTTTACTTTTCACCGTCCACATGCCTCTTCTTCCTCTTGTATAGCATGTGCGCGCTTTTTTACGTTATTTATTTATTTTACTATCTAAATATATTTAATTTTGTGTCTAATTCAAACTAATTACTCGTAAACAAGTTAAAATTTATGGTTAACTAGTTTTAATCGAGTCGCACATAATTACCGATTAAGCTATGTTCATATGGTTCGAGATTATTTTATTTATTTAGGAGTGATTTTGAAGGGGTTAAAATAGTTAATTGGTTGTGCCATGGACCATAGCGTGGTACCATCATGAGATTACATTGACAACTAGGATCCAAGTAATAGAAAAGGGTCCAACATGAACCAAAATCGGCCACCACAAATGGGTCAGGTCCAAGTTGGGCTTAGCCCAATTGCACATCTTCGGCTCACAAAGGGCCTGCTCCCTGCGTGCCCAACTTGTGCAATCTTGGTCCAAGTTGGTCCGCTCATATTTTAAAACTAACTCAGAAACGATTTTAGCCAATTGATAAATTATTTTTAATATTCTTTCAGATATATCTTTAAACTTTAAAAAATTCTCCATTTAAAGTTTAGGGTTTAATTATGAGCTAAACTTCAACTAAGCGGGTAGGTATACTAGGCCATTCTCGTATGACTGGCTTACGTTATCATTGGTCACTTCCACTGATCATCACACGTCTCTCACGCTAAACGCATTAGCTGGTCTGGTAGGTTAAGAAATTTGATTTGTTCACTCGATTTCACCTTATAATTTTAGTTCGGGTTTCTTTTGGTACTCGTGTAACAGCCCAAACTTTTATGGGTTTCCCCTCTAGAACGCGTATGTTAAAGAGAGGTTTTCACAACCTTATAATGAATGTGAATGCTTCGTTCCCCTCTTCAACCAATGTAGGATCTCGCAATCTACTCTCGTTGGGGGCCAGTGCCCTCGCTGGAACCGTCTAATGCCTAGCTTTGATACTATTTGTAACCGCCCAAGCTCACCATTGATACATATTTTGTCCGCATTGACCTCTTACGTATTATCATCAACCTCACGACTTTAAAACACATTTACTAAGGAAAGGATTCTACACTCCTCCAATCGATAGGGGATCTCACAACTGCATTGTAATTTTTAACTTTAGGCGTCTAAATTTTAATTTATACGTCAATTATTAAAGACTTATATTAATAAAATATGATCCATACAATTGGACGATGTGACAGATGATTTTATATATTAATAAAGTTCTAACATAACATAACAATTCCTTAAATTTGAATCTCTCCAAATGAAACTGAAATTTCGTGTAATTCCAAAAAAAGAAAAACAAATTAACAAATTTGAAACTAAATTTAATTTAAACGATAAACATAATTCAACGAATCAAGCGGTGATTTGAGACTCCAAAAAAAACGCACAGTTCGAAGTCGAAGGCCACGTCGGATCCAAAATGCAAAAAATTAAAAATAATAAAAAAAAACAAAAAAATCTACTAACTTTTCCAGCTTTCATCACCAACTCATAACTTCTACATGTTTAACACGCGCTCTCTCCTTGCATTGTTGATCAAATTTTTTCAAAGAGCGTAGTTTACACGCTCCAACTAGCGCGTGATCATGGATTCTACATTCTCCTATATAAAATCGCGGAATTCTGATCCAATCCTTCTTGCTCTCTTTGCTTGCGCTTTCGGTTACCGTCGTTCGGAGGCTTTGCTCGTTCTAGGGTACTACCATAATTCTCTCGAATCCGGCGTACGACGTGCTGCTGTGGTCTTGCATCTCTGCGAAGGCCGCGATCGAGTTCTGAAGATGAAGATTTTCGTCAAGACTCTCAAGGGCTCACACTTCGAAATCGAAGTTCAGCCTCAAGATATGGTTAGTTTACTTTCTTTATCGGTTTTAGTTTCGTTTTTCATTTTAATCGTTTGCATTAAGACTGTGACTCGGAATCGAGGACTCTCAACTATGTTTTGGATTCCGGTGTGTGTTTGTTACTTCCAATTGATTAGTTATTAGGGTTTATGCGGTGGTAGTTCGTTGTTTTCCTTGTTGTATTGCTGCCTTTTGTACGATTAAATTGTGTTGTGATTTGGAAATTTCATATTGTTCATCGTTGTTATTGCACTAATTCTGTACTCGATTTGTGTTTCGTTTGATCTTTTCTTTTTTCTGTAGTAAAGCATCAAGTAGTTTTTCTCGTCATTTGTAGCTACAGGAGGTTTCGATTGTTATGCTTTGTCGTTAGTATTAAGTTGCATAGTTGATGTAGGACTTTCTTGCCCGCTAATTCAATCTTATATCTAACTTCACAATTGATGTCATCGTTTGCGCTGTGGACGTAGACCACAAGTGATCTCGTTGGTTGCATTTTGTATATGATATATTAAATTAAAAACAATAAGAAAGACAAAGAAGGTAGGTTTAATATTGATTGATTGATTGAATAAATACAGAAGATAAACGTTGTATGGATAAGAATAATCTCATTAGTAATTGCTAATTTGAGCTCTTTCATGTAATGCACCTTCGGTGATTAAGAGTGTTTAACTCCTTTTATTTCATTTATTGATGAAATTATATGTGCTCGAGCAATATAGTATCCTACTGTAGTTTTCCCTTAAACTGATCCTTTCAGTTTTACCATGTGAGGTAATTTAATTCCCACGATAGAATTTTGGGAAACCTTCGCACTTCTTGCTAAGCACTTGCATCTTATCTATCACATTTGCTCCTGACTTGTCTCCTTTTTTATTTCTCGTGGATCTACTTAATATTTGCAGAATCCCTGTTCTGCAAACGTCCTTAAGGCTAAAAGTGAAATTCTCTTTGTACTTGAAGCAAAACCATCAACTGTCGTTTACATCAAACAGTCTTTTAAATGAGGAGTTTGCTTTGTAATTTGGGTTTTGTCAAACCGTCTTTATTCAACCTGCTCCCTAGTGTCAAGCTTAGTTGGGGTTTACATGTTAGATTTGTATGGAAGTCACGACAACCTTGGTGATCACTAGTATGATCCAAATTTCACCCAGGATTGCTTTTCCTTGCACCGGAAGATAGTTTTTACTCCAATGTCATTTATGCCTTCTTCCATCATTCCTAATTTTATGGGCTTAAGCACTTAGACCCGTGCTCTAATATTGTGTTCAAACCAATTCCCATCTCCAAGGTGCCTTTTAATACCACACGAATAGTAACTTTTCTGGAAGCAGCTTGGTATTCTAATTTCTTTCAACAGTCTCTTGAGGATGCTGTCATGTCTGAATCTATTTTAATGAGCTGCTAATTTGTAAGTAAACACTGCCTTGAACGAGTAGTTCTTTCATATCCACATTTGTCAACTCATATTACTTTCACTCCCCACAATGATTTCTGAAAAAACATATGCCAGTCTCATTATCGTGGTTGTGGCTCTTGATATTGGCTTTTTCTTGCTCGAAGCAAGCACTGGAAGAATTATGTCCAGGTGAATTAAGGAAAGGAACTGTGCCTATTTCAGTCTTGTTACTTGTTGCCAATCCCATTAGGTTTGAGGCACAATCAAATTAGATGTGTTTAAGTCATACATGACGAAGTTAATACTTTAGTCCATCTCCCAAGGAAATTGCCAATTTTGATGGGTTGTTTTGTTGTATTCTCTGCTGAATGGTGTTCGTCCATATTCTTTGGAGCTGTGACTTTGCTTGGTGTTTTGTGTTCTTATTTTTAGGTGGTTGACTTGCAGTTTTCTAGACTCAAATGCCTTTTGTGATGGCAAGGATTTGCACGGTTTTGTGGGGCTTGTGGGGGAGAGAAGCAAAATTGACCTATAGGGGACTTTAGGGGGACCCTTGTCCCTTTTCCTAAAGGGGTTTCCTCTTTTGTGGGATTGGTCTTTTGGATGCCATTATATTCCTTGAAAGATTGGTTGTTCGTCAAGAAAAATCTAAATAGATTTGCTGGCCCTTAATTTGATTTCCTTTCTCTTTTAAAAGTCTTAAAGGGCTTGGTATTGCTGCTGCATTAATTATGCTGCTTGCTGTCACCAAACATCTATGAAGCAGAGAGAGTACATTGCTGCATTATGGAAATCTTCATATAAATAGTTGATCATTGTTGTATGTAGACATTTACTGCACAATTTGTCTATGGTACCTTGGGTAAATTTTGTAAAACACATGGTTGTATTTTATTATGTTATATTTTTTTGAACTGTTTTGCCACCATGTTTTCTTTTGCCTTTTTGAATCACATTAACTGAGTTTTGTTGGTTTTAGGTTGCTGATGTGAAGAAAAACATAGAAACTGTTCAGGGTGCTGACGTTTACCCTGCTGCACAACAGATGCTTATCCATCAGGGAAAAGTTCTTAAAGACGGCACAACACTGGATGAAAATAAAGTTGCAGAAAATAGTTTTATTGTAATCATGTTGACAAAGGTAATACAGCTAATTTATTTTTTTAATTGAAAGGATTGTGTAAATAACAAATTCTAGGGAGATGAGAGATTGAAATTTATATTATTACAAAATACTAATAAGAAGAAGAAGCTTGATTCCATGTTTAAACAAAAATAAATATTGAGTGAGAAAAAATATTAGATTACCACGTGCCACAATTTCAAAAATTCATCATGAAAGCCTTTAACTTCTGGGCTTTACTTTAGTGGAGGTTATATGCTAATAAACCAGACAAAAGTTATATAGATTACTCAACCATGTTGGAGACTGGAATTGCACCTGGCTATGCTTTTTTGTCCTCATTTGTGGATGGCTATAAAAGTGCTCTTGATTGTTAAGGATGAACTATATACCTAAAGGGGAAATATATATTTTTGTATGTGCTTCTCCACTCCAACAGCTTTGCCATAAAATACTCATTTTTAAGCTAGAAAAATGTAAAGAGACGATGCAACTTTGGTTGGATGAAGAAATTTTGTTAGGAAAATTGTTGGGTATTCTATTCTTCTTATCTGGACGAGGTGATCTTTACAGTTGCTTGATGTTGGTGGTGGTGATTTTCCACCCTTCCTTTTGGGATAGCGCTCTCCTTTGAGCGTCTGATTCCAAGGATGTAATGATTTTTGTTATTGTTTCTTAGATTTGATTCTCCAGGATTGGATCTCTTTGGCATTCCCTTTGTTGGGTTGTTTCTTTGTTTTCCCTTTTGTGATCTTTCATTTTTTTCCAATGAAATCTGGTTTTTCATTCAAAAGAAGAAAGGAAAAGAAAACGAAAAAATGTTTGGAAACATGTGGTATTTATTACTTGACTAGTGTTATACGTAGGTAAGATTATGTTCTACTTCAATAGATTGATGGAATGTCTTGCAAACACTGTCTATTACACTGCTCTGATAGGGAGGCTTGCAATTTGTAGTCTTGAGCTCAGGCAGGGAAGTGTCAGCACTAGGACGGAAGAGAGTTTCTGCTTGCTTTTTTATTTGGTTTTATGACGTTTTGTAGCATTGTTCCTGTTGTTTGCACTTGGATTTGAGTTGACGACAAAAAAATCTGGATTTGGTAGTTGTACTCGTATTGGTAATTTTACTGATTGATTGAAGTGTGAACCCTTTTGATTATTCTTTTTTACCGTTTGTTTTGCTCAAATAGTCCGTTCTTTTTTTTTCTTTTTTTTTTTTAAATCTTTTTGTTTGTAGAATAAAAGTTCATCGGGTGGGACGTCTTCTACCACACAAGCTGCACCAGTGTCAAAGGTAAGGAATAACAATTCTATGTTTTTTTTACTGGCCAGTGGTAATGGCGATGATAGTCTCAGTGTGTCTCTGAATGCCTTAAATGTTGTAATTCACTTCTGTCCAATAAATTCTTTGTTGTATGTATTTATTAGTCACCTAATAGTTATTACCCGTCTCTGTAGACAGATGTTTATCTAAAAAAGTTCATGTTTATTGCTTAAATAGTAGAGTCCTTAATTTGTCTTCAAGTACTTATATTATTTATTGACAGTATGATACAGTTCTACATGTGATCATCTCCAAATGATCATATACAAACGTGGCATGATGTTTGATGCTCTGTTGCCAACCCTTTGGAGTTGGTGCAGTGTTCTTCAATAGTGATTATTTACTTATTCCCATAAAATACTGTTAGTTATCTACTCATATTCCTGATCGAGACGTAATTAAAGAAAAAAATATAGATATAGTATAGTATGACAAGGAGGACCTCCTTGCAGGCACCACAGAACACTGCCCCTGCACCTGCTGCAACTCCAGTCTCAACATCTGAAGTTCCTCTACCAACTTCAGCACCGTGAGTTCAGATCTATCTGCTATGTCTTTCACTATATCTGTCCAGAATAATTGTTCTTGGAGCATTTATGATTACGACAATGATCTTTATTTCAGTCCGGCTACTATTACCACCTCTTCTCTTCCAGCTCCAGCGCCAGCTCAGGCGCCAGCTCCAGCGCCAGCTCAGGCGCCAGCTCCAGCGCCAGCTCAGGCGCCGGCAACCACTGTCTTGTTAGTAGTTCTTCCTTCCCGTTATACCTTTTTTATTCAATGCAAAGGTTTATTCGCTCTTTCTTTTCAGACTTTTTAAGTTTTCTAAATTTCCTTTATTGTACTTCGTGAAAAACAGGCCAGAATCTGATGTCTACAGCCAAGCAGCTTCTAACCTGGTTGCGGGCAGTAACTTGGAGGAGACTATCCAACAGATTCTTCTCATGGGCGGAGGGATTTGGGATAGGGACACTGTTGTTCAAGCTCTTCGTGCTGCTTACAATAATCCAGAAAGGGCTGTTGATTACCTTTATTCTGTGAGTCTATTTGCAGATGTCTATATTTTTTCCATTCTACTGTTATTTTTGAGGTTTTCCTTCACATTTAGAGAATGAAATTATTAATGGTTATACTTTTATCTCTGCAAGGTCAATTGTTTAGAATGGCATTATTTGAACAAAATTATCTCCTGTAGGGCATACCTGAACAAGTTGAAGTTCCACCTGCTGCTCATGTTCCGTCTACTGTTCCAGTGACCAACCCTTCCGCTCAACCTGCACAGCCTGCCCAACCTGCGTCTGCGACAACCACTGGTCCAAATGCTAATCCATTAGATCTCTTTCCTCAGGTAGGAAAAGAAAAATTAATCAACTTATAGGTTCGTTTGCAATTATTGGTAGAGAGAAGAATAATGAGCAATGTTATGGGTTTTCAAAAATTTGCAAGTTTATGATTTTTTTTTTTATTCCTTTTTACTTCAGGGTGTACCTAATTTAGCTTCCGGAGCCGTTAGTTCCGGCAGTCTTGATTTTCTACGAAATAGTCCTCAGGTCCTTCTCTCTCCTTCTCCCTCTCACCACATACAAACAGACACCACGTTCGCATCATGTATTGCTCGCCTCTGAAAATTTGTTCTTTCTCATTTCAGTTCCAAGCTTTGCGAGCTATGGTGCGGGCTAACCCTCAGATACTCCAGGTTCTTCATCTAGTACACTTCATGCTTAAGCAAGGTGCCATATGTTGTCATTTTATACAAGTTTTGTTTTCTTTGTTTTTATTTCAGCCTATGCTTCAAGAGTTGGGTAAACAAAATCCTCAGCTTATTAGACTTATTCAAGATCATCAACCTGACTTCCTCCGCTTGATTAATGAGCCTCTTGAAGGAGAAGGGTAAATTTCTGTTCCCCACATCTCAATTTGAAACGATGGTGGAAGTTTATGTATTAATAATTTATAGCTTGTTCAGGAATGTACTTGGGCAGCTTGCTGATGCTATGCCGCAGGCTATAACTGTAACCCCAGAGGAACGGGAAGCCATTCAACGGGTTAGTTCACCTTCTCTATTATCTTATGATGATAAAGACAACTGAATTCATCTTGATTCTTAAATTGATATTTTGGATTATTGTCTTTCCCTCCCAACAGCTTGAGGATTTGGGTTTCGACAGAGCTCTAGTGGTGGAGGTTTTCTTCGCCTGCAACAAGAACGAGGAAATGGCTGCGAACTACCTTTTAGATCATATTCACGAATTTGAGGGTAATCAGAATTAATTAGTCCATTTCTGTTTTCGTTGTGCCCATTTTAAGAAACCCCAAAAAGGAAAGGAAAAAGAAATGACGGCCAATCCACCAACAAGAAAACAAAAAGGAAAGAATCTGTGTATTTATCCGTTGTGCTCCCCTCGGGTCTCTGTCTCTGTCTCTCTCTCTTTTCGCCTCTGGCCACATTGTGAATGGTGCTTGTTGTGAACATATAGATGTGAAGATGCATTTTATCCTTTTCAATTTTAATTCGCAACTCAATACTTCGAGCCTGCCATCCCTTCATGTGATATATACAGTCCCTTCATTTTATTCGTTGTTTTCAACTACTTTTTCTACGTCCTTTTTTTTGTGTCTTTTATTTGTTGAGTGATGTTGCCTGCCTTAGACACCAAATGATTTTTCATGCAAGTTTGGAATGCTGACAATCGTCGAAGTACTTCTTTTATATAATATTAACCGCTTTATTATTCTGTTGATGTAATCTATAAGTTTCATTAATGCTTTTAGAAATTATTTTCAACCTACGCCACTGCATGCACTATTTGATCATTGATTTGTTCTTTTAGGGGCTGTTTGAGGCCGAAGTGGGAGAGTTATAGAGCTTGAAATTCTATTTGGAACAGAGAGTCTCTGTTTTGGGCGCTGAGTTTAACGAGGAATTTTGTAGTTAGGATAAACAAGTTTTTGTTTAGAATTTTTTGTTCAACCATTCAATGAAGATAGATTTCAACAATTTTTTAAAATCTAATTGAAATATGAACTGTATGGATATTTTACAATCTCGATTGGGATAAATGTTCATAAGAACAAAAAAGAAAAAGGGAACATTATGCATAGCAAGCTTGGTATGTGCATGTTAGAAATCACGACTCTCCACAATGGTATGATATTGTCCACTTTGAGCATAAGCTCTCATGGCTTTGCTTTGGGCTTCCCCAAAAGGCCTCATACCAATGAAGATAGTATTCCTCACTTATAAACCCATGATCTTCCACTAAATTAACCAATGTGGGACACTCCCAATCCCAATAATCCTCAACAGTGCATACAATGTAAAAAGCCCAAATAACAAAATTAATTCAATAGCCAACAAGGCGTTGAATATAGGCTTCTCAAAATTAATTCAACCTTTAGTAAGGGGTCAAATTCATTATTCTAGGAGACGTAAAAGAAAAGTTGGTCATTTGTCCCTATCCATGCAGTGCCTTTTTGTTAAATAATTGTTAGTAATAAGCTTAATACTATCAATATAACGATAATTGAGTATAGTATTAGTTTTATTAGATGAACACGACTCTTCACAATGGTATAATATTGACGTTCTTGTGGCTTTGCTTTGGAGTTTCCCAAAATATCTTATATCAATGGAGAGAGTATTTCTTGATTATAAACCCTTAGAGAGTATTTGATTATAAACCTGGAGAGAGTATTCCTATTCCTTGATTATAAACCCCCCCCCCCCCCCCCNCCCCCCCCCCCCGTATAATCCTCCCGTAGCCCAAGAGACCTTATATCAATGGAGAGAGTATTATTTGATTATAAACTCCTAGAGAGTACTCTCTCGATTATGATTATAAACTCCTAGAGAGTATTCTCTCGATTATAAATCCAAACTTTCATTCATCCAACTAATTTTAGGGTACAATCATAAAAGAATTCAAACAAGAAGTGGAGTGGGGTTACATCCAACTCAATCGAGTGACCCATATTCAACTCAACCAATTAATATGTGACTTGGAAAATACGTAAATGTTTCCAGTTGGGAAGGGACAGAGAATTGTCAAATTTCAATGAGAAGGTCAAAGATGGGATGAGACTGAATGAACGAACCATGTCTTCCCCCACTGAAATGGCGCGAAATTAGTGGCATCACCGTACACCTCTTTCTCTCTTCTCTCTCTCTCTCCTCTATTCACCGTTTCGAAACTTTCAATTTTCTGTTGGACAAACCGCGTCCGCAGCCAACTTCGCAACTTCCCAGAAACATAAAAACAACATTCATTCAAATCCCCGGCAGAAGAAAATGGGAAGTTGAATTCCTTTGGATTACTTGCAAATTTCAACACACGGCTTTCTCATTACTTTACCTCGTTTAATGTGAAATTTGCGATGAGTTGGTGAAAATTATGTATTATTATATGGTGGTGGTGGTGGTGGTGGTGGATTTTGAGTGCGAGAATAAAAATGGAAGATGGTGCCACCCCTCTTTCCGCCATAGCCGAGTCCTTCGAAGGGCTTGCCAAATTAGTATGTTCCTTTAAGGAGGATTCCTCACAACAACTCCGATTGGATGTTCTCTGTGACGCTTGTTCTCTCGTCTCTGTTCTCTTTAGTTCTCTCGGCCTCGCCTTCAAATTCGCCGAGTTAGAGTACGTCTCCAAGGTTGTTATATTCCTCCTCTCATTCTTCTTCTTCTTCTTCTATTTCATTTCGTTTCAGAGTCGCCTGATGAAAGATGTGTTAGGAACTACGACTCTACGACTCTCTGCAATTATATGATATTTGTCCACTTTGAGTATAAACTTTCGTGGCTTTGCTTTTGGTTTCTCCAAATGACCTCATATCAATGAAAATGTATTTTCTTACTTATAAACACACGATCATCTCCTTGTTAATCAATGTGAGACTTTCTCCCAACAATCCTCAACAACCCTCCTCACCCTCCTCTCGAACAAAGTACATCATAGAGCCTCCACTAAGGCTTAGGGAGCCCACGAACAATCTCACTTTAATCAAGGCTCGACTCCTTTTTATTGGAATCCTCAAACAAAATACACAATTATTCGACCCTCGAGTCACCTTTGATTACAACTCACAACTTTTTTGATCGACACTAAATCACTTTTCACTACATCTCACAACTTTTTTGTTCGACGCTTGAATCACTTTTCACTACATCTCATGACTTTTTTTGTTCGACACTTGAGGATTCTATTGAAATGGCTAACTTAAGGGCATGACTCTAATACCATGTTAGGAACTACGACTTTCCATAATGGAATGATATTGTTTACTTTTAGCACAAGCTCTCATGACTTTGCTTTTAGCTTCCCGAAAGACCGGCCTCAAATGTATTTACTTACCTATAAATTCACGATCATCTGCTTAATTAGCCAATGTGGGACTTCCTTGTCACCACGGTGAACAAGATGTTGGAAATTCTAATGGAATCACCCCTTTTGATGGTTTTCTTTTTTTTCTTTTTTTTTTTGTTTCAGGTGCGTGATCTTTCGGAAGCTTCAAAGAAGCACGAGACATTGCTCACAATACTTGATGATGATATTGCAAATGACACAGTTAAAGCACCTGGAAGCAATTCTCGCAATCTGCGTCGAGTTAGACAAGGTTTGGACCTTGTTAGAGCTCTGTTTGAACAGTTTATGTCCACTGAGTAAGTTCTCTGTCCCCCTTTTCCCTTCCTTCCTGCAATCAAAACTCATTAAGTTCACTTAAATCCTGCAATATCAATTCTCCACAAGTTAGATCTCTAAACTAAAAGTTGGGATTGGGTTAATAATGAATGCAAAGGTCAAAACTTACTAGCTTTGCTGCCTTGTATCTCTAGAGAATACTCGTTAAAGGAAGCTGCTTCAACAGCTTATACACAAGTTTGTGCGCCCTACCACCCTTGGACAGTCAGAATGGCAGTTTCTGCTGGAATGTATACTCTTCCAACGAGGGAGCAGCTTCTGCTAAATCTCAACGAGACCAGTAGGCGCATTTCATATACTCTTTTCAATTATAAACACCTGAATCTGTTGTTTACACAATCAAACTTACAACACCTCTTTCATTCACCATTGCAGATCAGTTAGCAGAGAAGAAAATGAAAAGGTATATCGACGCTTCGGGTCCAGTCATAGAATATATTGACAAGCTTTACATTTCTAGAAATATCAGCTTGGACTGGTGACTTTCATGTCCTTCTGAGGACAACCGCTTCTTCACTTTATCTTATCTGAGCAAGCAGCACATCTCAACAGTGTTAGTATATCACAAAAAGAAGCCTTCCATGGATGCTTCAAACAAATATAAGCTTAACAGTTTCATGAAAGTATTCATGATACATGTTTTGTCTAGTGTTATTGTCTGTGTACATAATTGAATTTATAACATGTTAGATATGGAACTTTAAGGTCGCATTACCTTTCAATTTGAGTATAATAAAGTAAAAGGGTTAACATCGACATGATTTCAACACAAAGTATTGTGCTTATTGGACAATTAACAGGCAGCACTTTCTAACATCTAAACAGAGGCACAAGTTTAAAGGTTAGAAGTTGCTTAAGGAACTCTCAAGAAATTTGAGTTCATTAAGCATTAAACCCTTGAATGACAAACCAACACGTAATGTCTGGCTGGAATCACGAACACTAAATACCTTTGTTGATTAGATAAAACTATCTTTCATCATCCATTGAGTTTCTACCAATACAATTCCCGTCTGCAGTAACTTTGACAAAGAAAATCTACTCATTATTGCTCCTGAAATATTTCAGAAATAGAAATAAATATTAAGCAAAATCAAATATCAATAGGACCTCCAACACAAAAAGGATTCCTCTGAGGCTCTGTTTAATTCAAACTTCCATCACTCCGTGGCCAAAAGAGAATCTGGATGTTTCTTTTTCCTTCTTGCAGGCAAGTTTTAGGCGATGTTGAAACTTGAAAATGGACTTCTACAAGGTCAGGCATTCTGGATTCTCAACTATCTTTGCGAAGGTATGAAGGAAGGCAGCTAAGTCAGCACCATAAACTATTCGATGATCGGCGGTCACATTCACCTGCAAAATGCAGTATTTGTCATTAGTTCAGGTTCATAGAAGGCGTGCAGAAATCCTTAGGCAAGAAGCTGGAACAAATAAAATAATTAAAGAATGAACACACCATGAATTGAAGAAGAATTGATGTACATTAAACACCGCAACCAGACGTACTGATAAATTTTACCAACTTGTGCATAGTGTAGATATGAAACATGGGTATGAACGTAGATATTTCTAATAATTTCCGGAGGGAGAAGTTTGTTTCCACCTTCTATCCGATTCAAGAAGCGTTGCCCATGACATGTGTGACAGGAGTGGAAGGTCGTGGATATATAGGTTTAGGGAAAATGTGCTTTGGATGCCAATCAACATTAGGCCTGTCACCCACCTTAGGGTTCTCAGTTAATCAACCGACGAACTAAACTAAAACTATTAAAAACAGAATAACAGGGCTGAGCACCAAAGACCCTTCCATCAGGTTGCCCACATTTAAAGGAAAGAAGCTAGGCTGAAAATCCTAAATCAGGAAGGTAATAGACATTTAATTTCGAGCAAGTTATGGTCAAAAGGATCAAACTCAATGTTCACAAGGGCAAACATGCCCAATTTTGGCGAGACCAGTGGAAAGATGAAGTGGCTCTATCCTCCTATTTCCCTAAACTCTACCCTCTCTTGGGAAAGCAACTGGCTTTTAATAATCAATCCCGGATTCCCTCTTCTTGTTGGGACCTTAGTGTCAGAAGGATCCTAATGATAGAGGCTTAATGACTTCTCCTTGGGCACTAGCAGTGACTTCTGGGATATGGGGCAAGGACAAATCGATCTCTTCTTGAACAAACACTCTGTATGGTGATCTCATAAAGGCTCTTCCTTCATTCCCTCTCTTGATAGCCTTACTTTCAATTGCCTCAGAACGCCCCTAAAAAGTAAATGCTTCCATTTGGGAGCTTATTCTTGGTAGTGTCAACATCAAAGAAAAAGTCCAAGCCTTAATCCTAACACCGCTCTGCTCCAAATTGGAAATTAACTATACAAAACATATAAATAGATACAAATCTAAATCACATCCTACAGACCTCATTCCTACCAATAAAACACTTGTCTTTCATTCTCAAGTAAACAAAACTCGATTTAAACATAGGCGTGTCTACTCCCACGCTTCCCATGCCTTTGCTAAAGTATTGTTATCAGTCCTTGGCAAAACTTAACCCAAAAAAAAAAAAAAAAAAAAAAAACCCTTAAATTGGATAGCTCGGAATAGAAGTAGAATCTTTGTGTTGATTGTGATTCGTGAATACAGTGAATGGAATGAGAATCTTTTTGTTAATTGTGATTCGTGAATACAGTGAATGGAATGAGAATCTTTTTGTTAATTGTGATTCGTGAATACAGTTTAATGTAATTTAGATGGCTTAATGGCTTACAGTTCCTCTGAAAGATCAGAGACTGAACAGTAACTAACCTTAAATTCAGCATTCAGATAAATAGAGATGAGAACGGAACAAATTGCCAGAAGAAACAGAACTCACCAACATTTTACTTTTCACGCTGAAAAAGCCATCAGCGTCCGTGACAACAGTCGGCTTTGAGGCTCCAACGGCCATGATAGCCCCCTGACATAGAGAGAATAATTCAACACAGCTTTGAGAATCATAAAGACAAGAAAAATCCATTGCCCGAGTATAAGAAGCCTAATTCTCATTACGCACCTGGCCTGGAGGAAGTATAGCATCGAACCTGTCCACTCCAAACATGCCCAGATTGGAAAGAGTGAAAGTTCCTACAGGCAGTATAACTCAGTTTTACTATCCTAAAGCCCAAAAGTACAATAAATGCATTCAACAAAAAGAGAAGTGTCGGAACCTGAATTGTATTCATGGGGCTGAAGCTGCTTGGATCTAGCTTTCTCGACCAACTCTTTCCATTTTTGAGATAGTAGGTAGAGGTCCAACTGCATTGAATAATAAATAAATAACGAGATACTAAGGGCAGTATCCATACTTTGGTATAGTATATCAAACGATGTTCATCTATAATACTATCGACTTGCCTTATCCGCAGCCTGAAGAACAGGTGTTATCAAACCACCATTGATAGCTACGGCTACTGCAATGTTAATGTTGTCATTATATGTAAAGCTCTTCCCGTCTTTACAGCTTGCATTTACAACCGGATGCTGAGCGAGGGCCATTGCAGCAGCCTTGGCCAAGAGGGCAGTCATTGTGACGCCCTTCGGTTTCACCTGAAATCATTGCAATAACCCAACTAAAATGTCGATAATTTCCAAACGGATGTAACAAAAAGCCCAAAATCCAACTAAATCACGTAAATACTATGTACCTTCTCATAGAGCGCATCAAGAGCATCAGTGGACACCGGATAACCAACTCGAAATGTAGGGACAGAAAGACTCTCCACCATATTCTTGGACACCGCCGCCTGCATTGTCGTGAATGGCACAGTCGTTGAGCCAGGAACTGGTGGGGGCAAGTTGGAAGGAGCTGCAGTCGCTTTCGATGGAGTAGAGGCAGCCACTGGAGCAGTCTCAGAAGCCGCAGGTGAAGCTACATTGCTTACAACAGGCTTCGAAGGAGCAATTCCCGCCGCAGCCTCCACATCCGCCGGAGTAATTCGACCGAATGGACCACTACCAGTTATCGATCCAATATTCACCTTGTGCTGTTTCGCTAGCTTCTTCGCCTGAGGAGTTGCCACAATCTTCCTCGGTCCATCCGACGCCGGCTTGGTCGGCGGAGGAGACGGCTGAGATATAACCGGAGGAGAGGGAGAAACATCAGCTGCTGGAGTCGAAGGCTGAGATTTAGACGCGGCTTTAGCCTTGGCCTCAGCGACCTCTTCTTCAGTCTCAGCCAATAAACCAATCGAAGCTCCAACAGGAGCAGTTTCACCCTCACCAACAACAATAGCAGCAAGAATTCCATCATAGAAAGTCTCCACATCCATATCAGCCTTATCAGACTCCACAACGACGACGCTCTCGCCTTTGGATAAAACATCCCCTTCGGATTTGATCCACGAGACGATCTTTCCCTCAGTCATCGTGGAGCTTAGTGCAGGCATGAAAATCTCTCGGATCTTGCACTGAACAACTGGGATCCTCCGGCAAGAATTGGTGGGAAAAAAAGTGCATGAGCGGGAGGACCTCCATGGGAGGGGAGAAGAAACGGAGGAAGAGAATGAAAAAGGAATGGTGGTGGTGGTGGTGTTGCTGGAGACAACAGCTCGAGAAATGAACGAGGACGCCATTGGAGAAATGAAGTAAAGAAGTAAGTATAAGAAACAACGGCGGAGCGGAGAGGACGAGGCGTTCGTTGGCGGATTTGAGCTGACTCTACTCCATTTCCATCGCCCCCCCGTGGCCCCACCAGCACATCTCCCTACAGTATATTTTCGAGCATTTTAATCTTGTCGGGTGTAGACATGATTTTGGTAAATAGTCATACACTCTCCTATTGACATAAACATGAAATAGTGGACAACACATCCAGAACAAGCATGAACGAGACATTTGACATGCGGCCATAGATAATACACCTTTGACAAACACGACCATGACACCTTACTTGTTCCCTATGTAGTGGCACATACGATACAATAAGTGCGAGGCTCGTGACTGAGACATCCGACATGCAGCCATGGACAGTACATCTTGAACAAGCATGACCGAGACATCCGACATGCGCCCATAGACAATACGCCTTAGACAAACATGACCATAACACCTCACTTATTCACTATGTAGTTGCACACCCGATACAATGAGTGCGAGGCTCGTGACATCAATGCATGGTCTGTTCACACACTTGGACTCTCGAGATCTAACTAATTGGGCCTGCCACGTGTTTCGAGTTTCATTTATCATTGGGCGGATGTTTTTACTTTTGTTTAATTATTCATAATTTCAGTCACAAATAAAATTTTAAAAACTTCATCAATTTTTATCTCAAAAAGATATTTTTTGGATTGAAAAGGCGGTCTCATCTTGTAACAGTAATAATGTCATGTTATTCAAGTGGCAAACCAACACCTTGTCGCGGACTTGAGTCGACATGTCGTCCCAACACTACAACGTTTGATTCATGACAATGATAGGTACACGTAGGAACAGTTTCTGGCCCGTTTGCGTGACTCTTATTATTGGTTTTCTTAAAAAAATATGACTAATTTTTTCTCTTCATAACTTAATCCTTGGAAATGAAAATTTATGATGTCATAATTTATAAATATTACGCCATATTTGTGAAAAAATGTTTTTTAGAAGACGCCAAAATAGACCATAAATCCAAGGACTAAAAAATGGTTGAAAATGAAGACATGGGTTATTGTTTGTTGGTAGTGGAGCGCCCATGATTAATACGCCTAATCCACGTCACTATTTGTTAAAGCTTTAATTACAAGCTAATTATAAATTTAAAATAAAAAATAAGTGGTCAAGACGGCGACGTATTGTAGTCCTTGGAGCCGTTGGGGATTGGGAGCGGAGCATGGCGTGAGCTCTGTCGCTTCCTCCCAGCAACTTTCCCTTTTTCCCTGTGCAATACGGCGTCGTTTTCCGCTCGGACGCCACTTGGCGACTGCGAAGGTTAAAAAGAGAACTGAAAATCAAAAGGTAAAAATGATTGGATTTTTTTGGTTTCTATTATATGAATTAATTTAGTCAGTGTTTATAATTATTTAGTATTTGAATGAACTAAAACCACATCTCATCGATAAAAACTTTAAATAATTGAAATTGTTAGACGAACACGACTCTCATCATGGTATGATATTGCCTACCATAAACTTTCATGGCTTTGTTTTGGGTTTCCCAAAAGGCGTTAGTATTCCTCACTTATAAATCCATGATCATTCCCTAAATTAGCCGACGTGGGACTTTCATCATCCAATAGAAATTACTATTTATACGAATAAAGTTGTGAGATCTCACATGCAACGAATGCCAGCAAGAATGCTAGACCTCGAACGGAGTGGACTGTGAGATCCTAAATCAGTTTGAGAGAAAAACGAAACATTCTTGATAAGGGTGTGGAAACCTGTCTTTAATAGACGCATTTTAAAACCGTGAAATTAATTATGTAACGGGCTAAAGCCATCAATATCGATTAACAGTGGATTTGAGCCGTTACAAACGTACATGAACACGGTACAATAAGAACACTTTTCATCTCAATTATTTAATAATTGAGTGATTAGATTGATAGTTTTTTTCAAGTCAAAGTGCATATTTTAACCGAAGTAAAAAACAAGGGAGTTTTTGGTCACACAAGCAACCTCGAAGGAATCATCCATGAGAGGAAAAAATTGGCTAACTCTTTGCGGAAAGCAGCTGTCATTGTGAAACGAACCATCTTTGTCAACTCTTACTTATCTTCCTTTCCCCTTCTCCTTTATCGCAACCACTTAAACAAAGCTTTTCACAGTCCCATCATCCATGGCTCATAAAATCCTCCCCTGTTTCGCCGGCAGCGTTTAACCGGACCATGGCGGAGCGGCCCAACAAGACGGCGGCGGCGGGAATTGGAGTTCGGAAGCTTAAGATTTTCCCTCATGCTTCTAGCCTTGCCTCCGTCGAATCCTTATCTCTGCCTCTCGTCTCTGCTTTTTCTCTGTATCTCCGCCGTTTTTCGAGCTCTCCGGCTGAAATTAACGCTTTATGGTCCGTGATTCTTCAGGTTCAGGAAATCGTGTTCGCGGCGGACATTGGCTGCGCTGAATGCCAGAAGAAATTAGCGAATATTCTTGCCAAAATGAACGGTGAGTTTCTGGGAATTTTGGGGCTCTGTTTCCTCGGAATCTGATTCCATCTTCCAATTTCAATGGCCTGTTATTTCTAACCTAGTATTAGAGTCATATTCGGTGTAGTCAATTTTAGACGAACACGACTCTCTACAATAGTATGATATTGTCCACTTTGAGCATGAGCTTTCGTGGCTTTGCTTTGGGTTTACCCAAAATGCCTCCCGTCAATGGAGAGAGTATTATTTGTTTATAAACTCATGCCTCCAACAGTCAAAAGTGACTAAAGTGTCGAACAAAGGGTGTACTTTGTTCGAAGGCTCAAGATAAAGAGTCGAGCCCGAATAAAGGGAGATTATTAGAGGGCTCCATCGATCTCAGGGAGGCTCTATGATGTAGTTTGTTCGATGAGAGAATTGTTTGGAGGGAGTCCACACCGGTAGTTTCTCATTGGTGTGAGATTTTTTGGGGAAGTTCGAAGTAAAGCCATGAGAGCTTATGGTCAAAGTGGACAATATCATATCATTTCTGTTCCTTTTTAGAACCTGAGTTGTTTCTAATTGGAAGTTCTTAATGATTTTTGTTGTGGATTTAGATACAGAGTCTGTGGTGGTGAATTTGCTGGACAAGAAAGTGATACTGACTCGAAAATTGCAGATTCAAACAAGTAGAGTTTCAACGATCAAGAGATTGCTTGGTTCTTCTTTCTGATAATGGTGAAGATATTGTGATATATAATGGAATATTTTCAGTCACATTCGTAGATAAATAAAGGATCATACTCTTTGTTGTTTACTTTCAGCGATTATTGTTTTTATGAGAATATTAAATATTGGGTTCCGAATGCAACAAAATCATCGTACATTAAAAGATGATTTTGATCGGAGTTGAAAACATTTTAAAGGGGTGAGTCTTGCTGGAAAACATGGCTCTGGCTCAATGTAATTACGGGTTTAATCGATTAATGCTCCGTTTGTGTCGTTTTGGTTATAATTCTTTTGACATTTTTGTTGTCTATTATTGGTGTATTGGTTCGTAAGATTCCATATCGGTTGGAGAGGTAGTATGAATACCTCTCAATAGTAGATGCATTTTAAAATCATGAGGTTGACGACGATACGTAGCGAGCCAAAGCGAACAATATTTGCTAGCGGTAGGCTTGAGTTATTACATGATCGTAAAGGTAAGACGACACAACCTCCAACCAAGGAAGTGATTGCGTCTATGTCCCCCGTTATTCTTGACATGCTATGGTACCTCGGGATGGGTAGGAGCGAGTTGAGTATGTATTGCCCCACGGAGCAATAGCCACGTCAGGATCTGATATATCTACTCGATAGTTTCATATGGTGACTCCACGGACACCAAAGAAGCCCTAATAAGCATCAACATTTCCAAGAAGATCGTTGTAACGTCACGAACATCACGAATCATTAAGAAACAAAAAAAATTTAAGTGTTAGAACAATTAAAATAAAAAATTTATTCGAATTATTATTGCAACCGTTAAAATCAATCCATTAAAAGTGTTGGAATAATTATAATAAAAATAAAAAAAATTAAATATTAAAAATAAACCCTTACTTTTATAAAATTGAGTAAATATAAAATTAATTAATTTTTAAAATACATGTAAAAAAACATATATTTTTAATATTATTTTATTTAGGAAAAGTAAATAAAAATCGATTTAAATACGCAACTCACTGGGTACCGTCTCCTAAGGATAAATCACTTATAACCAACGCCGTGGCAAGTGGCCAATACGCTCGGCGCGCCTATCCGTAACTCCGGTAACCGGTTAAGTAAAATCTCGTATTTTGGAAATTATTTACATAAATAAGAAAAAAATAATTATCGTGTAAGGCTACAAGGCAACGATCTCTTTTCGACGCTCCGTTCTCTGAAGGGCTAGGACGCGTATACAGCGAAAAGGTTGAGAGAGAAACCCTAGATTTATTCCGACTTCAATGGCTAACGACGCTACTCACCGGAAGCACCGCCGATCTGCTTCCGATGAGGAGGAGGAGAAGTCCTCGAAGCGTCATAAGCATCGTCATCATCGCCGCCACCACCACAGACATCGTCACGGTAGCAATAAGAACGAAGAAGAAAGCTATCGTGACCAGGACGATTGTGTTCCTCCTGTTGCTAACCGTAGATCTCGGCTTGAAGATGATGTGGAGGAAGGGGAAATTCTGGAAGAGGATGAGTCTGGCGCTCGCGAGAACGAGAGTGCGATGAAGGAGGCGGATGTGGAATATGGGGAAATTGAAGCTGATGGAAATTCTGATAGAGCTGATCGGTCCATTGTGGTAAGCCTCCGACCAACACTATTGTATGTCAGCTTGACAAGTTGCTTGTTGCTTTACTCATACATTCTGTTTGATTGCCGTGAAATTTTGAAAAAAGACTAGGGCTATTAACGTTTGAAAATCGAAAGTAGTTTTAGGGGTTTGGTTCTTTTAGAAAATGAACAAAGGCATTTTTAACTTGTCCGTAAACAAAGAGCACGGACCTTTTACAGGTACATATACTTTTCTTCGTTCCTGTCAGTTGTCAATTGTGGATTATTTTCTTGTATTTAAATTTAGACTATGATGGAACTTTCACGGTGACATTTTGTTAGATTTATTCAGTGTTTCCTTGCTCATGTAAGAATCTGATTGCACCTCACGAAATCAAGTGAAATTCAAAAGAAGTTTCAGTAGGCGTTTCAATGAAGATTCAGGCTTGCATTTAATTTGTAAGATCTGGTTACGTGTTTCTTACTATGCATCTATGCTGCCTGACTGTAATTTCACTGGGACTTCGTTATGCAAGCACCTGCACTAAGCCTTTATTCTATATTGGTTTTGCAGGAGCGTTATTCGGTGGATGAATCATCAAATACCGAGGCAAATTTAACAGTGAAAAAGGGAGCCGGAATCTGTCCTCAAGATCAGAAGATTTTGAAAGAGAAGAATAAGTTATTTAATTTAGTAGACAAAGATGGCTATTATCTAAAAAAAGACTTAGGGGAGGAAAACACGACTTTCTACCAAACTAACAGTGGCCATAAACATGGCAATGACATTAGCTTTTCCAGAAGTGAAGTGACTGGAACTAAATACGGCGATCTTGAACCCTGTCTAGAGGGTCGTAACAAAAGTGAATTTGATCAAGGATCTCTTGAGTTAGATGAGAGTCGCCACAAAAAAATGTCATCTTTTTCCAAAGGTGGCAGTATGAAAATAAGCGACATGGACAATAAAAAAGTGGTAACAGACAGAAGCACCTTGGGGAATTCAAAAAGGCCACAGTTGGAAAGGGCTGAAGACAAGTCCCAGGATTTTACGCCATCAACATCTCATGATCGATTCATTGATGCATCAGATTGTAGGAGTAGATCAACGTCAAATTCTCACTTCAGGGGGCAATCTCAGTCTCGTGAAACAGCAGAAGAGGAGGTGGAATCCAAGAGGAGTCATCATCGTGGTTCAGATCGTTTGGGATTTGATGAGTATGCTAGGGGAGAGGGAAGGCATCGAAGCAGGGATACAAAGGACAGAGGGAGAAGTAAGATAGAGGTGGATAGGGACTGGTCAAAGGAAAAAGAACGCGAAAAAAGCAAAGATAAAGATATTGAGAGAGATAAGCACAAGTATGATGAAAGAGAAAGAGGAAGGAGTAGGGATGGAAGAAAGGAGGTAGAACGAAATAGGAGTAGGGAAAGAGAATTGGGTAGAGATAGGAGGAGGGAAAAGGATGTGGAAAGAGACAGGAGAGTGAAGGAAAGGGATCGTAGTAGGGAAAGGGAGGCAGAAAGAGATAGAAGAGTGGATAAGGAAAGAGATTGGAGTAGGGAAAGAGAGGTAGAGAGGGATAGAAGAGCAGAGAAGGAAAGATGTAGGAGCACAGATAGAGAGGGTAATAGGGATAGAAGAAGAGAAAGGGAAAAAGATAGGAGCAAGGACAAAGAAGTGGACTGGGATGGGAGAAGGGATAGGGACAGAGCTCGGAATGATGATAAGGAGGCCGAATATAGTGATAGAAACAGAGACAAGGAAAGGGTGAGGGAGATGTCAAGGGACCGGTTCAGGGACAAAGAATCAGATAGAGAGAGACGAGATGATAGAAATAAAAATAAAGCCAGTGATATTTTAAGTAGTAAGGATAAGTATGGGAACCTTGAACATGGCTATACTAAAGTTTCTAGTAAGCAGTCTAGACGTTATGAGAATGAATCTGGTCAGAATGGAGGAAGAAATGCTTATGAAAAGCATGGTAGTTTTAAGAAAAATGCTCTTGAAGGAGGTGAAGGCAATCTAATGAGGTAATTTTTTTTAAATAATTTTTTTTGGTTTCCTTTATGTAGTGTGAAGCCATTATCTATTATGGTTCAACTTCTCTCTGTATAGTGATCACGATGAAGAGGAAGAGGATGAGGACAACATGTCATTTCAATTTGCTGATCAAGAAGAGGAGTACCTTAACAGAATCAAGGAGGAGAGTAGAAGGAGGAGTCAAGCAATCTTAGAAAAATACAAGTGTCAGCAGTTAGAGAAACAAGTAAAGCCTTCTTTGAAGGAATCCGAGAAAGGTAATTTTCAAATATCCCTAAAATTTAAAATTTCTGCATTTTCTTGGATTATAATTATTTTCAGGAGAAACCAACAAGTATGGACTTAGGTTCTTATTTGATACTCAAAGTTTCCTATTGCATAATCATAGCACTTGAATATAGTTTATCTTAGCTCCGTTCACCTCCTCTCCCCGATGTCACATGGTTAATTCACACACGGTCTTACCTTCCCACATTTAAGGATTAGGTTAATTTGTAAATCCTGTCTACCTGCTATCTAGAGCAACTGAGTTAAGTTGGTTTCTATTTCTCTTTGAGAGAGATTAAGTTAAAAACTTCTGATGGAGATGTTGGTAGGTCTGCTACTTAGGCAGGCAACTTAGTGACTTTCTCTGTCTCACTTACACAACGATTTATCTTGACCAGATAAGGATTCCACAGATGATTCTTCTCAATCAGAAGCTGGTGCTCATGCTATTCCAGACTTGGTTGATGGAGTGGTGGATGATAGTGTTGCTGACTCATCTTTTGTTGTGGAAAAATCACCACAACAAAATGGAATAGCTGCGTCGGATAAAACTGTTGGTACCAAAGGACTTGGAGAGGGTACTCCAAAGGTGCGCAGAATGCTCTCTTATGTGAGAGGGTAGATTCCTTTTTTTCCCCTGAAATTCTTTTTAGAACTTCAAAGTCTTATTTGAGCTCCACTTTCTGAAATTTTTGCTTCCGTAGTTATGCCTTTTATTTTATCATCTTAAAATTCTTTGATATTGATAAGTGCAGGCTGAGGGGTCAGATGGAATATTCTGTGACGATATTTTTGGAGAAACACCTGCTGCAGTTCGTAAAATGGTATGAGAAACTATGATTTTTGCAGTTTTCTTTTTTCCTATTGTTTAAGGGCCATGAGATATTTTTTCCCCCCTTGTTTGCAGGGCAAAGGAGATGGTTTGCGTATAGAGAGGAGTGGTCTTCATGACAATTGGGACGATGCAGATGGATATTATAGTAAGTATTCAGATATATTTGTGTATCTCACATGTATGGCTGAGATTTATAAGTGAAATACCATCCACATGCTGTAATACAACACATTAATATTCATAGAAACTGGGATGTATATGGTGAGATTTATAGTTAAAATGGGAGTCTCAGATTATATTATGGCGTGTTTAAATTTTAACGATGCATCTTAATTAAAAAATAAGTACGGAGTGGAAACATGACTGGGTTTCTTGGTCTTGCATTCTTGTCTCTTAGAATCTTAATGCTGTTAACTTATTTCATGTTTGCATTTTGGCCTCCAGAAAAATTGTTTTGCTTACATTATTTTTGCCTCTGTTCTGATGCTGTCCATTGAAATTAACTGCTGTTAATCGATAGATATCTAATAATCTTGCTGGGATCCACTTACATTAGGTCTTCTGGTATTCTTGTGAAGGTGTTGACTTGTTTAGTTTCATTCTTTATACTTTATTTTTGTGCATCTAGTCTACTAGATTATTTGTTGCATCTAAATTATGAAGTCGAGTAGCAGAATAATCAAAGAATTTATTTTATAAAGTTGTTGCAAAGGTTTAGGTTCAAATATATATTTTGCTGTCAAAAAATATATTTCTAGATTTTATAATTTTTCTGTATTTGGAAAACATATTTAATTCATCTAGTTTTCTTTTTCTTATTTAACTTTGGTGTTGATTACAGACTATCGATTTGGTGAAGTCCTTGATGGTCGGTATGAAATTGCTGCTGCTCATGGCAAAGGTGTCTTTTCAACTGTAGTCCGTGCCAAGGATCTCAAAGGTGGTCATGATGAACCAGAAGAAGTGGCAATCAAAATTTTGCGTAGTAATGAAACAATGTATGTCTTTCTTGCTTTATTCTAGTGATGCTATTCTGGTGTTCACTTTGTTGCATGATCAAGTACTTGATGCTCCACTGCATCCTGTGATATACAGGTACAAGGCTGGTTTGGAGGAGTTGGTCATATTGAAAAAGCTAGTAGGTGCAGATCCAGATGACAAGCGTCACTGTGTTCGTTTTCTTTCAAGTTTCAAATATAGGAATCATCTTTGTTTAGTTTTTGAATCTCTACATATGAATCTACGTGAGGTCTTGAAGAAATTTGGGCGCAATATTGGCCTTAAGCTAACTGCTGTGAGGGCATACGCTAAGCAGCTTTTTATTGCCCTGAAGCATTTGAGAAATTGTGGTGTTCTACATTGCGACATAAAGCCGGATAATATGCTGGTATGTTTTCGAGTTTCAATTCTAGTGACTTCCTTTTTAGTTGGCTCTCTTTTATATGCCCTTGTATTCTCCCTTTTTTTTTTCTCAATGAAAGTTCGTTTATTTATAAAAAAGGATTTAATTCTATTGAATTGGTTAATCTTATTTTTTCTTACGATGCTTGATTAATTTTTCAGGTCAATGAGGGCAAAAATGTGCTGAAGCTTTGTGATTTTGGCAATGCCATGTTTGCTGGTAAAAATGAAATTACCCCATACCTTGTTAGCCGGTTTTATCGTGCCCCTGAAATAAGTAAGTTTTTTGGGTCCTTGTTTTCCACATCTGATGAATCTGGTGGTCTGAATAGTGAATTTATTTTTCATTTGTTACTGATAATTTCTTTCCAGTAATACAAGTTATTACTTCACTGATGTCATTTTGCATGTTGCAGTTTTAGGGCTGCCGTATGACCATCCAATGGATATCTGGTCTGTGGGTTGCTGTTTGTACGAGCTGTCTACAGGAAAAGTCCTTTTTCCAGGTCCTTCTAACAATGACATGCTGCGCCTGCACATGGAATTAAAGGGCCCTTTTCCAAAGAAGATGCTCCGCAAGGTACATAATTTTGATCCACAAGATGGAATTTTTAATAGCAATTTGTCTTTCAGTTACAATTTGAAGTTTTAACACGTTTATTGCTACTGATGATTTTTACAGGGAGCATTTACTGACCAACATTTTGACCAGGACCTGAACTTCCATGCTTCTGAGGAGGATCCTGTTACCAAAAAGGTAATTATTTTGACCCCTTTTCCTGGTTTCTGAGTCCAAAGGCACACATTTTTGAGTGTTGTAGTGTCACGAAAATTAGAAATTTTCTGGCATAAATGATTGCTACTTTTCTTAAATTATTTTCTGGACATCAAAGTTTATTTTTGCAGCTTTTATAGAAAATATTCTCAGTTTGGAGATTTTATGAGACTGGGTTTATTATTTTTATTATTATTATTATTATTTTGCATAAGTGGTATTGTGTTTTGAATGCATCACTTGCCACCCAAGGTTTTTATATCATCATTACTGATTGAGATTTGAATTTTACTTTTGCAGACCATAAAGCGAATAATAGTCAATATAAAGCCTAAAGATATTGGATCAATTATTAGGGGATCTCCTGGTGAAGATCCAAAGATGTTAGCCAATTTTAAGGATCTTCTTGACAAAATTTTTGTATTGGATCCAGAAAAAAGGATGACAGTATCACAAGCATTGAACCATCCGTTCATCACTGGCAAGTGATCAATGATGCTGCTTTTATGACACCAGAGTTTAGTAGTTTTCTTGTAAATTATGACCTAATTCATACAGTTTCTAATCACTTGGTATTGCCAGTCTTATTTGTGATGACCTAAGCTTCTGGCACAATTATGGGATGATTGAATTCAGAAGGGGTCATATTGGTCAGGAGTGGCGGGTTCTTTCAGTGGAATGTACTGTTTCTATTGTAAGACAACTTGCTGAAAGCGTTTCTTCCCCTTGTAATCATTCTTGATTGTGGCCGTTATAAAATTTTGTTCATACTTGCTTTTCCCCCATTATTTCTTTTATTTTGTACTACAAACATTGTCTGTAGTAGGCTTGCAGGGAACTTAGTGGGGACAAAAAAATAAAATAAAACCATTAAATTTACTGCTTTGGCAAATAAAAATTATTCTTTTTTGGAAGACAGGTTGTATATTATATTATATGCAGTGCTTAATTTTTATTTGGTTTTTAATGCTATTACTTTGTGATTTTCCTTACTATTATGGAGGCTGGCAAGATGTTATCTTCTGCAGTCCTCTCTTTCCCACGTCTCTTTCTCTCGAGCCATTTTGTTTCTTACTTTCAGGTTCTCAAGTGTCTAATATAGTTTTTCCTTCAGGATGCCTGCTTCTGCTCTGAGAGAACCTTCCAGTGCTTAAGTGATTTAGAGGCACTCAGAAGAAGGTACCTTGGTTTGTTTTATTGTGAGAAGATTGCGATAAAGTTGATATTAGTTAATAAATGTTTGTCTATTTATTTTCCTTAAGGTTGGATTGTTAAATCAGTAGTCTTCCAGTTCTAATCCATTAATGCTGCTTGTTTGTGAATAGTCCATATTTGCTTTATTCAGACATAGTCAGATGCATATATACTAATGCACCATTATTTGTTTTATTATGGAAAAAACCTACCTAGTGGAGGGTCGTTGGGGAACGAGGATATGCAATAGTAATTCAGAAACGAATTTTCAACAAGAATTGTTATTTATTATTACCTCTTCATAATATTCCACTGTATAATGGTGTTTGTAATATGCATGCAATTGTTGTATGTTTCCGTTGGAACATTTTAAGCTATCGATTGCAGTTGGTATTGTCAATATCATGTTTAACTATAGTTGTTTTCAAATTTTATTTGGTATCTTTAGTCGTTTGAATTTCCTAATGAATTGCATTGTGCTGATCCATGATATGGTCTTTTATGGAGGCACTAGCATTGGAGAGCTGTGGTACCATGTGAAGTAGTGTTGCAGTGAGTAACGCTGTCATATATGTTCTTTTCTATCCTTATATGCGAGATAGGAGCCTTGAAGTTTACCTTTTTAAAGGTTCATTATTTTAATAAGATCTCGTTATCTTTTTTAGGGCAAACTTCCCATCATCCCCATTCTCTTGTAAGTATTTCCAATTCCATACAACTCCATTGGCATAGTTTTCTTCTTTGTATTATTTCTTAGAAAGAACACAGCGATTCAAGTTTATGAAAGTATCAAGGATAAACTCTAGGATATCTTAAATACTTGTCGTGTGCACAATAATTTGATGATAAAAATGAATGCATCAAACTAGCAGAGCTCCTGATCTGAAAAGCAAAGCAAAAATAAAAATATATGCATCTTATTTCAGTCTGAGATCCCTATGGAAGTTTAATATCACGACTTTTGTATCAATATTGTTGCAGGTCTTGGACATATATAAGAGTGTCTTACTTTTATCATTGAGGTGTTGCAATGATTTAATTTTCAATTATATTTCTTCCGTGGATTTATCATAAAATAAGGTTAGGATGAAGAGCATCAACCCAAATGTTGCGGAGTACTGGTGATACAAATGTTGTGATGAGGATACATTCTTTAGTATTTTATAAAAATTTCTATGCAAATGCTTATCATAAGTTGATTTCTCTGCCATGAAAATTAGTTGGTTAAAGGAAATAATTCTACTCCATTCTTGATCAAATATATATACAATGGAAACGGTGATTTCTTTTGCTACAATAATTCTTATACGTTTAATCATAGAATGCAATCTATTTTGTACTCAGGTGCTAAGAAGCTTGAGCTTGTACTTGAGACGTAGAGTTTTGATTTTGAAGTAGGTCATTATCATTTAAAAATACTATAGTAAATAATGAATAGAATATTACTTTTGATGTAAAGGCCATACTAAATATGGGATTTTGAGATGTTTAACATTTCGGTAGATTGAAAATCAAATGACCTTGTGACCAACTGTATATGCCTTTGTATCTGTTTTATAAAGTGTTGGATTGTGAAGTATTCTGTTTCTTGCTTGTCTTTCTAGTTGTCGTTTGTACTCGTCATTTTTCATGATATGGCCAGGAAATTTTTACGTCTAGTTTATTTCACTCTTTGGTCTACTTATGCAGATTAGATTTAAGTTCGCATATTTGATTCTCCTCTATTGTTCATCATATTAGATGTTGCTTTCCCATTCACTAGTAATTCTAAAGAGAGATGAGGAATGAAGCCAATATACTGCATTAATTACTCATGTGAGCCTTTCTTGGAACTCGATGGGTTAGAAGCCAATATACTGCATTAATTACTCATCTTATGTTTTCAATTCTCTCATCCATGTCTTGTGTGTCCATAAGTAATTCTTGGAAGTGATTGAAGTTATTTCCCCCATACCNCCCCCCCCCCCCCCCCTCCTCCTCCCACACACGCACTATTGTTAGGTTTACACGTGTAGTTTAAGATGATCTCAAGGTTTCAGAGATGTCCATTCCGGTGCTTTTTCAGGACTACTACAATCTTATTCTTATATCAAATTCTATGTGAAATCCTCAAATTAATACTTGTTGAAGATATAATTTGATAAACAGGTCTTGCTTTCATTTGGATTTATTTGCAGAATATCTGGATATGATTATGTTAATTCACGTTCTTTCACATTTGGTCAATAGTTATGATTTTCAAGTTGTCCATGTTCTGAGCTTTTCGGGGAAATTTTGTTGAACCTAGAGATATGATTATGTTAATTCACGTTCTTTGCTCGTGAAGTCCCAGTGAAAATAAATTTTCAGAAGCAAGAGGCTGATGCAACTTTTCCAGGCGTTGTCTCGGTCAGTTTCTATGCATCAGGATTGACCTTGTCTCTGGTGATTTTAGTTGATCTAGATGATCTAGAGAGTAGTGTGTACTAATCTCATGTGAATAAACTCATTATTCCGGAAACGGTACAATTCTCGGACGAGCTTGGAAAATTGGATGGGTTATTTAATCATGATTCATTTTGCTAATCTTAATGGTTGTGCTGTATTTTCCAGGTCTACTAACAGCGTTAAGGGTGTGCATGGTCCGGTTTTGGGTTGAACCTAGAGAACGATCCAAACCTATCGGTTTCCAACATGATTAAATCTACGAAGCTGAGTGATTACTTGGTTTTGGTTTTCTACAAAACCAATTTTCCATTATAGGTGATCATAGTCATTTGAAAATGCTACGCCCTGTTGGATGGATACGAAGAGGAATACATATCTTCAATCATTTTAGTGCATTTAATGCAATCTAATTCCTGTACATTGCCGCTATTTGCTTGGGGAGGAAGTCAATCTGATGGATTTCCCCTCGTCGTCAATAGCATGGGCCCCCTCATATTTCAGGTCTTTGGCAATCTTTTGTGCTTTGGTGGTTCTAAAGCAAGGCAATATCTACGAAATAGCTATTATGCTTTCTTCATCTGAAGGGTCATTCAGAAAATTCTTCAGCTTTCTAGACACTCGGATTTGGTTGGTATCGTACTTGACCCAATCATCTCTTCCCTTGGAATCAGAAGTGAAAAAAAGTCTTTCAATAAAAGCTAATAATGGTTTTTTGTATCATTATTTCACCTTTTCACTCGTTTAATTTTCCAGCTGGGATAGGTTTTCACCACCTGCTAACGTGTACAGATTTTCATCTTGGGTGATACCAACTTTTCCTTAAAATCTCTAGGTATGACACTTCGTTCTTGAAATTCTTGAATTTTGTACTAAGATTTAATGAAATTTTTTACGTGTGATAGCACGAAAACCGATTCAAGACCTATTTTGTTTATAGACAACAAAAATTGAGTTGCTGCATAACAAAACTGATAATTATAATTTTGATGGTATTATTTTATAGGGGGATTAATTTGTCACAAATTTTAAAATATTAGGACTAAATTATTGTATTGGTTAGATTCAAGCACTAAATAATATGAAAGTACATTAATGAAATTATTATAAACAATGAAATCATTTCTAGCATGAATGTTAGCGAAAGTGTTTTACAAATTTTTAGTATTTTTTTTTAAAAATCTACCTTGTTTAAAAAGTTTAGCTGGTTCCCTTGTCATAAAAGTGGATTATTCTTCATGTTCTAGAGTAATCGTAATCGATTCCATTCTTTTCAATCTTAACTACAGGTTTTGACAATATACTTGGTAGATTTAAAATTGGAATACTTGCGAAGAACATGGGTTAAATCGGACCACTAAAATACGTGCTTGTGGTGGTAGATCAGGAAGACCGGTCTCTACCCCTTGAGTTCTTCGGTTCGATGGTTACACTGATTTCGAGGTTGGTTTTTTTCACACGCCAACCGCGTCAAAACCAATACCTTCCCTTTTTCTTTTCTACACGTTTCATTCACTTGTAATTATTGTGACTTTTTGTCCGTACTTGTGTTCACATTTATTGTTATATTATAAATTTGATTTTTTAAGATATTTTAAATTTGTTTCTCTTGATCCTTTAATCTTATTCATATAAAATTAAAAGTTTAAAATTTTGTCACACGTCATTCGACTCTTCACTATGATATGATATTGTATACTTTGAGCATAAGCTCTCATGACTTGGCTTTGAGTTTTCTCAAAAAGTCTCACTCTCATGACTTTGCTTTGAGTTTTTCCAAAAAGTCTAATACCAATGGAGATAATATTCCTCGCTTAAAAACTCGTGACCATTCCTTAAATTAGCGACTTTCATCATCCAACACCTCCCCTCGAACAAACAAAGTATGCCTCCCCTTAATCGAGGCTCAACTCCTTTTTCTTTTGGAGTCTTAATCATTTTTTATTATGCCTTATAGGAGACTTGACTCTTTTTCTTTTAGAGTTCTTTGTTCGACATTTGAGGATGTACCAATCTATTGGCACAACTAAGTTTAAGGCATGACTCTGATACCATCTTAGACAAACTCGACCTCCACAATTAAAATTTCTGTTTTAACTAACTACAAAACCCCAACAATTAAAACATGGTTTTTTTCCTTTTTTTTTTCCGCGCATGAAAAATGACTAATGAGAAAACAACCAAAGATTATGAACTAATTCAAAATAAGGCAACTTGGTAATTGAATAGATTATAAAAAGTTCATTTTTTTCATGACCTAAAGTCAATACCTGTATCCTTATGGTATCTTCCACCATATTTGTCCTTTTGACGTGGCTGTGTATTTTAAAACCTCTGTCCCTCCAAGAGCTTTGTCAGTGGTCTCTTCTCTTCTCCCATTGCATCAAAGCTTTCTCATCAGCCGCCATTAGAACCAGCGTTGAGTAATTCATCAGCATGGGAAAAAAGCTGGATGCCTTTCTTGGAAGAAGCTTCAAGACCACCAGGTTCAAAGCTCTTGTCAATTTGGCCATCTCTCGCCTCGCTGTTCTTGCAAACCAGCGCCAGGTGAGACACACCCATGCTCGTTCTGATGTAGTTCAGTTGCTGCAGCTTGGTCATCATGAGAGAGCTCTGCTTCGTGTAAGATCATTCATTTCTTTTCATATTCCTAAGCATGGGTTTTGGCTTCCTAACTTTGCAAGCTTCATACCAAGAGTTTTTATTGTTTTTGACAGGTTGAGCAGGTGATTAAAGAGCAGAAACTGCTGGATGCATATGCCATAATAGAGAGCTACTGTGAGGTTGTATTGGAAAGAATAAAGCAACTTGAACATGAAAGGTTGGCAACTGAACCTGTAAACATGTAAACTAATCTATAATCTTCGATGGGTCTTGATTCTTAAGAGTTTTATTTTGATTATGTAGGGAATGTCCTGAAGAGCTGAAGGAGGCAATTTCAGGTTTGATTTTTGCATCTTCTAGATGTGGGGATTTCCCTGAGCTTGTAGAGATTCGTTCAGTTATTGCCAGTCGTTTTGGGAAGGATTTTACTGCTAAGGCTATAGAGTTGCGCAACAATTGTGCTGTGAGTCCAATGGTATGCTATGATTTGTGTTGTTCTAATCATTTCACTTCAACTAGTGGAGCTTGGGTTTGTATGCTAAATTTCCTTCGGTGCATTTCACTTAATCATGTGGTCATCTTTGGTCTTTCAGATAGTGCAGAAGCTATCATCTAGGCCACCAAGTTTGGAGATTAAAATGAAGTTACTCAAACAAATTGCTTCTGAAAATGGTGTTACTTTGAAAGATTTGGAGGGTTATGAAGATTCAACTGAGGTACTTCAAGTAACTAATGAGATAGAAAGTTACTATCTATTATGTTGGGAAACTTTCTAAAATCTACATACTTGAATTGAACAAAATAGATGCAGGAAAAAGTTGTTGCAGAAGAGAACAAGGATCAACCAGCGCAGGAAACTAAAGTGGAAGGTGTTTTTCAGATTTTACCTGAAGAGATAGAGAAAGACAGTCGATATGCCGATTCGATGAGAGGAAGGAGGAAGTTCAAGGATGTGGCCGATGCAGCTCAGGCAGCATTCGAGTCTGCGGCTTATGCAGCAGCTGCAGCGAGAGCTGCTGTGGAACTCTCTCAATCTAAATCACTTGATCAAGATGATCTGAATACTCTGAGTACAAAACCTAGAAAATCATCTGAAACTGATGAGTCCAAGAACATTGAGATTGAATTAGAATCAGAAAACAAGGTAATACACAGGGGAAGCACGTCTATAGAAGTGGAGGAAAGTGAAAGTCCAGCAGAATTGATGCAGCCAGTGTCTTCTTCTAGTTCAGAAGCAGGGGATGTTAGTTTGAAGGATAATGAGATTCCAATTGAAGCAATAAATATAATCGAACTGCTGGAGACGGATTTGGCTTTTGATGAGAGTGATGTTGATGCTGGGAATGGAGAAAGCAGCAGTTCAACTCTTGAGGAGAAAAATTCAAGCTTCCAGAGTTGCGAGAAGATGGAATCAGAGTCTGCAGAGATCATAACAAACATAGAGGAATCAGATAACAAAAGTAGTGAACATTTAAGCATAGGGGATGAGGCTGTTGTTAGGACAACAGATGTGCGTGGACACTGAAGAGATTGAATATATTGTATCATGGGTGGCGTCTGTTTAAAGATAATAAGTTTTGTAAGTAGGATTCATTTATTCTAAGAACTTTGTGATGATATATTGTGCAAATAGTTAAGTGGGATTCATGAATATCAAAATTTTCTGTGTGTTGTAAAATTTGGAGCTTATTTTCTGTCCCCTCCCCGGAGACATACAACATTCTTTTCACTTATGGATGCATCTAATCATGACGAACAGTTTTAGTATACTCATAATGTAATCAACTATGCTGGAACAGTATTAGTGTCCTCATCACCTAATCCATCACTAAATGAACATAAATTTTCTTACTTTCCATGGAAATGGAACCTTGTTAGGCAACACATGAGGCTAAAGGCTGATGCATTAACCTAGTGCAGATAAGAAAGGAATCTGTTTTCTTAAGTTCACACAACAGCAGAACAATATTAATTTAGTTCACAGGTCAATCAATTGAGGGAAAGATCTCTGGAGTTTTCTGATTCAACAATTTAAGAACCCTACGGACCAAGAAAGAGTGTCAGAGACGGCAGTTTCTTTTACTGAGAATTACAGTAAATAAACGGTATCTTCACTCAGCATGAATCAACGAAAAGCAACTTGAGAAGTATTTGTGATACAAAAGGCAAGCTCTAAGCAGACAGAATCTACCTGTATTTGCCTTAACGGATTGAATAAAGAGAAGTAATATAAGCAAATAATTCTTCTTTGTTTTACTCCTGTTGGACGTCCCAAATTGTGGTATCACTCACCTTCCCCTGGGTCGTTTTCGAGTTTGTGGTAACATGTCGGTGAATGACTGCAAATTTACACCTACATCTTCATCATATTCAATGCCAAGTTCTTCCTGCAAGAATCCAAAGTATTTAATTCAAACAACTGAGTAAAAACAGGCAGAGCAAAATGACATGATAGAACCTTGAATTCTTTTAGATCCTTAGGTGAGTTCTCGGTGATGGTATCCCATAGATCTTTGAACATTCTTTTTCTCCTTCGCCACTGGCTTAATTTCTCAGAGTATATATGCTCAATTGCTTTGCGGTCTTCTGGCTTCACCAGTGTAACACCTTCGCGCAATATTTCCAATTTGTCTACCAATTCCTTAACCTGACAAACATTTATCAAAAAAGAAGTGTTTTGAAACCTTAACAACAGATAAAAAGGGTCGGGCGTAACATAATCACTTATCTGAACAAAGTAAAGTTACAACTATCTCATTTAGCATCTATCTACCTCCTTTCTGAGCCTGGCTTCTTTTTCCCGCATCTGTTGCAGCGTTAAATTTGACTGCAAAGTTCGTATTTCTGTTGCAAAAGTTCATGGCAACATAATTTTCATGTTCTTGCCGTAATTGGAAAGGCTCAAGTGATATATAAGATTTACATTATTGAAGAATTCTTTGAAATTCACGCGTGGGATTACCTTCTTCAACCTGGCTAATAGCTTTTTTCTGCTCGTGTAGATTTTGCTGCAATGTGGAGTTTGATTCCTTCATCTGAGTAAGTTCCTCGCTGTTTGGGATCTTGAATTGGTCTTGCCGGGCGAGATATATCTTCTGTTTACCATATTCCTTGAAAGAAATCTTTCCACTATCGGCAAGAGCATCCAGTGCCTTTTGCACCGCCGTCTTCTTGAGGTTGAACTTTTGTAAGCAATCAGCAACGTTTTGAGAGTTCAGTGGACGATTTTGCTGAACAGAACAAAAATGCGCCAAATGTCAATAAACAGAAAAGCTAAAAAAACACTCCAAAAAATAAGAGACGATAGTAGCACTGAACGAGAGTTTCATAGTGAAGTGCAATTCCAAACGCACTCGACAGGGGAATGGTAAGTCTATCGAAACAAATCGCTCCTTGAGAAAATCACATGTGTTCTGCCTATTAAGCCAGCACACAAACGACGAAGACAGATATGTTCTTCCATGTGCAAATTAGCGTTTCGTTACAGCTAAACAACAGGAAGAAAGAAGTAGAACATATCGTAATAACCTGCGAACTTCGCCGCGATAAGCAGAGACGGGGAAAAATCAAACTAACACACGCTTGGGGAATAGAAATTAAACCAGTAAATCGGCGAAATGCAGACAATTAATGGATGAACAAAGAAATCAGTGAAGCACAGTGATGAAACAAATACCTCATTTACGAAGTTGAGTACGATCGCTGCCAATTTTAGAAATGGAGGAAATCAGAATAAAACGATTCAATCTCTACGTTGAAGACGTTCACAAATCCAAAATGAAAACCAAAATTACAATAGCGAAATCATATTGGCAAAAATTCAAAAGATCGATCGTGAGCCTTTACCCTCTGCGCTGTCGGATTTGGGAGCCATTGATTGGTGAAGTGCGAAAGATATCTAATAAAAAATAAAAAATAAAAAATAAATGAAATTTTAAATATACTTTTAAGTATGATATTGTCCACTTTAAGCATAAATTTTTATATTTTTGCTTTGGACTTTTCTAAAAGGTCTCATACCAATACAGAGAGTATTTTTTGTTTATAAACTTATGATCATTCTTTAAATCAGTCGATATGGGACTTTCATCGTCCAACAAAAACATTAATAAGTAAGTCTTCTCAATCTTATTTTTACCGCATTATTCATCTCTGTAAAAATTTTCATTTGTTTTCATTTTTTTTAACCATTAACCTTTTCTTTTAATTAAATCTTTTACCCTAAAATATTATTCAACTTTAAAATAAAATAAAAAAAAAAGCCAATAAAATCCTCTAAATCAACTCCTCCATATACGACAAAAAATATGTATAGATCTTATTAACAACTATATTATATATTATATTAGTACATTTCCAAATTAATTATTTTTTTAGATGGGATCACCGAACACTTTTTATGCCTGTTTAATATATACACTAAAAATTAATAATTATTATTATTATGGGTGAAAGTTATATTTAATTTATTCTAATAAATAAACTAATTTAAACGGTAAATTAAATTACTATTGGAAGTTTTAAAAATTAAAAAATATTTAAAAATTTGTAATATTTTTAAAATAAAACTACTAATGTTCTCTATTCAAATAATAAATGTATTTTTTAATGATTTAAATATATTATTGGAAGTTTTGAAAATTAAAAAATATTTTTTAACCAAATAAAAGAGTTATTTTCCATAGTTTAATAAATGATGGAGGGAACCGTCAACCAACGCCGATGTGTCGGCCGTCTTCGACTTAATTAATGATATACGACACGTCGTTTTCTTTTGATGTTGACTGTTTATGACCTGACGTGGCATTTGATAAGACGTTCCACTCATTGTAAACTTCATTGCTGTGCTGTTCATAATGAGGTTTAAATGCCAACTCACCCTTTCATTTATCCACGCGGATTTCAACAAATATTTGTTAATGAATATTTTTCTTTTATTGCAAAAAATCAATTTATAAATTATTTAAATAAATTAAAATCATAAACTAATAATTATTTGCATCATCTTTTAATTTTATTTATAAATATTAATTTATATTATTCTGTATTTAATAAATCATGAATTTTTACGATGTCGAATAGGTTTGAGGCATATTGAACAAAATTAAAATATTTGATAATTAATTTATAAAAATTGAAAGTTCGAACGTACTTGAAACTTTTAGGAGATATTAGTCACTTTTGTGATGTATTAGACTTTAAAATAAGAGTTTATAATCATTATGGTGGACCGATGTGCACACATGTCCATAGGCTCGACTCCCTGAGAAACCCAATTAGGGCCCATGTGTTCTCGAGGAAGCAAAGCACGCTTCCCAAAGTTTGGAGGTCGAGTTTGAGGGTATCAAGTACCGAGAGAGGAATACTCTTATATGTGACCCTGATAGTGACATATGTGTTAGTAGATAAAGCACTATAAATACGGGGGACCGACTCTCATTTATGATAGGTAACCTTAACTTGAGCTTAGCTCAACATCACTTTGTGTATATTACTGACCTGAGGATTATAAATTGTTAGGTCGAGCTCCACACCGCTACAAGATATTTCTTTTTTTGTAGGAATCTCTGACTATCGAGTCGATCGCACTCACTAATGTCGACCAGATATTTGAACGACAAGATGGTCACCCTAAATCAATTTGTTTTTACACTTTACATGCAAATGTTTACCAATCTTCTGAGTCACCTGACAACAGATGAAGCTTGAGCGGATCCAAGGTTAGTGACACAATCTTCTCCGTGCTCAAAGAATATCTCAACTCGACTCTTCCTCACAGAAACTGTGGTAGATATCAAGTTATTCCTCAAATTGGTGATTTTGAACCATGTCGTACAAGTTGTCTTGACAAAGGAAGGGTCAATAATACCTACTTTTTTATGCTAGTTGAACTGCGGTGACTCGAAGGCAAGGTTTCTCAAATGGAGAAACTAGCCTCGAATCTCTTCAAATATAGGAGACGCATCTACCCATACTTTAAGGAACATCGTATCATCGTCCTTGTCAAGTACCCATTACGTCGAACATTACTGAGATATGAAAATCAAAACTATTCTCGAAGTGAACGATAGAGCTCAATAAGTACGACATTGAGTTTAGACATCGTATAGCCATCAAAGGACAAATCTTGCTCAACTTGCATATTTTATTATTATTATTATTATTTTAAAAACTATGATAGATAAACAGTGATAAAATTAAGTACTTATCAAATGAGACCGTATTAATATCACCGTTAAATTATTGGATCACTAAAATAAATAATTAAAAAAGATTCTCAAATCATGGAATCTCATAGATCCATAGCCTGAGGAGATATTCATACATGTGTGAATGTCGATCACATGTTCCTCATCTATATAATATATTTATTTATTTATTTATTTGTTGCAAATGAGACAAACGAAAGAAGAAAAAAAAGTCATACAGATGCCATCTAAAATTATCGAAATACAATTATTTTCTCTCCAATATTTAATTTTGGCGTTGGAAGAAAATTAAAATTTAATTTTTATAGCTTTAAAATTATTTATAATTTAATAAAATTTAATCAATATTCTCGACCCTACATTTATGATATTTTATTTAAAGCGTGACTTCTAAAATAAAAAAACGAAGAAATTATATATTTTTTTTAAATAATAAAAAAGTGAATAGATAAATTCAAATAAATGAAGGTTTATTATTTTATGGGAAAGTTTATTTTATTTGGATGAAAAAAACATAAAAAATAAAATAAAAATTAAATTATTGAGATATTTCCTTCATATTCCTTTTTCCACTTTGATAAAAGCATCCCTTTAGAAAAAATAAAGTAAATACATGATTTGGACAGCTTTGAAATATTTTATTACCTATAAAATGCTAATTGTCATTATTTTTTGAAAATAAAGAAAAAAAAAGTAAACGTTTAAATGGTATTATATTGTATTAATTATAATAAAATAACTATTTATATTTTAATTGATTAAGAAATATACTTAAATATAATTAAATAAAGATCATATCGTCGGAAAGTAAACTATATGATAAAATGATTTTTTTTTGTTAAATTTTTATGTTATATTTATTTGATATTTAGATTTTAAATGACGTCTAATAAATTATTAAATTATTAATTTTGTGTTATTTTATATTTAACTAATTAAAAATTAAAGTAATTTATAAAAACATAATGAAACATAAATATAAAAATCATATTTACCTTTTTACTGTTCTGGCGGAAAAGGTGTCATTGGTTGTTTGTTTGGTTGGCGGTTACCTAATAAGTCAGTTCAGTTATTATTCTTTTGGAGCCAATTTGTTTGTGACATCGGTTATCTTACCCGCGGGTTAGATTTTATTGTATTTTGTATTTAATAAGCAAGCAAATTTCCTATTTCGTCACCGCCAGCCTCACCATCGTCTTCAAATCTGACCCGATACGGTGCCGTTTCATTGTATTACAATTTATTATTTTGTTTCTCTATCTTTTTTTTTTTAATTTTCGTTCTGGTATTGTGAGATCCTGATTCTTCAAACTCTTGTGTGTTCGTTTCGATTGTTGATGAAGTGATGGCAGGAAAATATGGATCAATCCGGCAGAGTTTTCTGGATCAGAACAGGGAGAAAGCCTATTCTCGTAAGGGATATTCCGATTTCGGCCTGAACAGCTACGACGGCGCCGGCGACAACGTGAAATGTCGATGTTTCCGTACACTTACCGATTCAATTGCCAACTTCTGGAAAGGCTTACGAGATACTACCGTCAAGTTGTACGAAATGGGCCGCACCGATCCCCGCAAGATCTTCTTCGCTGCCAAGATGGGGCTGTCGCTTGCGTTCGTTTCGCTCGTCATTTTCTTTCGCGAGGCTTTGAAAGAAGTTGGCCAATATACAATCTGGGCTATTCTCACTGTTGTCGTCGTTTTCGAGTTCAGCGTTGGTATGCCTAATGATTTTCACTCCCCTAATTTCAATCCAGTTGCGGATTCTTGAGGTTTTGTGAGTCAATTTCTTCGTTCAAGGGAATAATTCTGTTCATTTCTGCAGGGGCAACGCTTAGTAAAGGGTTTAATCGTGCATTGGGGACATTTTCAGCCGGTGGACTTGCTATTGGTATTGCGGAACTATCCGTCTTAGCCGGACCATTTAAGGAAGTTATAATCGTAATCAGTATATTCCTTGCAGGTACGAGTTCTTAGTAGGGATAATGAATCTATCTGAGATGCAATTGGATACTCAAATTAACAATTCCATTTCACCATTTTAGGGTTTTTTGCAAGCTATTGTAAATTGTATCCGCCGATGAAGTCGTATGAATACGGGTTCCGGGTATTTCTGTTGACATTTTGCATCGTGTTGATATCTGGAAGTACATCGTCGTTTTTCCGAACGGCTTTTTATCGATTACTATTCATTGGCGTCGGTGCTATCATGTGCTTGGTGGTGAATATATTTATCTTCCCCATTTGGGCAGGGGAGGATCTGCACAAATTGGTTGTGAAAAATTTCAAAAACGTTGCTACTTCATTGGAAGGCAAGATCAATTCTATTATCCATTTTGTTAAGATGATTTTGTGCACTTACTTATACTTTTGATCTGTAAAAACATGTTTAAATCATTAGCTTCCTTGAAACTTTGTTCAGGTGTTGTTAATGAATACCTTCAGTGTGTGGAATATGAGAGAATCTCCTCAAAGATTCTTACATATCAAGCCTCTGATGACCCTGTATATAGTGCTTATAGATCTGCTGTGCAGTCCTCGAGTCAAGAGGACACTTTGGTATTGGTTCTTGTTTACTCTTTGATTAGATGACATGTTACAAGAAGGTTTTACTTAAGGCTCGTTGTTTTTGTAGTTGGACTTTGCCTGTTGGGAGCCACCGCATGGCCCTTACAAGACATTCAATTATCCATGGTACAATTATGTCAGAGTGAGTGGTGCTCTTAGGCATTGTGCTTTCATGGTCATGGCAATGCACGGATGTATTCTTTCAGAAATCCAGGTGATTTGACCCTTTTTCTTTTGTAGTTGTTCTTTGTTTCACCGATTTCTATGAAGGTTATGATCATTAACGTCGTTAATCTTCATGTTTTGTAAAAGAAAGAAGAGCGTCCACTTGGAGATATTAATACATAAACCGCCCTATTGTAGTTGTTCTTGGTCGCCCCATTGTTGTATAGTTTTGTTGAATTTGACTGTAACAGCTCAGTGAGGACGGTGAGCCACAAAGGAGGGTGGACACCGAGCGGTGTGCCAGCGAAGACGCTGGGCCCCAAAGGGAAGTGGATTGTGAGATCCCACATCGATTAGAGAGAGGAACAATTGCCAGCGAGGATGCTGGGCCTTGAAAGGGGGTGGATTGTGAGATCCTACATCGGTTGGGGAGGAGAATGAAACACCCTTTATAGAGGTGTGGAAACCTCTCCTTAGCAGACACGTTTTTAAAACCATGAGGGAAAATTCGAAAGCGAAAGCCCAAAGAGGACAATATCTACTAGCGGTGGACTTGAGCTACTACATTGACATTTGTTATGACTTGCTTATTCAATTATCGATATCCCTTAGCCTGTAGCTGAAGTCACCCATACGCTCAAACTTCTATGGAATGGGTGAGTGAGTGGCCCTCCTAGATGGGCTGCTTTTTTTTATCATTTAAATGTCAGACCAATGTCCAAATTTTATTATCCCTCTTTAGAAGAGATGACCACTGACCTGAATTAAGCTGGAAGAAGGAATCAATCTAGCTAGCTTGGTGATAACTGTCAATTCTTGGGCAGGAAAAAATGATCTGGTTAATTGTGGTCCTTAAGAAAGGCGAGGGTGGTAACATGTTGCTGGTTTTAAATTATAGGCGTATTAAAAAAAAATTATTTCGGAATAAATTGGTGAAGTTCAAAAAGCATTTGAATTCCTTCCCCTGTATATTATAGCAGCTTTCTTTGATTTGGAAGATGGGGGAGGTAAACGATATACTAGCTTCTTTCTGTATGTACATAACTGTCATCTTTACTTGTTTTATAGCTGAGTACACGATGATTTAGATTTAAAATTTTAAACAGAACTATTTTGATGATTCTTGGCTGTTGATTTGCTAGCTGGGTGTTAAATTGGTGATAATAACGAATGTACATAGATGACTAGATCTTGCAAGTTTGTATTACAGGCTCCACCAGAGAAAAGAAAGGTTTTTGCAAAGGAGCTTCAGAGGGTTGGCACTGAGGGGGCTAAGTTCTTACGTGAACTTGGGAGCAAAGTAGAAAAGATGGAGAAGTTAAGCTCAGTCGACATGCTATTCGAAGTTCATGATGCTGCAGAAGCTTTACAAATGAAGATTGATGAGAAATCTGATATACTGGTGAATTCAGCTAATTGGAGACCCGGAAAACAGCACAGGGAACATGAAGATCTTCAACATCTTATTGATACCAAAGATGATCATGGCCGACAGTTGGTAATCGAATCCCTGAACGATTCGTTGGATGCTCAACACTCGAGCATCGGCTTCAACCCTTCCATTACAGAATGGGTATCCACAGAAAGTGTCTTCAACAAACACCTGGTTTCATGGCCACGCCTTTCATTTTTGAACGATACCGTGCCGAATGAAAGAGAGTCAAAAGTATATGAAAGTGCAAGCTCCTTATCTTTGGCAACGTTTACTTCGCTTCTCATCGAGTTTGTTGCAAGGCTGCAAAATCTCTTGAATGCATTTGAAGAACTCAGTGAGAAGGCAAATTTCAAGTCACCAGCGGAGATTAAAATTGAAAAGGAGAAAGTTGGGTGTTGGACTAGATTTTTAAGACTCGTTGGCATCAAGAATTGAGGCTACATAGGATGCCATGCCATGCCATGCCATGCCACAGTTGTTGATTCCACTGGATTATCTGATACCATTCATCTCTGGAGTTGACTCATTAGTGCACCTTTCATACAGTGATGGTTGAATTTGATATCTGAGTTTGGTTAACCTATGCCCTCATATATTTTTCTGGCAGGTAACGTAAACGGACCTGTCCTGTGTATAAGCTCGATCCGGGTCATCCGAAATGTCGTAGATGTGTCTTGGATGGGCACTAGAATCTGTTCATCAAAGCTGTTAGCTTGAATGTGCCTGTGGTATGATAGTACATTGATTTTGGCTGTAGATGTGATGTTAAAGGAGAGGGATTGTGTAGTACGTTTACGATGCGCAGCAGCAGCGGCAGCACTCCGTGTTCTTAATATACTTTTGCATGCTCAAGCTTGTCAGATTTGATTGTATATTATTCTATTTATGTCTTATCCTTATTAAAGATATATATAGAAGTGCAAGCCAAAACCGAACATAGGAGGAAACCTCCATCAAATTGGTCACAGTTTGAACCTTAAAAATGTTGGCTTCTTTGGATTTGTACAAACTATTTTGGTTGGTTTCTTTTGATTAGTTCACTTAGTTTTTGAGCCGGTTCAGGTCGTTTCAATTCGATTGCCATACTTAAGTAAATGGGTTTGTGGAGATACAGGTTGTAACCGCCCAATTAGGATTTACTGCTAGCAGATATTGTTTCTTTTTTAGTTTTGAGATTAAAATGTTTCATTTCATTCTCCGATTGATGCGAAATCTCACAATCCACCCATTTTGGGCCCAACATTCTTGTTGACACAGTGCCCGGTGTCCACCCCACTTTAGGGCTCACTGTCCTCACTAGAGCGAGGTTTGTAACAGCCCAATCCCACGGTTAGCAGATATTGTTCTCTTTGGGCATCCCTTTCCGAACTTAGGTTTTAAAACACGTATACTAGGTTAGCACATATTGTTCTCCTTGGGCTTCCCTTTCTGGGCTTAGGTTTTAAAACACGTATACTAATGAGAGGTTTTCACACTTATTCGTTCCCCTTTCCAATCGACCACACAAATAGTATGCAATAATGCACTAAGCTGACCTTCCGATGGGAAAGTTGTGACTTGATTCGTGCAGACAGGAAGATCTTTTCCTTGTACACCTAACTACTACTTTATCATTTAGGAGAATGGAGCTATCTCGTGAATGTGTTTATATATATATATATTTTGCAAATTTGTTGAAGATAGGATGTTCTTGAAAAAACAGGCTGATATGTACGGAGGCCCATGAACAGTGAACTCCACGTATTTGGGCTTCATTCCTTCTCGAAGTAGGCTTTCTGCTAAGCCCAAAAAGAAAACCAAGCCCAAGATGAACGGATAGAACAGCAAAATCCCGGTATATTGGGCTTTTGAAAAGCCCAATATACTGGGCCTTTTCTGTGGATTACGTGTCGATGGGCCGGCCCATAATGGTTACAGTTCTGTTATTATGGAATTCTCAGATCGGAGTGTGTCTTAACAAAAAGCCTCGTTTGTCCCGGCTCTCTTCTTCTTGTAGTCTCTCTCTCTCTGTCTCTCTCTCTTTCTCCGACGACAGGTTCCTGAAGCTCAGCCAGGCAAGGGCATTGATCTTGGTGAGTCCGCTTTCACTTTTCCTCCCACCCTTTTTCTTTTCCTTTCAAATTTGAGGAAGAAAGGAACTATTTCCATTTTGTTTTAGTCGATCGCCGCCCGAGCAGCGTTTTGTTTAATCTGGATTTCACTACTTTACTTCGTCATTGACAGGAAGGGAATAGTTAGATTGAATTTCCTGTGTTGCTTACCTTAAGTTTCAAGGAACAAGAAAATACTTCTGCCGCACCGTCCTCGTTCTGGATGGAGAATCTTCGATTCTAGCTGCATATCACCGAACTTAGGGCTCGGACCTTCGAATCTGTGTTGTTTCTTTCAATATTTAGGCTTTTTCTATGGTTCTTTAGCCTTGTCCTTTCTTGCCCTTGGATCTTTGATTGCGGATCTGATTTGTCCATTTCTACGTGTTACCTTTTCGTTGAAGTCGAGGATTCATATATCAATAACAAAGCCTTCAATCTCTAGTGTAATTAATGTTTTCCATCTAGTTATTAGAGATCATATGGAGCATTGATTTTATCCACTTTTATTCTGCACGTCCGGAAGGCGCGAGTTTATCGTAAGCGGGTAAAGTTGCGCTTGGCATTTTTCTTTTATGTCTAGTTTTTAGTCCGTTTACGGTCGTTTTTTCGTTCTTATGCCACGTGTTTCGTGATAAGAAATTAGTTTTTTTTTGATATCTTTGTTTTTGTTTTCCCATCAACCTGTTGGAAACCGTCTTTTTGAGCTGTGAACCGATTTCTTTTTCTCTATCTCGTCTTTAGTTTTACAGGAAATCACTGTATAAGATGTCTATGGTCCACGAGCCTCTATATCCAATAGCTGTCCTTATTGACGAGCTGAAAAATGATGACATTCAGCTACGGTTGAACTCAATTCGTAGACTTTCTACAATTGCACGTGCTCTTGGAGAGGAGCGAACGCGTAAAGAATTGATCCCATTTCTGAGTGAAAACAATGATGATGATGATGAGGTGCTTCTTGCTATGGCTGAGGAGTTGGGAGTGTTCATCCCATATGTTGGTGGTGTTGAGCATGCCCATGTTTTGCTTCCACCTCTGGAAACTCTGTGCACTGTTGAGGAAACCTGTGTGAGGGACAAAGCTGTGGAGTCTTTGTGCAGAATTGGTTCCCAAATGAGAGAGAGTGATTTAGTTGATTGGTTTATTCCTCTCGTTAAGGTTAGTATTTCCCTCTACATTTTTCTTTTTCCTTCTTTTCTTCGATATGCATTCCTCTCTTTTTAAAATCATTCCCTTTACTTCATTTATCTGACACTTGCAATAGGTGGCGCATTGAAAAGTATCCATAAATTTAAGATGTTTTATGTTAAATATGCTTCCAATGATATATTGAATGTTCTGGGATATGTTATTTAAGTCTTGCTTATGAGCCTATACTTTTGACGTCCTTCCAATGACAATCGGTTTTTCTAGGGAATACAGCTCAAATTGATTAACTTTGATAACATCAAACCAATTCTGAGACCCTATTAGGTCTCCCTGCCATTTTGTTCATTCTGTCCTAAAAATCTGAGAACTGCTAGCTTCTCCCCTCTTTCTTTTATTTTTCTTCTAAAACACTCTTTGCATATTCAACATCAATAGCTTTAAATCCAACGTTTTCTGAGGGTCTGTGTCTGTTTGTGCTTGCACATATATCCAGAGATTGGCGGCTGGTGAATGGTTTACGGCTAGAGTATCCGCATGTGGGCTATTTCATATTGCCTACCCTAGTGCTCCAGAGATGTTGAAGACTGAGTTGCGGTCAATGTATGGCCAATTGTGTCAAGATGATATGCCCATGGTTAGGAGGTCTGCTGCAACAAATCTAGGAAAGTTTGCTGCAACAATTGAACCTGCTCATCTGAAGACTGATACCATGACTATTTTTGAGGATCTTACTCAAGATGGTAATTATCTGTATCTGTTACCTGAGTGTGATTTACTTTTCTGGTTTCTTGCGGATATTGGATTCATGTGAATAGAAAGTGTGTTTTCTAGTGGGTGCATCACATCGGTTGTGTGTTGCTGGTTAAAGTTTAGACTTCTTGTTTAAGTTTTCAAATTATTTTAGTGTATGTGCAGTGTGCATAATATGTTGAGATCAGTGCTGTTATAAGTCTAACTATTCTTCATTTGGACTTTTTAGTTGAGATATTAACAGGGAATAAACATGGATCTTTCTCAAGTTACAAAAGCATGGGAATTATTCTTTAGAATTCTCTCAGTCAGTTGTTTGGTTTAGTACATTTTATGTTCTTACACCAAGTCTTTAACAGATCAGGACTCTGTGAGATTGCTGGCCGTTGAGGGTTGTGCAGCTTTGGGCAAGTTATTGGAACCCCAGGATTGTGTATCACATATTCTTCCAGTTATCGTTAACTTCTCCCAGGTATAGTTTTGCACAATTTATTGGATTTCACAGTTTGATTTGTATGCCTGACAATTTGTTAGAATGATTATATGCACTGTTGAGAAATATCTTTATTGGAAGATCAGATCAAGCATTATCTTCTTTGGAACAAGGATCAAGGATTATTTTACAATTACATTTTGTAATCTAGTGGTTTCCAGGTCTTTGTGATGAACGTCTGGATGTATTGTTTTATGTTTCCTTTGTGCTTCTGTTGTTTAGTTATTAGCAATGGTAAGAATGACATAGATGTACAAACATCCAAAATTCTTTTTAAGTTGCTACTAAAACTTTTTGAGCTGTCCATAGGATTATTAAATCAACTTTAAAGAAAGCATAGCATATTATAAATACCTTTGTTCTTGAACTTTTTCGTTCCTAGGTAAGCTATAATATCAATGAAATTATAATGTATAATCTATATATCTGCATTTTATTTAGTTACTTCTTAGTTTGAGTACCTCTATTGTGTGTAGCAGAAGGTAAAAATGGTATTTACATGCTTTATACCCTCATGGCCTTGACAATATTTATCCAAGCGCTAATTTCTTTCTTGTTCCTTGCCTACTTTTCCTTCTATGTAGGATAAGTCTTGGCGTGTCCGTTACATGGTTGCCAACCAGTTATACGAGTTGTGTGAAGCTGTAGGACCTGAACCTACTAGGTAATTTCTTATTAATCTATGAAGAAAAGTTGGTTATTGATCAATGTGGAAAGATGAGAATGTTTTTTTTTTTGGACCTATTGTATTATGGAAACCCATGAAATGTAGTTCTGTATGACCTTCCTTTATCATTTGGTTTATTTGGCTATGTAGATAGGAGCCCCTTCCTTGGTTACTGGGGGGTTCTTGGGAGGAAGGTTCTTCTTATTCTGGTTTTCTAGCTTTGGATTTCCTTTCTCTTTATTCTAAAACATTGGAGATACTTTAGTTTATTCTCTTGGGTGGCTCCTAGGCTGTCCTTGGTTAGCCTATATGCTCATGTGGCCTTGTTATTTTAATTTCATTTATCATAATTATCAAATTTTCTATTAATTAAAAAAAATGAATGCACATGTATTTTTGTACTAATACTATGTAAATATGGAAAATAATTCTTATATTAGAAAGAGTTGTGAACATTGTGCCAAGTGTACTACATATTGAGTTTTTATCTTGTTCATAATGCATGCACTTGTTTTTGGGTGGTAAGGACGGACTTGGTACCTGCTTATGTGCGCTTGCTTCGAGACAATGAAGCTGAAGTTCGTATAGCAGCTGCTGGCAAAGTGACCAAGTTTTGCCGGATTTTAAGTCCAGAACTAGCAATTCAGCATATCCTTCCCTGCGTTAAGGTGCATATGCTATTTCAGAGTTTAAACCTTTTCACTTATCTACTGTTACATGTCATGCCTCAAATTTGTTTTTCTCATACTTTCACTGAGTGCTAAGCAAATAACGACTACAGGAATTGTCATCAGATTCCTCTCAGCATGTCCGTTCAGCTTTAGCCTCAGTTATCATGGGAATGGCTCCTGTGTTGGGAAAGGTATGAAGTCTTTATTTTGGTTTTCACAAATGTGTTGCTTGCTATAAACTGCATATTAAATGTTTATTTATTGTTTTATTGAGAACCTTAATCCGCTTCTTTCTTCAATAAGTCTGCTTAGAAGCCATATCTAAGTTTTTTTTTCCATTGGGGGAAGGGGTGAGTACACTGTGGAGAGAGAGGAAATCCTGGATGCTGGTTAATATTTCTGAATTTTGACGCTACTAAGGGATGTGAAATTAAAACACTTTGGTGATTAATGCTTATGTTTAATATTAGGTACTGGATAGTTTATTTTGGACGCATATATTTATGTAAACAGTGAGGAATTGAGAACTGGGTGCTGTGTAATGTTTCTAAGTGAAGTGATTAAAGTAATTTGCTGATTAATACTTTTGTTAGCATATTGATTAGTTTGCTAATTTCGGAGTGTATTTATATATCTGAAATTTTATGAAAAATGGCGAGGAATTGGTAGCTGGATTCTGTTTTGTATTTCTGAATTTTGAAGGCCAAGATGTGATATGAATTACAAATTGAAATAATTTGGGGATTGTAGCGATGACTCTCATAACTCCGTACACAGTGGCTCTTGGAAGACTACTTCACACTCGTTTTTCTAGGAACATTCTTGTGGGGGTTCTGTAGTGGAATTCATTAACTTTCATCTTTCAATCCAGGTTATCCACCCTTCCACCCGGGGGTAAAATTACCTTTTTCTAAATGATAAATAAATTATCAGTCAAGTTTTTGTGCTCATAAAAAAAATATGTTGTCTTTTGTGTGTGGTTGAGTGATGAGGACGTGTACATGTAGTGATAAGGATGAATGGTAGACTCATTATTTCCTCGGAGGCCTTTTTACATCATATCCATGCAACTTGAAGTGGTTACTGGGAAAGATTCGGTATTACATAATTGTCTTGTCTCCATTTTTATTTTCAGGGTCGATGGTTTAACCAATTTCCCAGTCTGTTTAATAGTATACTGTTGTTTGTATTGGGACATAAAAAATCTCACTTAGATGGATTGTGCAGGATGCTACCATCGAACAACTGCTTCCGATATTCCTTTCTCTGCTTAAGGATGAATTCCCTGATGTGCGCCTCAATATCATTAGCAAGCTTGATCAAGTAAATCAGGTTTGTTGTAATTCACCTTGAAACTGAAGGGGGAGGGTTCTTGACCAACATCATAATAAGAGATGCTGTTTTATACTTCGCAAACATGCTTTAACTCTCTCACACTCTCTCTCAAAAAATATTTTACTGCCATCTCACCACAAACCTGTTATGCAGGTTATTGGAATTGATCTCTTGTCTCAATCACTGTTACCTGCCATTGTTGAACTTGCTGAGGATAGACACTGGAGAGTTAGGTTAGCAATTATAGAATACATTCCTTTATTGGCAAGTCAGCTGGGTGTAGGGTTTTTTGACGATAAGCTTGGTGCTCTTTGCATGCAGTGGTTACAGGATAAGGTTAGTGTTTCCTGAGCTTCATTAAGGCTTACCATAGTTTAAGAATGCATGAAAAAAGTAAATTTTAATGTGAATAACATGCTTCTGAGTGAATGTTGCTTCAGTTTATGAGAATATTCTTTTTGTTGAATAAGGTACGTTGCTGTTCATGAGATCATTTGATTGGTTTCTGAAGGGGATGTCCATTATACGGAATTCGTCAATTCTAGTTTCTGTGCAACTGAATCATAATGAAAGTAGCAACTGAACTATTTACTCTGGATTATTATTAGTTATAGAGAGAAAATGATCGGTCTTTGGTCATTGTTAGTTAAGAAATTAAAAGGATACAAATGTGTTTTAGTACCGCTAGCTTTCCATCTCCTGCCAAGTCCTCCATTTCTCTCTAGCCACGACAAATATGTAAACCCAAGCCCAAGCAGGAGGGCAATGGAAAAATGTCTAGTTTATATCTGGGGTCAGAAAACCAACTTGTTAATTCTCGTCCTAGCTAAGGTAGCAGACAAAATTTCCCTGCCTTGGGAAATTAACTCTTCCTAGTCAAGTTGGAGAGGCCACATATGGTTTGTTTTTTGTTGCAGTGGGTTCTTCTTGCATGTTTACTCATATGTGATCTTGCTATGGTATTTTAAAAAAATGGAAACACTAAATAAATGTACACTGTACAAGAGTGTAAGAGGATGAGATACCAAAGGCATCCTCTTTGAGACACCTAAGACATTCTCTTCTTCTTTCTTCCTCATTGTTCTTCTGCTGCTCTCTCTAATGCAGAAAAAGCTATAAAAGAATTTGACCATCTAAAGTGAAAGGAGGTGATTTCAATAGGCAACAAAGTACCGAAAGTGCACATATTAAGAAAGAATTATTTTAAAGGACAATTTGAAAGATATCATTGACTTGTTATATGTTATGCAGTTTTTTATAGAAATTTCTATTGCAATGGTTACTTCTTGCAGGTTTACTCAATCCGTGATGCAGCTGCTAACAATTTGAAGCGCCTTGCAGAAGAATTTGGTCCTGAGTGGGCAATGCAGCATATTGTCCCACAGGTTTGTTTCAAATGAATTTCACAATCACATTTAGCCTGACCTTGGTGATAGCCTAACATTGTCTTTAGATAAAGAAGTTTTTAGATAAAACATACCATCCAGAGGTCATGAAAGAATTATAACGCTAATCATTATTACAAAAATCCTTCACCCTGCCTGCTGCACACAATCCATGCACTTTGTTCTCTTCCTCTAACTGATGGGGTTTCACAAACAGGTTCTTGACATGATTAACAACCCACATTATTTGTATCGAATGACTGTTCTTCGTGCGGTCTCCCTTCTTGCCCCAGTTATGGGCTCAGAAATCACATGCACAAAGCTTTTACCGGTGGTTATCAGTTCTTCCAAGGACAGGTACAGGACATAAATTATTTTCTTGTTTTAATTAGATAGATTAGTTGCTGGCCCAAAGCCGGACGGTGGAATCATCCCTAAAAAAATGAATCATGATGGGTGTTATTGTTAGTTGGCTTGCGCCCCTTGTTAATTGTTTTATCAACCTTCTTTTCGCTCTTTTTTGGTGGTTAAGTTAAGTTTTTACAGGGTTCCAAATATCAAGTTTAATGTGGCGAAAGTGTTGCAGTCTCTCATTCCCATAGTTGACCAACCTGTAAGTAGTCACAGATGATGCTTAACTGATATCTTGATTGTTTATATTAATATTAGATAACACTTGCGATGCAGGTGGTGGAAAAAACTATCCGCCCTAGCCTAGTTGAACTCAGTGAAGATCCAGATGTAGATGTCCGGTTCTTTGCTAACCAAGCTCTTCAATCAATCGATCACGTGATGATGTCCAGTTAGACCGGGCTTCATTGCCATCGCAAACATCTGTACGAAGGTGCTTTTGCAGAAGTTGCTATTGTTTTTCAACGAAATAGCTGTATGTTTCTTCCCCCACGTTCGTTGTTGTAGTGCAGTTTGTGATGCATCTAGCGTGCAGAGTGAGCCATTGAGTAGAGACTTGATGCTTTTATTCCTTCTGCATCCTTATAATCTATAATATTCTTTCTTCATTTGTCTTTTTCAACAATGGACTCGTAATTTGGATGTTGAACTCGGGGGACTGCTATGGAGTCCCCATTTGTATCTACACTTTTTTTGATTGCCAATCTTCAATCTCTACTGTAATAGTTATCAATTTGTATTAATTATATTGACTTCAAGTTAAGATTCCGAAACCAAATGGGTACACATATCCACACACACTTGAGGACACCAAGTGAAAATACTCGTGATTAAAGTTTGATCTGATCTTAGGAATGATTCTTGCTGATTGATTTGTTTGCAGAAAAGAACCACAATTAATCCACGCTGAGAAAAAGAAAAAAAATCTCAGTAGGTTTTTAGTAGCACGAGTTTATGGAAGCTTGGTTCTTCTGGTTTTTCTTTCAATTTGTTCAGATCTCCGAACTAATTCAAATCAGAGTTACTTCAGATCAAATGCAATATCCAAAATAGTTCTGATGAAAAACATTGTCCATCTCCAACCAAACTATAATTGACAAGCAACATGGCCAAACTTTCACTGTTTAACCGTTGTAACGGTAGATTTTGAACATACCCGACAGACCATAACGAAGGGAAGCAAATTTTAACCATAGACGTATGCTCAAACAATGAAATAATAGAACAGGTTAAGAGTAGCGAGGTGAGACTTATTATTTAACTAATACATATTGGTTAAAGAGGGGAACAAAACACATTCTTTATAAGTGTGTGGAAAACTCTCTTTAGCTAGAGGGGAAGCTCGAAAAGAAAAGCTCAAAGCAGCCCAAAGAAGACAATGCTTGCAGTCAACTTGGGCCGTTACAATGACATTGAAATTCTATTGAAATTTTATTATCCAAACGGCCAAATTCTATTATCTACCATCAAACTAAATTTGAAAAAAGCGTTGATTTAAAAAAAAGAAGCGAGCTTTAAAATAACCTACACGACCGAATCACATGTTTCACCGTTTACTTCAGCCAAGCTCTTGTTCATATTGAGAGTTGGGAGATACGAATGTGAGAAGAAGATTGGAAATGATGGTTCATTCTATGAGAGGCATTGCTCATAAGATACTAATCTTCTTCCCAACCTACGTTTTTGTATTACGCTCACTTCATACAATATGCTGCAAATTTTAAAATCTTGGAAACCAGGAGATGTATTATGCTCACTTCAGTATCTGCTATGAACCGACTCGGATTAGTTCAAGCCCGACAAAACAAGTAAGACGCCTCGATCATTGGCTGGCTAATAAGCTAAAGACCAATGACTGACCATGACACAAAATGGGCACACGTCCATTTATGTAAATCTATCTAAAAAAAAAAAGAGACGTGAAGTCTTACAATGGCGGCTAGTCCTACATAAGAAAACCAATATCCATTGTCATAAAGTTGGCACTTATCCTTTGGGGAGGTGAGGGCCCAAAATTATCCTTAGTTTCACTTCATCATTCACCCTTAGTGTCGCATCAGCCATCCACTAATGTAGAGTCAGTCCCTCTTCCCAAATTGCGAGGTTTCTTTCCAGTTGTGCGTCTAAAAAGGCAGAGACTGGAGACCAAAAAAACAGGGACAATTCATTGCTACCTGAAAAGTTCAGAGCTTAAGGAAAGTACACGAGCTAAGAATCGTGAGTGAAAATTTTGACCATGTGGACACTGTTGAGGATTGTTGAGAGAGAGTCCCACGTTGGCTAATTTAAGGAATGATCATGAATTTACAAGTCCAATGGTACGAGGTCTTTTGAGGAAGTCTAAAGCAAAGCCATGAGAGCTTATGCTCAAAGTGGACAATATCATACCATTGTGACGACGGTTACCTGATGAGAAGAGTTTGAAGTGGGATTATTGTTCCAAATTTAGTGTACACAATGGAATCTATTGTAAGTCTCTCTTATCTTATAACTCATCTTCATCTATATATATGCTAACTGCTTAAGTAACATGTTTCAATTGCCATAAGATGGCTATTTGGGTCACCATGGTAGTTCATATGAGGTAGAGGAGTAGATTTAAGTCCAAGTTTAGGCATCTCAATAAGGATATAAATTGATAGAACATCCCTTGGAAGAAATATCTTTATCTTATAAGAATGCTCTCTCTTTCTGTGGGGGGGGAAAAACAATAAGTCTGAAAAAGTGTTCTTCTCTGTACAAATTCTACTGAAGCTATACACATAAGAAATCCTTGATATGACCAATCATTTCAAGAGTCCGAGTCTGTGAGAGCTGTGATTTGTTCAGAACCTGAAAGGCATGGCCAACTCCTTCATGAACCACATAATTGATCAGCTTACCCTCTCTATGTAAAGCAGAGCAGAACTCCAAGTTCCTATCTTTCAATATGTCCAATTCCGATATACATACCAAACTAGGCAAAACCCTCAAATTCTCCACCTTAAACAACCCTTTTGCCGAAGGATTGCACCAAGGGTGGTCACGGTTTGCCCCAGACGGCAATGCCAACCGCCAGTATGTATCGGAAACCGCCATCGTCAGTGCCGAACGAGGAGGTTGGACTAGAAACTTCTCTGATTTGGTCCTGGACTCCCCACCAAAAAATGGTTGTATCAAAATGTTACCTCTAATAACCAACGGCTTCAAGACCACAGCTCCAGAAGCAGTGGTCTTACCACCAAGTCTGGCGGCTACATTGAAGGCTATGTTGCCACCCGCACTATCACCACCAAGGTAGATTCTGGTAAAGTCACAGTATCTTGACCACCAATTCTGCTTGCCCCCAATAAGAGCAACTTGTTTCAACCATGAAATGGTCTTTAATCCATCTTCATAAGGAGCAGGAAGAGGGTTTTCTGGTGCCAAACGATAATTCACAGACATAATTATACACTCCGCTTTTGCAGATACCTTGGCAAGGAACTCATGGTAGCAGCTCCAAGCTGCCGAGCCGACACAAAATCCACCTCCATGGAAATAGACAAGCAAAGGAAGTTTCCCCTGGCACTGTTTTGGGATATAGAAACGAGCCCAAATGTTACTCAGCTTATTCACAACTACATCCCAAGAAGTAACACCCAGCTCTGGCGGCAATGCATTAGAGACACAGGGAACTATCTGTGCTCTTTCCACATACCCATTTCCGTAAACTCTAATGAGACCTTCAATCTCCTCAACCAACACATCATGTTGATCAAAGCCATTAACATGTTCTTCGAAACTTGGAATCTGGCCTAGGTTAATGGTAGGCATTCCGGGGATGCAGAAACTAAAGTCAAGAGGCTTTTGAGAGTAAAATTAGTTATGGGCGAAGGTATAAGCTTCTAATGTTCCTTATATAGATGATGAAAAGATGAGTATCGTGGTCTGACGTGGACAGCTATTCTATCTAGTTGGGTTTGGGGGATATTACCCTCTCTTTTCCTGCCAAGTGGGCAATTGGCTAAGTGCCACATGTTTTGACATTACATTGATTCAAGCACAATAAGCTAAAACAAGGACATGTCCACTTTTTTCTCCTTTATTTTGTAGGAATGATATATAAAAGGAAGAGGTTCACATGTTTTAGTCTATGCAGTAGTCAAATTACAATAGCAGAAAACAAAGAAAGAGAAATATATAAATAATGCAAAGAAGAATAGTGAGGCTTACAGTTCAAGAATGCAATGCTTTTCCAATCCCACTTACGACCTTTTTGAAATGGCTCACTTTGAATGCGCTTTGTCTGAAAAGCAAAGTCTGACTTAGCTTGCTTGCAATGGTGTATTCTCGGATAGGTGGGTTGTTATGGCCTACTGCCACTCCCATCAGAAAGCTCTATTATTGCGTGCTTAAAGTTCAAGCACAAGAGAAACATGTGATGTTGATTGTCTGGTTTCAATTCATCTTGACTTAGAACTCCTGTGTCTTTAAACGCTTTAAACATTAAGAAAAATTTACATCGAACATCATCATAGCATTGTCGCGTCAGTTGCACAGCTACCACAGCCACCACGGGTACCACACGCTATAATAACTGTCCCTGAACATGCACCAGCCATCACAATTGTTGCCCCCCAAAAGAACTTCGGCATGAATCATCGATCTAGCATCGCCTCTTTCTTTCGGGACATTTCACAAACACCTTGTAGACGCCTCACCTAAGAGGGAAAAAGAGAACACCACCATTAAATATTCTTTATCCCCATTAAATTTGTTGGGTGGGACCAAGAAAAGAAGGAAAAAAAAACCCATCTCCATTAAGATTCATGTGCTGTAAGTCTGCAACTATGATAATTTAAATGGTAAATGCCCCATATAGTGATCTCCAATCAAGACAGACAGACATTCACAAAAAACATAAAAAGAATATAGATATTTTGAAGTCTTCCATTATGCGTGGTTGTAAATCCCAGCTTCAAGGGTCAAACCTGACGCATCAATTGTGCGCAAGCATATGTCCGTTCTGTCCCGGACCTAATTTGAATCGTAAAATTGCTAAAAAAAAAAAAAGAAGAAAAAAGAGCGAAAATCTCCTCTTCAAATTTCGATTACACCTTTGGTGTTTGAGACAACACGATTTCCACCGAAGGCGGGGGAGATTCCCTTCGAGGTCAAATTGTGGCTCAGATTCCATTGCTTTGCTAGTGCAAAGCTTAAAGTCAAAGACCAAGAACAGTGTCTGCAAGGTTGTTAATCGTTCTTGAGTGCCCGAAACGTGGAGCCAAATTCAATTGAGTATGAATCCAAAGTGGTGTAGCGCTAGGTTTTCAAGCTTCTTGTTCATGTCTGTACTCTGTCGGAAGATCATGATTGCACCATTTCGAGAGAGAGGAGAAGTTTCTTTTTTTTGTTTTATTTCTTACGGCGGGAAAAAAAACTAAGAGAATTAAGAGACGTAACGATGTCCCTTAAAACGGCGCCGGATTTTCATTATTTATTTATTTAATATAAATGTGAAAATGTTATTAATAATTTAGTTAAAGTCGTCTTTTTAAATTAATTTTATGAATAATACTTCCATCTTTATTTTTATTATATATATGTATATATTTAGTTAAAAATAAACCAAGTTTTAAATACTAAAAAAAATAGTTACAAAAAAAAGCTTTTTATTTTTTATTTTTGTAATTTGTCTAAAATTTTAAACTTTACGTCACGAAAAATAAAAATTATTGTAAAAAAAAAAATGAAAAAAAAGGGAAAGTAGAGGACAATATCTACTATCGGCGAGCTTGGACAGAGCCAAATGGTATCAAAGCCAGACACCGGACACGTGTCAGAAACACAATTTAACTCAAACTTCACTTTTCTTTTTATTATATATATATATATATATATATTTAAAGCCATGTTTATTAAAAGTCAAGATGAGAATATGAGTTGCTACATGTCATAACTTAATGTATGTGCGGGATAAAGAGAATAGTGCATCATTCAACGAACCAAGAAAGTGTGCATCAAAACCAAGCTGAGACATAAACAAAGTTGGTAAAAACGAGATGACATGAGTATCGAAGACAAGCTCCAAAAGGATCAAATAGGACCCGACCATAACTTCATATATATTTATATATATATATATATATAAAAGAAGGTATATGGGTTAAAAAAGAAATGGATAGATATGGATAAGGGACAAAATCTAGGACATTGAAGCAAATGGGCAGCCAACTATGTTCATTCCCCAGACATTAATTCCCACTTTCTCTCATCTTTTTATCCTCATTCATTGTACCCTTCAAATAATATATATATATATATATATAGAAAAAAAAGAAAAGAAAATGGTGGTAGTTGAAAATGAAGCACCATCTCTTTTGGGAAAAGTTCGACATGTATGGAATGGATTATATTTCTATAACATATAATCCTTAATGTAAGAAAACATCAAACTATATGAAATTAAATATATTTCTTTTGATAAGAATCAAGACAAACACCTACAAAACATGTCTACCAAACTTTATATTATTTTTAAACTAATGTTAAATTAAAGCATTAATGCCTCCTACTTTATAATTTATTTATTTTTAATCAAAATATTTTCTCATCAAAGAAATGATAAGAACGATGACTAGTTTAAGTAGGGGAGAGTGTCATAATTATACTAAGAAGACAGGTTGTAACCCCTACATGCAGACGAAGTACCGACACGAAAGTAGCATGCATCCGACTAGGTGAAAATTGAGACAGATAAGTACCGTGTTGCGACCGAGGAAGACGGTGCAGCATCCAACACAACAAGAAGACAGGCTTAAAAAGGACTAAGAATGTGAGAATCCTATATTGGTTGGGAAGGAGAACGAAACACCCTTTAAAAAGGGTGTGAAAACCTTACCATAGGAGACGCGGTTTAAAGCCTTGAGGGGAAGCCCAAAAATAAAAGCCTAAAGAGGACAATATTTGGTAGCGGTGGACCTGAGCTGTTACAAATAATATCAGAGCTGGACACCGGACTATGTGCCAGCGAGGAGGTTGTTCTCCAAAGGGGGTAGACACGAGGCGAGATATGCCAATAAGAACACTGGCCCCAAAAATGGGTGGATTTGGGGGGGTCCCACATCGATTGGAGAAAGGAAAGAGTAAAAGAGTGCCAGCGAGGACACTGGGCCTCGAAGGGGGTGGATTGTAAGAGTCCCACATTAGTTGGGACGGAGAACGAAACACCCAAGGGCTTGAAAAGTGAAGCGGTGAGTCTAAGCTGTTACAGATAAAAACTCAATCATAATCTCAAAAGTCGGGTTCCGACATAAGTCGATTAGTCAAATATTCATACTTTATTGATTGGGTGAATAAGAAACTCAATCTATATAGATATTAGAAAGGCAGAAGAACAAGAAAGAAAGAGCATCACCGCATGGCGTTAACGAATCATTCCTTGCACACTGGGCGGCGGCGGCGTCGCAGCAGCACGAGCAGCAATCCTTCTCTGCCTCTCCACATTCCCATGCCATCCTACGCCCATGCACGTAAAACCCATCACTATTTCAACACACCAAATTTACCATTTAAGTTAAGTGACAGAGAAAGAACCAAATGACATGTCGAAGCCTTGGTGTTGAAGCTCCCTATACTGTTGGCATAGCGCACATTGCTCACACAAGCAGTGGACGCAGCAATCACAGCAAGGGCTCTCTTCCAACGAGAACTGTCCCCTCATTTTCGAGCGGTAAAGGCAAGAGTACAAGCACGAGCACCCCGTTAGGCATAGTATTGACAAGTAAATTGCACTGCTAACGCCACACGCTGCAGTTTTCAACACAAAGAACCATGTCAGATTTTGAATTTCTCAATGAAATTAATGAATATTACATATTGATCCTCTGTCTACTATCTCTGCTATGTGGCCGAACGTAATGCAGGGACACCAGCAAGTCAAACAGCCTACAAAAAAAACCAATTATCAGACAGACATGTTGTAATGACGGCGCAGTTCATTCAAATTTAATGGGATGGAAATGAACTTACAGATACTAACGTCGTTACAGCAGTCGCAGAGACCGCTGGACCAAGCAACTGTGGAGTGGGGCTGGGGTTCGCAGGGATTTCGGGGGTAATCGACCGGCGCCGCCATGTGGGGGTGGCTGAAATTGGCAGAAAAAGAGGGTGGTGGTGGCGGGGGCGGAGGCGGTAGGGGTGGTGCTGACGGTAAAGAAGAGAAATTGGCAAGTTTCTGCTGATCATCCATACGCTTGAAGAGTGTTCATAGAAGGGCTGTGTGTTTCTCTTTATTGGAAATTTTCATAACTGAGACAGTTCCAAAGGGGTGAAAGGGCGGTCGTGTCTATTCAAGATAACCGTTTTTACAGTTGTGAATTTTTTGATATACGAGAAGTAGTTTATATATTAATCTCCTTTCATTTCACATGGTCTTTTTAATCTACTGGTTTATGAAGTTAATGAAGTAATTGATATCCAGAAGAAGAAGAAGAAAGTTCTACTTTTGACAGCTTACGACAATGAGGTCGAACGACTTACCAAAACTGCAGCCAAACGGGGTGCTGAGGATCAACGAAGAGATCATTGCCCACCGTCAGAGAGAAATTTAGATTGGTGTGAGATCCCACATCAGTTAGAGAGGGAAACGAAGCATTCCTTATAAAGGTGTGGAAATCTCTTCCTAGTAGACGTGTTTTTATGAGGTTAGCGGCGATACGTAATGGGCTAAAGCCGACAATGTTTGCTAGCAGTGGGCTTGAGCGGTTACAAATGGTATCAAAGCCAGGCACCGAGCGATGTGCTATCCCACATTGGTTGGAGAGGGGAACAAAAACATTCCCTATAAGGATGTAGAAACCTCTCCCTAACAGATGTATTTTAAAAGTGAGGCTAACGGCGATACGTAACAGGCTAAAGCAGACAATATCTGCTAGTGATAGGCTTGGACTATCGTACAAATCTAAGTCAGTAACAGCAGCATAGAATGGAAAGTCAGTCAAAAGTTATTGGTCATGTATTTAAGCTTGGAATCTTATACTATTATACACTTGATTGATTGTTACAGTAACAAAAGTAAACTCCAAAACTCAGAACAAAAGTAGTTTTATTCAAGTGAATGAAGTTAACAAAAGGAGATTGTAAGAGGTATGAAGTTCATGCCTGTGCCAGTTCTTCTCTGCGGCTGTCGAACCGATACTGTGTTAACACTTCCCTTGCTCGTGCACTCCGATGCTGAAGGCGCTGGTGAAGCATCTCCGACATCTGGTCGAAGAATTCAATATCCCATCTGTGAATCAGCAATGGATCTTCCGCATAACAGATGTATATGGATGTAACGGCACTTTCCACGACCACTATTGCAAGGCCTGCCTGAAAATTAGAACCAAAACTTGATTAGTGAGGTTATAAACTGTCAGATCCCACATCGGTTGGGGAAGAGAACGAAACATTCTTTATTTCGCAGACGCGTTTTAAAAACCTTAAATGGAAAACCCGAATGGGAAAGCCCAAAGAGGACAATATCCTGCTAGCAGTGGGCTTGAGCCGTTACAAATGGTATCAGAGCCAAACACCGGGCGATGTGTCAGCAAGGAGGCTGAGTCCCGAAGGGAGGTGGACACGAGGTAGTGTGTTAGCAAGGACACTGGGCCCGAAGGGGTGTGGATTGGGGGGTTCCACATCAATTGGAGAAGGGAACGAGTGCTAGCAAGGATGCTGGGCCTCGAAGGGAGGTGAGTGGATTGTGAGATCCTGGATTAGGGGGTCTCACATTGATTGGAGATGGGAAAGAGGAACAGTGAGGATGTTGGGCCCCGATGGGAGGTGGGTGGATTGTGAGATCCCACATCGGTTGGGGAGGAGAATGAAACATAGGACAATATCCTGCTAGCGGTAGGCTTGAGCCGTTACAAATGGTATCAGAACCAGACAACGGGCGATGTGCCAACAAGGAGGCTAAGTCCCAAAGGGAGGTGGACACGAGGCGAGCAAGGATGTTGGGCCCTAAAGGGGGTGAATTGGAGGGTCCCACATCGATTGGAGAAGGGAACTTGGGCCTGGAGGGTGGATTGTGAGATCCCACATCGGTTGAGAGGAGAACGAAGCATTCTTTATAAGGGAAAACTCAAAGAGGATAATATCTACTAGCGTTGGACTTGGGCCGTTACAAAGGGGCTGTTACATAAACCTCGAATCATAGACTAGAATCATCAAGCAAAAAGTTGCAGAAAATTTACCATGACCATTCCCATCAATGTTGCGGTACACGCCACCATCGACACCTTATCCTTCCACTTAAACCATGTCCAAATGCCCGAGCAAGTCCCAGCAATGAGCCCGCCCATGATGGTGCTCATCAGCAGAACAGCACCTGAGCAATCATAAGCAACAAGAGTTTCAACTCCAGTTGACTGGAACAGCTCCCACGCATCCCTAGCTGAACGGTTGAAGCTTTTACCATAAACTGCTATCTGAGGCGAAAACAAGCAGGGCAACCATACTAGAAAGTCATAAAATTTGGAGTACGAATCAACATCAATTATTCGAATCGACATTAGCTAAAAGGGACTACCTGGACATACGCATATTTGTTAAAGAAACGAACAAGAGTCTCGACAAGATGAAACAAAAAATCAACACAACAAAGTAGACACTCATTCTTGCCAATCTTCGATCGAATTCCCCTGATCTAAAAAGGTAACATACAGCTTATCAACGTGCAGGGAGAGACGAAATAAAGAGCTTCCATGAGTACCTACCTCCCACCGCAGTGTCCGAATGGCTGCTGTAAAAAGAGATCCATAGCAAATGCTACCAAAAGATGTTGTCACCGCATACCGTGAAGCCCGAACCAATGACTTCGATGGCAAAGATGATGATTCTCCACCACCATGGAATAGAACTAGAAACACCATTCCAGAAACTATAACATGTAGAGTATTACAAAAAACAGCACCAACCCAGAATAAGCTTATGGAGAAAACCTGCAAATAGAAATGCCAAATCATAGAAACTCAGCTAATGTTCCACATAAAGCTACATAAGAAAGAGCAAACTTGTGAGCTCACCACAATTAGCCACCAGCGTCCACCGTCCCCCATACTCGAAGCCACGATACCAGCGACTCCGAAAGACCACACTCCCATACACAAAAGCATGACAATCATGAAAGTATACGCAACTCTAATAACTTCAGGTAGCCCGGATACCATCGTTACAGCCTTTTGCAACACTAGCAATGTAAATGGTAGTCTATGGAAGGAAAAATGCATGGTCAGAGAAGACTGCAATGATCACCTAATCCAATATGTTTTTCTTCTACATTTCTAGTTCTCATAGCACTGAGTTAAAGGGGAGAGTGTTACGAATCACAGACCTCCACAAAGGTACGATATTACGATATTATCCACTTTGAGCATAAGCTCTCATGGTTTTACTTTTGGTTTCCCCAACAGGTCTCATACCAATGGAGATGTATTCCTTACTAATAAACTCATAATCAACTCCTTCATTAGTCGATGTAGGACTCCTCTCCCAACAATCCTCCCCTCGAACAAAGCGCACCATAGAGCCTCCCCTGAGGCCTATGGAGCTCTCAAACAACTTCCCCTTAATCAAGGTTCAACTCCTTCTCTGGAGCCCTCGAACAAAATACACCATTTGCTCTACACTTGAGTCACTTTTGACTACACCTTTGAGGCTCACAACTTCTTTATTCGACATTTGAGGATTCTATTGACATAGCTAAGTTAAGGGTATGACTCTGATACCATGATAAGAATCACAGACCTCTACAATGGTATAATATTATCCACTTTGAGCATAAGCTCTCATGGCTTTACTTTTGGTTTCCTCATAAAACCTCATACCAGTGGAGATGTATTCCTTACTTATGAACTCATAATCAACTCCTTAATTAGCCGATGTAGGACTCCAGAGAAGGAGTTGAACCTCGATTAATGAAAGGTTGTTCGAGGGCTTTATAGACCTCAGGGGAGACTCTATGGTATACTTTGTTGGGGAGTATTGTTGAGGAATATTGGGAGGGAGTCCCACCTTGACTAATCTAGTAGAAGATCATGGGTTTATAAGTGAGGAATATTATCGGGGAAGCCCAAAGCAAAGCCATGAGAGCTTATGCTCAAAGCGGACAATATCATACCATTGTGGAGAGTCGTTATTCCTAACCAAAAGCAGGAGAATTTCAGAAACACGACAATAAATCAAGCTCAATCAAGCTCAAGAAGAACAAAAATCTTCATGGTTCAAGCGCGTACCTGTCTATAACTGATATAACATACAGGAACTGCAGCCCTGCACCGCTTGCAAACGCTACACCCCAGAAAAAAAGCTGACCCCAGAAGCACAATACACTTATCACAGCAAGATATGTAGTCAAAATATGCACAGAAATTTTCATTACATGATTTGCAAAAGAACCAAGCAAGAACAACCAAGTCCAGCCAAGTAAGGTTCCAACTCCACCTGCCAAAGCAAAAAGCGGCCAGTAATCCTCTGTCAATCCAACCCGATTCTCCATAATTGTATTTGTGAACTTATCGATTTGTAACCTATTGCTCTTCTTGAACCTATTAAGCCCCAGAATCACAAGCACAAATCCCACAATGATCAAGTGAATTATAAACACAATGGACCAGAAAATATCCCGCCAAGAACGTGACGATTCACTCGACAACGCTTGGCCTCGACCCCGAGCTGCATTCTGATCAGTTATCAGTAAAGTAAACGAAACCCAGTGAGGAAAAAGGCAGTAAGAACATGAAATTGACAGAACAAAGCAGATTAGTTGAATTTACCTGGACCTGATCGGCGGTGGCAACGGAGGCGGAATCCAATGAAGAAGAGGAGACGCTGCCGGAGTCGGCCATAGCGAACGGATTAACAACTAAGGAGCATTGTTTTGAAATGGGTTTGAGAAATGGAGGATTTTAAACTGAAACATAATGAGGTTGAGAAGAACGTGAAAAGTGGGTAAAGAAAACGACAGGGGAAGGGATGAAGCAGTGCCTTTTAGGGCTTTCTTTACAGAAAACAAGTATCAGAAGTTTGGACAGAATCACTCCGGACACCTCCACTCATGGACAATCAATCATGCGTTCAACTCATATTCTTTGAATCTGTGTATTCATATAAATTATTATAATAAAATCTAATTTTCCATTACCAAAATTTATGTTTTTTTTTTGTTAGTCAAACAAAAACAAAGTTATTAAAATTATGTATAGAAAATTAAAAGTCTATAAGATGGAACAAGTAATAAATGGACTAGAGAGATAGCTAGGAATCACAAAGAAGAGAGAATTATTATAATAGTAATGACCCACAAAAATTTGAAAAAGAATCATTATCATTCTAAACTAAATTTAAATATTTTTTTTAGCTATAAACACACTCCATTTTTTATTTTAAAATTTCTATGATGGAACCATAAAAAAAATAAATTAAGATATAGTTTCAGTTTATTCGTATGTTCTTACCTTGAGTTCTCGAGCTTTGGGTGAGATACCACTTTAGAAGAGCTATAATTCTAACCTTCTGTCAAGATCTACAAGCTAAGGAACGTTCTCAAATAGACCGTTTCTATGGAGCGTAGGCATTCCAAAAGGTAACAGAGGCATGCAAAGGTTTCTTTGAGCCGGACGAAGATTGACCCTCGAGTGCAAAGAGAGAATGAAGCTTGATTACAAGACCCACCCATCGAGCAGGGACGAAAGTCGACCTATAACAAATATATTTTCAAGATTAAATAAATTCTCTTAGTCCACAAAGAATCCACATTTAAATCATTTTAAGCTAAATTATAAAATATGAAAAATACTATTTTCTCAAGGCTTCTACCAATTAAATATTAAAAAATAATAATAATAATAAAAGAAAAAAGAAATACAAAAGTTGAGGCCGTTTGTGGGAGTAATAAATCGCAACGGTTATATCCTGGGCCATCTCAGTTTCTTTCCATTAATATCCCCCGCTATCTAAGAATTTACGAATCTTGCCACTTACCGTTGCCCAGTGGTCCATATTTTATAATCTATATTATAAGGACAAATAGAAAGTCCACTTTCCGTAAATCAACGATTAGCGCATAATAAAAGAAGGGATTAAGAAAATTGTTAAGGCGAAAATTTCATTAATAAAAGAAAATAGAATTATATACTAATCAGCATTTGTTGGGCGAGAACCCAACAAGCGAATTAGTGAGGTCAAAACTGACACGTGTCCCTTGCTGCTGTGCGTTCCCGAGGATTGACAACGCCGAATCCGTAGGCGCGAAGGCGAAACAAAACGTTCCTTCAGAATCAACCGGTAACAGGTAATTCTTGGCCGGCAACGGCAGTTCCTTCCCGTTGGCGAAGTGAAACGACACCGTCGGCACTTCGACTCTCGACTTCGACGACAAGTCGTAACAAGTATCGAACAATGCCACGCCACGTGCGGACTGCAAATAGGGCGTGCTCTTCACGAAGGCGTCGCGCAGCAAGTTGTAAACGGTAGTCTGCAACCGCGTCACGGCGGTGCCGGAGTCGATGATAATCCCGCCGTTTCCGTCTTGGCTCATTTGGAACGATGTCTCGGGAATCGGAAGAATCTCACCTCCGACGCTTAGTCCCGTCACGCCGAGGTAGAAGAACGTGTCCAAATTAGGGTTCCGGTGTAGCGGCGCGATTACCGCATCGGGAGGAATCGGTGAGTTGAAATCGAGAGTCGAGGCCGAATCTGAGTCACGGTCCACGAGACAGTATGAGAACGACGAGGCATTAAGTTGAGAAGGAAACGAAAGCGAGCCGCCGCCGAGTCCGAGCAAGCCAGCGGCGCCGACGAACAAACCTTCATTGTTATGGCCGCAACCTAGGGCAATGTTACTGAGAGAAGTCGAGCCAAGAGTGACAGTTTCAGTAACAAAATCGCCAACAGTTGAAGAGCCGTCGCCATAAGAGACCTCGTAAAGACAAGTACCATTCCGGCACTCCGAAACATCGAGCGATTTACATTGCTCTGTTTCGCAGGACAGAGATGCAAAAGAAGTAGACGAAGTCGGCTCAAAAATCGGATCAGTTTGCTCGTAACAATCGGCACAAGGCGCACATTGAACCCAACTTACATCACTACCAGTATCAAGCACCATATAAACCGGACTCGGCGGCCTACCAATTCCAACTCGAGAAAAATACTCACCACTCCCCTGACTGGCGCCTGACACAATCGGACTCTCGAAATCCTCAGCCCTAAATCGCGAACCACCGCCATTCCCGAAAGTTCGAAGATCCGCTCCAGTAGTACCTCGAATGACTAGATCTATCCTAGCAGTCAAAGATCTAACACGAGCAGAGTCGCGGCTCAGTCTGGATAATGTAAGCGATTTGTAGTCACTATGCGAGGTTTTCACAATCGAAATCCTCGAGTTCAACTGCAGAGCCAAAGAAGACGAATCCATTACGGACTTCTCTTCTTCAACCGGAGACTTAACCTCAAATGCAAAAATCTCCGTAGTCCTCTGAATCGAAGCCGCCACATCAAGCACCGAGGTCTTAGTCCTGTGAGGCAAACTCCGGGAGAGACCGCCGGAAACAGAGGCGAAAACAGCAATAAGAAGGAATAACCAAATCTTCGCCATGGACATTGAAGTGAGAAAGGATAAGCAAAAGAAAAGGGTGCGGCAGTAGTATTTATACTGAATAGAGAAGAAGAGAAGCCGCGAATGTCATCAATTAGTAAGAAAATGAGAGTTTGAAAGCCGCGAATAGAATTACAATTTTATTATATGGTTTCATACTTTGGATTAAGATGATTATTTATATAATGTGACAATTAAAATGTTAATTGCTTTTACCTTCTTTTACAAACTCACACTCTCATTCAAATGTAATATTATATTAAAAATACAACCGAAGTTATAAATTAATTAGATAAAAAAAAATTATAGATATAACAAAAAAAATATTAATATTTTCATTGGTACCAGATGTTATCAACGTCAATAAAAAATCGATAAATAAGAATATAACCATTTTAAAATAAATTTAAATTCTTTATAATTAATATTAATGTCCGATTAGTGATATTTTATCGACATTTTTCATCAATTTTACTATAAAATAATGAAAATGTAAATTCACCTCTCATGTCGAACGTTAAAAAAAAAAAAATATATATATATATATATATATATAATTAAAAATAAAAAATAAAAGTTTTTTTTTTTTACTCCAAAAACAAAGAAAATATAGTAAGAGTTGTGCAATACTTATATTATACCAGTTTCCTACCTATCTCCATGCCTTTGGTTATGAAGACTAACTTGATACACCATAAACGTATGACCCAGTGGATGAAGAAGTTCAGCAGCACCCGCCACTCGCTGGTTCGATTGAACTCAACAGCCCATTGCCTCTGAGCTGCGTGCAGTGTTCTTCAGCATCAGCCTGCGCACAAATGATCACCAGTGACATGCCATTGCAGTGAGCTTCTTGCATGATGTTAACAGCATTGTCCAGTGTCATTCCAGGAATCACTTTCATCAGGACTTGAACGACGTATTCTCGTCTGTTGAAGTCGTCGTTATGCAGAATCACACGGTATGGTGGCGTCGTTTTCCTTGATCTCCTGAACAATCCAACAGAGAAGAATGAAACCAATGCAGTTGTGCAATGAAACATTCAAGACTAGATTAAACATCAACTTATAACCAGAAGTCTGCCTAAGTTGCATGAACTTAGCCCGCTCGGTCCCGATTTAACAGTCAAAAAAAGAAAAAACCAGCGTTTTTCGATCATTGCAGTTCAGGCTCATACCACTCGTTTTTTCTCCTTTACTTCAACTGCAATACTTCTAATGCCATTCATTTAGCCTTCAGAATACAAAGCTCAATGTATTTAGTTAATGACAGTCAGGTAAAGGTACAAGAACAAGACCAACTCCAAAAATGAATGCTTTGTTTCATATATATATATATATATATATATAAAAGGATGCACTCGGGAGCATAAGCAAGTTCAGTGGTTTTAACCTCAGACTTTTGGGAGCATAAGTAAGTTCAGTGGTTTCAACCCCTAACTTTCGTGAGCATAAACAAGTTCAGAAGTTTCAACCTCTGAATTTCGGGAGCATAAGCAAGTTCAGTAGTTTCAACCTCGGGAACATAAGCAAGTTCAGTGGTTTCAACCTCGGGAACATAAGCAAGTTCAGTGGTTTCAACCTCTAACTTTGTTTTTTTTGGTTTTCCCACATAAAAGTTCAACATGGCACATGGCTAATAAGATGACCATGTCTCTAAAATCATACCCACCATTGCATTGGCGATACAAAGTGATTCATACATGTAAGGAGACACATTGCTAAAGAGTAGTAGTCTTGATTTAGAATTCGAATTGTAAAGATTAGCGAAAAACCATCTAACCGTTAGTCTTCGGACGACCCTACACCAGAATCTGTCGATCTCTTTAAGGTCTTTAACTGGTATACTTTATTCTTTCCTTGTCCCCTTTTCTAGATCAGTATATAGTAATCTTTTTCAATACATAATACATAACCATAGGGTCTAATGTTTAGTACCTCAAATCAAACTCAGATTCTCTTCCAGGAGTGGCTTTCTCAATAACAGGCCTCTCCAACAACCCTCCTCCTCCTCTTCCTGCTGTTGTTGCTGATTTAACAACGGATGCACAAAGGGTTGAGCATAGCCCTTTACAGACAGAACTTCTCTCCCCTGAAATGAAACTTTTATAAGAAGCTAATATTATCCATTGCTAATCTACTCATAGTGCTGCACTTTGAAAATTCAGATAAAGTTGTAAAAGGAGAAGAATCAAATCATAGAAATATCTCAGAGCAAATAAAGTGTAACTGAGATCGCTAACAGATATTGTCATTTTTTAGCTTTCCCTTCCGAACTTCCCCTCAAGGTTTTTAAAACACATATGCTAGGGAGAGGTTTCCACACCCTTATAAAAAAATGCTTCGTTCTCCTCCCCAACCGACGTGGGATCTCACAATCCACCCCCTTTTGGGGCCAACGTCTTTGGTGGCACTCGTCCCCTTCTCCAATCGATGTGGGACCCCCCCAATCCACCCCCTTTTGGGGCCAACGTCCTTGCTGTCACTCGTCCCCTTCTCCAATTGATGTGGGACCCCCCAATCCACCCCCCTTCGGGGCCCAGCGTCCTTATTGGCACACTGTCTCATGCCTATCCCCCTTTAACGAGGAGCCTAATGTTTGGCTCTGATACCATTTGTAACTGTTCAAGCCCACCGCTAGCAGATATTGTTCTTCTGGATTTTCCCTCAAGATTTTTGAAACGCGTTTGCTAGGAAGAGGTTTCAACACCCTTACAAAGAATGTTTTGTTTTCCTCCTCAACCAATACCGATGTAGGATCTCACATAAAGTAATAAAAGTAATCTTAATCTTCCATAGAAAGTAATTAGTTCATCTATAGCAAGAAACGAAGCAGCTTCCAACGTGATTGACAACTAAGCCATATGCAAAAGAGAATATGGAACAAAACAAAAAAAAGCATACAAAGCAAAGTACAAAGCAAAAGAATAATAGAAGAATAGCCACAAGATGGGAAAATAAAGAGGGATACTATATGCTAGGCAGCTTACAGATCACACTAGGATAAAAATAGGAATTTCTTTTATAAATCTAGAATAAGGAAGATGCCACGGAACAGAAGATTCTTGAACAATGGAATATAATCCATTCAAGATATCAGCATACACAGAAAATCCTTTTCCACAAAAAATATTGCACTTTTTGGTCTTATGGTACATTCCTTACAGTTGCCGGCCCTTCGCAATCAAATATTCCAATCAGCTCAATGCAAACAGATAAGCTTGGCACCATGGCACAAGAATCGAAACTCCATAGATCAATTGAGATCATCAAATATCTCAGTAAAAGCAAACAAACTTGTTCATAAACCAAGTTTAGTTGGGATTAAAAGATTAAAACCCAGAATTGAAGTCAAACTCACTCGGAAAATAAGATAGATTAAAAGGACGATATATGTACGATTTCTCGAGGAATCAGCAATGGCGGATGAAAATAAGTAGAATCAAAGAAGATTTGATGATGAGTAATGAAGAAAAAGAGTGAATTAAAACTTGTACCTGGTTTGGGGTTGAAGACATGGTTGGGTGAGAGAGCTAATTTGCCGCAAATCGCAATCTCCATGGCTTCTTTTCTTGTCAATCTGAAGCGGAAATCGGTTCCGATGAGGAACAATTCTGCTAATTTCTTCAAAAGATTACAAAATTCGAAGGATAAAATAGGAAAAATGGAAGTGGACTGATTCGTTTTCAGAGGAGGAACTGCGAAAAGCCGAGGGAGGAGGAAGACGAAAAGGAGATTCTAGAAACGACGTCGTTTTGATAATCGAAAGTCAACAACTGGGCCTCCGAACTGTTGTGCTAGCAAGGCTAGAGGCCCAACTTCTTATGGGCCTTTGGGCCGCTGGTCAATTTGGAATGAAGTTCGTGTGAGGGTTAAAATAATAATAATGTTATTATTTAATGAAAAATAACTTATTTCATAAAATATAATAAATTAATAATTAAAGTAAAATGTGGATTATGAGTTTATTATTAATAGGAAAATTAGCACTAAGTAATCCACTTATAAAATATTCCAATTAATTGATTACACGCCACTAATTAAGATTGATTATACATAAACGGTGACATAATGAGTACCCACTTATAAACTTCTCTTATAATCTTTATTTTTTTGTGCCTCACTTTTTCCAAATTTTATTATTACAAAATTGTTGAATTTAATTTTAAAGTCTTTGCCACATTTTAGGACCCAAAAAATAATAATAATAAATAAATAAACATGATTTCTCACTGAATTTTTTTTACTTCGGGATCTCACAATCATCCTTTTGGGGCTCAACATCCTCACTAACATATTGACTAGTGTCTGATTCTGATACCATTTGTAACATCCCAAGCTCACCGTTAGCAGATATGGTCTGTTTTGGCTCGTTACGTATCATTGTCAGTTTCACGGTTTTAAAATGCGTCTGCTAAGTGTCACAATCGCACTTTGATGGCAGCGGACTTACGATTGTGCGACACTCACTTCTCAACAGCAAGTGAGTTAAGCCTACTCGTTCTTGCATCCCCTATGGCCAAGCGATGTACGCTCGAGCCTCTGGCCCCGGTTCAAGAAGAAAGTTTTAGAAAACGGGAGCAGAGAGATTTCGAAAGAGAGTTTTGAAAACAAGATTGAGAAATTGAAATTAGTGTTATATGTGAATGTAAGCAAAAGACAACAATGGTTTACTCTGCATATAACTATCGGGTAGGGAGAAGTTGACAACTAGTCATATCCCCCTACAGTACATTTTGAGACATTTCATGTCTAGCAGCCCCAGACACGATTTTTCCAAAACGTCATACTCCCTAAAAATACAAAAGGAAAACATTACAACATAGAAAGACATAAAGGGTTCGGTTTGTCATAGGCATGCGTCCATGGGCAACACGCCCTGGACAAGCATGACACTAAGGAGAGGTTTCCACACTCTTATAATGAATGTTTTGTTTATATGTCCAACCGACGTGGGATCTCACAATAACCTCAAGTTGGTTCAATTAAACTCAATCTAAAAACACATGATAAAAACGTTCATTTATTTAAACCCAACCCAATTCAAGTAAGTTCATAACTCAACTTAAACTATACTTATCAGTTGGGTCGATCAAATTTTTCCGATCCGAACACCCAACTAGAAATTAATTAAAAAAAAACAACACAAACAAAATGAAATTAAGTACAAAAAGTAACATTGCATTCATTAACAAAATTAAGTCAAAAAAGCTACAAAAGTCAACGTCAAGAACTTAGATATATATATATATATTAGGTATAGAAAGTGTAAGTGGAAGCATCAGCTATAATATTGCGCAGCCCCCCGACAGTGGATGCCAACATTATGAACACTCCGACAAATATGCTTACCTGTAACAACCACCAATATAATTAATTAATTCATTAATAATTATTAAACTAATTAATTATGATTAATAAATGTATACCCAGTTGATGAACCAGTTGAAACTACATCGTTTTGGCTTCTTGATCACTAGCCACATTACGCTTGGAAGCTGCAATTTGATTAATTAGCATCCAAATTAAGATTAGCAATGCTTAATCATAATTAGCAATAATTATTTGAAATAGCCTAATAAAGAGAAATATTACGAAATATGAAGTGGGAGCAAACCCAAAGCCACCGAAGAAGCCAAGCAGGTCGCCGAAGAATGGGAATGTCACACCCACAAATATTGTGAATGCTGTAACAAAAAAAATCATGACATTATGTTAATTAATGTAGATTATTAAGAGACTAAACTTTGGTCAAATTTAATGAATTTGAGTGGCGGGTCCGATAAGGATTTGAAGTTGGTATCCATCTTCGCCTCGTTGATCGAGACCGTTGACTTGTAATGACATAACTAGAAGACGGGTATGAGAAACAATAGTGCATAATCATTAAGGGTGTACACGGGTTTAGATGAGTTGAAAAAGTTTTTTAGACTAACCTGAAATTTTGGGATGGTTGGGTTAGTGACTTTAGCTACTCGAATGGAGTTCATAACCCGACCCAACCCAATTCTCTATTTTCGTGTTGGGTTAAGAATTTTTTTTGGACTAACTCGAAATTTCAGTGTGGTTGGGTTAGTGATTCGAGCAATTCGAATAAAGTTCACAGCCCAACCCGACCCAACCCTCTATTTTCGTGTTAGATTGGGAAAATCTTTCGGACTAACCCTAAATTTTGGGGTGGTTCGGTTGGTGACTCGGCCAATCCGAATAGAGTTCACAACCCAACCCAACTCTCTAGTTTCGTGTTAGGTTGGGAAAATCTTTCGGACTAACCCTAAATTTTGGGGTGGTTGAGTTGGTGACTCAAGCAATTTGAATAGATTGAGTTATTTTTTTATTATTAAAAAATTCTATTTATTCATGTTACGTTAATAACTAATATTTTATAAAATTAAAATATCAAACATTTACTAATCACAACCCAAACATCTTACCAACCTTAAAAGTACGGCATGGGTGAGTTGGATTGTAACTCTATTTTTGTTTGGTCGAGTTGACCTGACCAAAAAATGTCAACTCACGAACCAAACCGAAATTTTGAGTTTTGTAAAACATTCAAGTCAACCCAAACGGAAAAAACCTAACCCAACTCAACTTTTATCGTTTGGATTGAGTAGTTCGAATTGGTCGAGTTATCGAGTCATATGAACACCACTAATGAGTAACTTACCGACATAAGCGGTTCGAGTGATAAACTTGAGGCAAAATCCATCAGGGAAATTCAATCTCTTTCTCATCATCCTCTCCAACATGTCAAACACAGGCATGGCATAAACCTAAACAAGATTAATCATAAACATCATGATTAAACCTAAATTAATTAACAATTAATTACATGATTAAAGTTAATCAAGTGATTTGACATCACCTGGTAGCTGCCAATGACATGAACGACAACCATAAGGTTAGCAGAGGCAATGAGCCAAGCTGGTCGTTTAAGATTCAAAAGAACATTGTCTTCAACATCTTGTCCAAATGCCCAATATCCGATCAAAGCCACCGGAAAATAGCAAATGGCGTTGATAAAATACGCTCCGATCACGCCTTTCCACATCGGAACCCTCGAGGGCTTCTCCGGTGTCGACGGTATGGTGGCCTGAATCTCGAGAGCGACGGCGTGTCCTGCAAATGCGAAGGAGATTTGCCCCAAGGCGTTGAACACTCTAAACATTGAATCTTCCATGCTCGTTGTCTTGTACGCATAGCTCACGTTCTCGATTCGCCCTCGGCTTAGGCTCCCCACCCACGCAATGGTCGAGTAGCTACAATCAAAGAACACGTCCCACAGACTAAATTTTAACTTTCTCTAAATTATAGGGATTAAATTTGTAATTTAACCAAAATATTTTTACTAAGAATGTTTATATCAATAAGAAATTAACTTAAAAAATATTTTACAGTCAACTTTTTTAAATAAAAAAATATTCCCGAGTTTCTCGAAATCCTAAAATGAGTCAAAACGTCAGGTCATTAAAGACAAGACCATAAAATGCATCGCCTTTAGGGTATATTTTATTAATATATCAAATATTCTAACCATAAAAATTTAACCTAATCTTTTAACGAGCTTATCAAACTTAAAGATACAAACTTTAATTTACCCTATGCCTAACTAAAGTTTACTTTTATTTCGAAAATGACCTTCCATCCGATCCGTTTTTTATATAAAATTTAAAATTTTAACTTTTTAATTTAAAATAATTAGTATTTAATGAGTTGAACTATGCTTAAATTGTCTAATTATTAAAATTTTTAATTTCTTTTGGGATGAAAAGTTTTTTTTTTTTTTTGCTTTTTGGTCCCTTGATTACGTTATATTTATTCAAGGGAATAAGAAATTTTAACTTTTTTGCTTTTTGGTCCCTAAAACATCATGTTTGAAAGAAAGAATAAAGCAAAAGATTTAAGAATAATTTGGAAAAAAATCTTTTTTTAATATAAAAATTATATATTATTGAAAAGATTTATGAATATAGAAATATAGAACATATTCTATAAATAAAGTAAGCTTTTTAATTTTAATTTTAATTTTTAATTTTGATTATAAATAAATAATTAATTAATTAATTAATTACCTGAGGGACATGATGGCAGCTGCTAGAGAAACACCAGCAACGGAATTGAAATTTGGAAGTTGAGAAAGGAAGAAATGAATTGAACCAAATATCAAAATCCAATAGGATTGTTTGACTTGAGCACAGTTGACACAAGCCATCTCCATGAACTTCTTCATGCACTTCCCTCCTGTAACCCGAACCCGAACCCGAACGTGAGTTACCACGTTGATATTTTTATGAAATCGAGATACTTTCGTTTATGTTGATGTTATAATGGGCTTGCCTGTTACGATGTATACTATGTCGCAACCGACTTGGACGATGAGTTGTTGTGGTAGAACAATCCAAGGGCCAAGTTTTTCGCCGAAAGCATATCGACCCAGGTCAATATATCGATCGAAACGAGTCCCGGGGACACACTCATGAAGTTGTACCATTTGCCACATCGTGTTTAGAGTCATGCACCATGATATAAACAAAGCCATCGTTCCAGGTCCCCTGATCGCGAAACAACAGAGAAAAGAAAAAGTTGGTGAGGTGAATATTTACGTCAAATAATCATAATTTAACACGGGTCTTATCAACCGACGATAACACGATATTATAGCTCAATGTCAATTCAATCTCTTGCATGGCTCATACGACAGTTTAGTTCACTTCAATTAAGAATATAAATTGACATGAATTAACTCAAGTTTTTGAGTTTAGTGGTGATTTAACGTTACCATCCCAAATAAGCCATGGCATAAGGCAGGCTAAGAACGCCAGCACCGATCATGGCAGTGACGGTATGGAAGGTGGAGTACCACCATTTGGCATGTCGTGTCGGGGCCTCCGCCTTCCATTTCTGGTCACGGTCGGGAATCTCCTATACAAATAAAAGAGAGGTTACAACAAAGCTACACAAACAAAAGGGTCGAGAAAGGCATAGCGATAGCCATAGCCATGGTTGGTGCAGGCTCACCTTGGGAGCTTGAGAAGAAGGAACCATGTTGATGAGAAGGAACCCAAGAACGAAGAGAAGGTGAAAGGTTTGAATTTGATGTGCCCCAAAACGATTGAACCAAATATAAAGAGTGGGTGAGGAGTACTCAATTGTTGGGTGGAATGGAGATTATTAAATAATTAAATAATTAGATTAAATTTAAATTAATTCCACTTTTAATTATGCTTTATTAGATTCCTTGTTTTAAGGCTTTTTTTTTTTTTTTTTTTTTTTTTTTTTTAATACTGAAGCAAGAGAAAGAGTGAAAATATGTTTAAAAAATATTTTCTTTTTTAGGCTAATTAGGTTAAATAAAGAATTATTTATTTATTTATTTATTTTTAAAAAAGAAAAATGGATTTTGGAGTGATGTAAAAAAGAAGAAAAGTTTTGAGTTGGATGGTAATGAGGAGAAAATGATGAAAACGAAGGTTTAACAATAATTGGAATTGAAAAAGTGGGGAGCCATTAGTGAAAGCAACTATGATTAAAGTAAGAAGATGGTGGCTATTTTTCTAAAGTTGAATGGGGTAATCAGCTAAATTCCTTTTTTTATTGATTTCGAGAAGGGCTCGAGACATGACTTTAAAAGGTTCCATTTAACTTACGAGATTGAAGTTTCACAGGGACCTATCCTTAACGAGGCAGAGAATTTTTGTTTGATTTGGTGTGGAGAAGGGAGTAGGAAGAAATATGACATTCGAGTAAATGAAGGATACATGAATGAGCCGTGAGTATAGGATGACAAAGAAAGATTTAAAGGAAATGAAAGTTACTACTTATACCAACAAGGTATACCCTTTTCTTTGAACAATTTTATGTTAGGTAAACTCCGAAGAATTTTTCAAGGTATACCCTTTTCTTTGAACAATTTTATGTTGGGTGAACTCTGAAGAATTTTTCTGGGGATGCATGTGAGTGAAGGCAAATCATGTTAGAAGTATTCGTGTTGGTCTGTGAGGATAAACTCCACTCTTAAGAAGCAAAGAGTAAGTAACGTGGCATGTTGCAAGAGATGTAGGAGGATGTTGGGGCCATCAAGTGTTGAATCTAAATCCAAGCATGAGCCGTTACAAGAAATTTCTTCCTCTTTAGCTAAACAAGGACGAGTCTTGGCCTTGCATTTTTACATATATATCATTAATAACAAACCTTCTAATGTTAGGTACATGAATGAGTAACATTATGATATTAATCATTATTTATTCCAAAAAAAATGTTGCCATAAGATCACATATAATTCGCATCCAATGAAAATTACCTCAAATATGATTCTAAAAAAATGTATATAAAACCCACAAATTCTAAAATCTCCTGCAAATCATAAGAATCCATTTCATACATACCTTTTTTAGGCTTGAAGAAATGGTAGAATGAATTCAATCATATCCTTCAAAGAAACACAGATTCTAAATGGACCATTTCAGTACTATCCTCGTTTATGTTCATAGGGGAAGCAACTCAATTTCTTCCTCTTCAAAGGAAAAACTTCACATTTCTTCCAAATCTAATGGACGTGACATTATAGTCAATACAAATATCGTGGCATATATACACAAATTCACTATAATGCAATGGCAAGGAAACTATATCGGTTAAAAATCGTGCGTTATCACGATTCCCACAAATAATAATAAGTGTTACCATGCTGACTTAAAAGTAAACCAGAATGGTGCAATCAACCCATGAAGCTTCCACCAGGCATGTTGGATTGACCCTGGGAAGCGACCTGTCCCTGTGAAACTAACTGTGATCGCCCAGGACCTTGGACATACGATTGACCGATTCCACCCCCGACCATTTGTTGCTGCTGTTGCTGCTGCTGTTGTTGCATTTGGGGAATCTGCTGCTGGGTTTGAAGCTGTGACAATTGTGGTTGTTGGGGCTGCTGCTGCTGCTGTATTTGAGGAAGTTGCTGCTGCTGCTGCTGCTGCTGTATTTGAGGAAGTTGCTGCTGTTGTTGCATCTGAGGAAGCTGCTGCTGTTGTTGCATTTGCTGCTGCTGTTGTTGCATCTGCTGCTGTTGCTGTTGCTGCTGCTGCTGTTGTTGCATCTGCTGCTGTTGCTGCTGCTGCTGCTGTTGCATCTGCTGCTGTTGCTGCTGCTGCTGCTGTTGCATCTGCTGCTGTTGCTGCTGCTGCTGTTGCATCTGAGGAAGCTGCTGCTGCTGCTGTTGCATCTGAGGAAGCTGCTGCTGCTGTTGCTGCATCTGAGGAAGTTGTTGATGTTGTTGCAACTGAGAAAGCTGATGCTGTTGCTGTAGCTGTTGTTGCATCTGTTGCTGTTGCATTTGCTGCTGTTGTTGCTGTTGGATTTGCTGTTGTTGTTGTTGCTGTTGACTGGATATTTGTGGCTTAAACACAACCATATCCTGATTCAGAAAGTAGCAAAACTATGAAATACCAACCAGCAATCCATTATTAATAGCACTTGACAAAATTGGAAACAACAACAATATGGCAACCTAGATCAAAAAGAAGGCTTGATTATTTTTGGTCAAATGGGCACACTCGAGCATATTCATACAAGTAAAAAGATAAAAATGAAAAAGCAACAAAAACAATCACAATTATAGACTATTGGACAAGAAGAGAGGGTCCTGGAATGTCAGAAAGCGACAGACAAAGTTAAAGAAGATACCAAATGGGGAAAGCAAATAAATTAATTTAATCATAAAGAGCTAGAGACGTTTTATGTTTACAGTTACAAGAAATTCAAATTAAATGCTTTGAATATGTAAAGCAACTAACTAAATAAAATTTATGAGCATGGACCTAAATTCAAATACAGAATTATAAACAAAAAAGGTTTTTCTGTATATAGAATACTACACACGACTGCCACGTTTGTGGTTCGACGTGTCACACGTGCCACGTGCCATTGTGTATTCACATGTACGTTGAACGTTACATAAAAATAACATCTAGTATAAACAATTAAACTCAATAATTTCAGTAGCATCAAGATTCAACTATGTGCTCATGCTTGGGATTAATTACATCTCCATCTCACGGATAATATCGATAAAACAATGACGTTTTTTAAAAGAAGGTATACATCAGATGCAGTCCATGGCACCATCTGTATGCTAGGAAACAAGATTGATGATCCGTTGAATTTATCATTTTTATCATGATTTTGCAGACATATTAGGGCATGATCGAACACACTTTTAGCACATTGAAGAATATCATAAAAATAAAATATTTAAACATGCTTGCTGAATAACTAAGATATGGCACAGAATTATCTGCAATTAAGACTTTAAGGAAACTGATTTAGAAAGCCTTCAAAGAAACAGAGCCTTGAAACTCTTCAAAAAATATTGTTTTTACTTTCAATTGGCCACAAAATTGAACGTTACAACAAACAAATAAAAGTACTAGCCAATCGATAATGAGAGTGCTCTTCATAATATACATATATATATGTATATATGTATATATTATGTATATGTAATACTCCATTTCTCATCAACTTAGATTTAAAGCAGTTTGTTTGACTTGTCTTTGGTCTTAGGGATCTCTCATCCTTAGGCCCCTTTATGTGATTGGTTTTGTCCATTCTGAATGGTTTTGAAACATTTGTTCTTATCTTATCCCAAAAAAAAAATGTTTGAAAATAAAAAAGAGCCTCTCATAGATGTGTAAATTAATGAGAATTCTTAATTTGTGAGTGCTTCCTGTGATTCTTGTCCTCAATATGTGTGACTATGTTTACATGCACCATTTATTGAATGTCAACAACTATAGTTCAAAACACCTTCCACATAGAAAGATTTCTGAAGATGATTAATTGAACTTTTAGAATCAGAGAAATTCGCACTTAATAATACACATCATCATATGCTGTATCCTACAATTGCAACACAAGAATTCTAGTAATCAAATGTTTCGGTTTAATATATGATTGCAGAACAAATAGATAAGCATCAAACATCAGTTCAATGTAGATGATTGCAAAAGAGAAACGTAGGCATCAAAGTTGCATTCAAATATTGAATTATACTTCTCAACCGAGATCTGAGATTTGTTGGTAATGTATTGACCTCAAAATGAAGGATTCTCACCATTTATTTGTTGGTAAGATAAAGAAAAAAAAAAAATACTAGTACTAATACAAACTAATCTTTGTAGCTCAAAAACGTCTTACCCCAGGAAAAAGCATCCCTATCAAGCGGCAAGCTTTATCAGAAACAGATAGCAGTAAAGTCTGGGATGGTAGCTGGATGACTGCACACTGAACAGACCAGGGAGAGGCTTAACATCAGAAACCACTCAGAAAATAAGGTTTGATGCAGGTTCGCATATGGAATGCAGATTAGTAATCCAAATGACCCAAAAATGCTTCAAGCACAAAGCAACGCTGGCATGTACAACTAGAACCATAAATCATTCTTGCTAGTAAAATATCAATATATACACAAAATGTTTAAAGGAAAAGCTCACTGTTGCACACTTAATTAGCATAACATAAATGTAGGACTGGTATAGGTCATTACTAGTTTAGAAACTGAGGGAGTTAATTCTCTTGAAAGCAGGCACTTGATAAAGGCTAATTCCAATTTTTGGGATGATCTTTGGATAGGCGGATCTCCTCCCTATATCTTTTCCGAAGATCTATGCTTTGGTCATGCACTATATACCTCTTCATTTCGAACTCATGGAACTCTAGCTCCCTTGCGTGGTACCTTGGCCTTTAAAGGAATCTCCTTTTGGATGATGAAATTTGAGAATGATCTCAAAGTTCACTTCTCTCTTCCTTTTTCCCTCAAAGATTTTCCAGATAGATGGCTCTCTTATGGGCATGTTCAACAAAAGCATCCTTGAAATGCCAGTATTTATTCTCCTCAATTTGGTAAGATAAAATAGATAACAAAACAAAGAAACTCATAGGTGGAAGTAGTGTATAAACTTAATTTTCAAACATCAAAGGGTTATCAAATGGAGCCTTGGTGACTTATTGGACGTTTTTTGAACTTTGAAGATTTATTGAACACAACCTTTAAAGTTCATCAACAAAACTTATAATTTAAAATTAATAACCCCATAAAAATAAAGAGTACAACAAACTTATAAATAATACTGCAATTCAACGTACGAAATCTTTTAAATGGATAAGGAGGTTCATTTATTAAAAATAAAACAGATGCAAAAAAGTTATTGAACTAAATTCTCAACTATCTTTCCTTTGATTTTCAATTTACTTGAGTCAGCCTGTTAATAAGCCTCATGACTGCAATTCATCTATCAAAGGATCGCACTTCCGTTATATAGAATCATTTTAGGAAAAATTCCTATCACAGTCCAACAGAATCTCAGATAATCGATGATAGGGTCTGACTAGACATAAAATAATAGTAATAGTAAATAAATAATCAAAGGAGATTTGAACCATGATGTACATTTAGTTATATTGAGGCGGAAACAAAAAATCCCAGCGTTTAACTAAAAGAAAGCACATCAACCTATTCAATGGTTAGGAAAAAAAAATGTAGACCACTTACAAGTTTCTTTTCTTGAAGCTGGCCAAGAAATCCATGTTGATTCATAGCTCGGAAAACAAGAAAATCAGCTTTTCCAACATATTGCCTAAAATCAAATACAACAAAACTTGAGCTGGTTTTAATTAAAATGACAGAAGAAAAATACTATTATCCCACTGAGCAACAAATTACTTGTTATTCATGTGATCTTGTGAGATAAGCCGAACTATTTGCATTATCTGCGGCCAGTTTGCTGCAAGCCTATGAACATTGAAGATAGATAAACGATTACACCACAACGAAAAAAATTGAACTGATCCACATATTTAAATGTGTAAAGTAGGGGAAGACAACTAAATCTCAAGAGGGATGGAGGTAAAAAATATGCAGAAATGGTTCGTAAATTTCTACGCTTTGAATGAGATGATGTTAAACTTGGGAGATTTTATTAGCATGGCCAAAAAAAATCCCAGACGTTAGTGAACAAAGAAATTCATGAGAATTCAAAAATGGCTGACAGATTTCTTGGGCCCCGTCTTTAGTCTTTACCATAATCGAAGTAACAAGAATCTAAAGTTTCTGATGTAGATTGCCCACCAATGATGGATACAGGAATTCAAAGGGGATACTGGCATCGTACCCACACTTACCAGTGAAGAAAACAGCAACTGGCTATCAAACATCATTAACAACTAAAGAATAGTACAGCAAATTTCAGACCAAGTGGCTATGTTAGAAAAGGTAGTATTGCTCCAGGATTAACGAGTCATTCATGAAAAATAAACCTCTGATCCCCAGTGAGTACATCGTGTAGCAGGTAATGGTCGAAGATGCCCACAACACAAATCCTTGTGAATCAAGCAGGGAAAGAGACCTTGTAGGCACTACCACTTAGTTTGTATGCTATCGAAAATGTTGTACTCCATAGTTACAACCTATTTTTGCAGTAACAGGTTTTTGCAGATGAGAACAATAACCAGGATCCTCAGGTAAAGAACCTCTAGCTTTTGTTTTCATGCTTACACATGTCATTGGCTCTATGACATGGGTGGTTGACTTAAGGATGAATCAACCACCGCAACTGCGACAGGCTCTATTAAGTAGGCAATAGAAGCAAAAGCAAGCTACTCTATCTTTTGGGATATATATTTACATAATAGAAACTGCCTGTTTCTGTTTCTTGTTGAAGGCAAATTCAGACTGTAGAAAGCATAATCCCCTCACTTTAAATGACAGTTAACAGAGCATCTATCAGGTTGCCTGAAGTTCCCAAAAACATTTACACCACTGATATCCACAAATCCTCAAGCTCATTATTCCATAGCAACACTGATTTCTCAGGTTCGTTTTCCAGAACTGAAGCCAGTTAAAAAATCTTCAACCAAAAAATGATCTAACCTATGTCTAACTACTTAAGAGTTCCTGATTGAAAACTAGAAAAAAGCTATGTTAAGAATTATGCATGCCGGCTTCTTCCGGACCCACAAAAGAGGCCAATTAAATCTAATACTTCCAATTATTGAGTAAATGACTGGACAATACCAATAAGTTAATTCTAACACCCCCTTCAACCCGATAACATGTATGGTATAAAGAAAATTTCCTAGTTTTACAAAATTTTATGAGTTATAAACTAAAAGGGAATCATACATAATTCTCAAAATTTTCAAATGTACGAAAGAAGTAAACTCAGAACCATAGTCAACTTACTTATCAGAAGCTGAAGCACTCCTGTAGCCCTGACAAAAACAACTTAATGAGTTAAAACACATCAATGAACAACTTGACATCATGGTAGAGGAAAGATCACTTTCTGATCACTATAAAAGCTTTCAATATATAAACCATTGATGTAGATGCTAAGAAAATAAAATTCATTTTTACTAAAATTGTAAAGCAAATGACTTTAATAAATAGTAATCCATTTTTACTAAAACTACATAGCTGATGATCAGAAGCATACTTCCATTCTTGTAATAAAAACAGGCTGGCCTTGTCTCTGACCAGACAGATTTCCCTGCATTGCCATAAACAAACAATGTTTGAGATAATTTTCATTCCACCTAATTAAACTTCTAATTTCTACCGACAAAGAATACTATCTTGCAACTATTCAAAATAATCAGTTTTTAAAATAAATTGATGCAACAAATGGTGGAACATCATCAGAAGTAAAAAAGAATACAACTCTAAAAGAAATCTATCTAATATGGAACCTGAATAAACAAAAGTTCTACATAATTTACATTTTTTAATCTGACCTTATTCCTAATACAAAAACATCAATTATATCTTCAAAATATACTATGAGTCATGAAGAACCAAGGACAACCACCTTGAACTCTTAGCCTTGACAAATGTTCAACAAAATTTATGATTTCACTTCTTTTGATTGTGTTGTAACTCATATTTAACCTCAAATTCTTACTAGCACACTTCTACATCCAAAATCATAATAAAACAAAACCCACGCATTTACTTACATGTATATATATGTGACATGGTTATTTTTTTTATCATTTGTGATTATGACGGTAACAAGGTTGACATGGTTATTTTTTTATCATTTGTGATTATGACGGTAACAAGGTTTTTACTATTTAATGATTTAGAACAAATATTCTATACATTATTTTTTTTATCATTTGTGTATGCATCTATGAAGCATAACCACTCTATTTTAGGCCGAGTGTCTGTGTCAACATGTCGGACACGAACACGCTCCAGACAAATCTCCCACACACCAATTTACATGTCCCTTATTATTCTTTTTGAGATTAAAATAAATAAAACAAGGAATTGGTATTCACAAAATCTGAACCCTGCAAATTCCTCATGGGGAATCCTCGCACTGATTCCCACAAAATTTAACGTAGAATTGCACAGGAAGGAGATTCAAATGGGGGGCAGTGCCACGGCAGAGACATCCCCGCCCCATGAACATCCCTATGCAGTAATCTTCACATTGTGGGGACTTATGATAACAAGAGATTCAAAATCTTGATTTACACACTTCAAAAAAGAAGAGATTTTGCATACTTGGAACTTAGAATCAGCTTATCAACTTTTTAATAGATATATTGTCATGACCATCACGTAAAAACACACAGGCAGATTCTCAACATACCTCCCAAAATTTCACGTATTTGGATTGTGCTTGTTGCAAAGCACCTGCTGTATGCTGCGATAATGGCATGTTAGCTGCTGCATTGTTGCTCACACCAAGTGAATGCATCCCATTTTGAACTTGTTGAGGCATTCCTGGAGTGGGAATCATCGTACCATTCCCAGAAGAAACACCTGGTTGGCTTAGATTGCTAATAACATTCTGGTTCATGCTAATTCCACTTTGTACCACTTGTGTTCCTGCAAGATTTCCTTGACTCATCCCAGGTACTGATTGACTCACATTGACACCACCTTGGAGATTTCCTACTGCTTGTGAAGTGGGAATGTTCGTATTTCCAGGAATATTGTTATTTGCTGAACTAAGTGAGCTTAGACCGGAGTTTGGCGCAACCTGTGTAAGAGTTGAAGACCCATTTATTGATGTCAGACCCGATTGACCAGATGAAAATACATTTTGTGCAGCTGGCACAGACGACCCCATTCCACTGGATATCATATTAGACACATGCATAGCCATTGGGGTTTGACCCATAGACGCAAGTCCTATGGAAGTCCCTCCATTTAAAGTAGCCACTCGTGCCTGAGAAATATTATTCAGGATGCTAACATTAGCAGGACCCACAGGGCGCAAAGGCTGTGAAACACCGTTCACTAGAGGTTTAAGATCTTGTGTGTTCTCATTATTTGTGATCATCTCCTGAGAAGAAAGTGGTGAAGAAGTCTGCAAGCTCGGGACTCCCTGTGAAGCTGCACGAACAACAGATGGCATATGCGGTGGATATGCGGATCCATTTGTCATAGATGTAACAGTATTTGGTTCCTGAACAAAATTATGGTATAGCATGATTCAGGTAGCAAGAATACGATTAAAAAAAGCTGAGATTTCTCCATAGAAATTAAGAATAAAAATAAATGACTCTTACAACTTTCACAGTAGCAGGTGGCACATTAGCAACAGAAACTGGCTGCCGGTTAATGATAGGTCCATTTGCTGGGATACACAAAAGAGAAACTCAAGTGTCAAATACTACTTGCAAATGTCATATTAACTTTTTATATATCCAGAGATCTCTAAACTCAATATGAGTAGGAAATATGAAAGAACCAAAGAAGCCGTCAAAAAATTCTGTCACGTCAAACACAGGGATATCAAAGGACAAACAAAACCCAAACGAGTCCTGATTTTAACCATCAGTTAAATCTGATTTGATTGCCTATTTAGATAAAACTCAACTATAATCCATTATCTTTCATAAGAATCTAAATCTACCTGGTTCAAATTACATTTCAAATACCAGATTTAAATGCTAATTAGCATACTGAAGACTTGCAGTCGCCAGGGCATATATAACAATAAGCTAAATACATTCCATAAGCAAATGCATCTAATTGACCAGGATCAGACAATGATAAGCTAGTGAGAGGGGACCTGATGGAGTAGTGGTTGGAGGTGGTCCTGTAACAGGCACAACAGGAGATATGTCCATTTTCACAGGACTCTGGTTTGCAGATAAACTAGTAATTCCAGGACGACTTAAAGCTGCACGGGCTTCCACAAAATTTTCAGAGATCAAAACAAGATACGAGGGGATTTTAACATAATCAATAGGTGGATCTGCTGCCCGCAGGTTGCGCTTTCCCTTCATTAACAAGTGGAGCGGTCAGTTGAATATATTTACAAATGAGACCATTAATATTTATTAATAATGCTGATTATAGTGCCACAAGATAAGCGGCTGAAAACTTTATAGAAATCATTCCTTCTCAACATTTGCAATCCATGATAATTGATGTACAAGTCCTTATAATTCTGCTCAATCTCAAATTACTGAAAATAATTAGGTAATGCAAACTATCAAAGATTTGAGCCATTCAGGAATTGATGATTGTCTTGGTGGGATAAAACAACGAGCAAAGTTGGTTAAATCTAGAATATTTGAAAGGTTAGAAATTGAACTGGCGATGACACATGCCAGAGAAACTCCAGACTTCACCATTACTAAATTAATAGAAGAAAACTTTGAATGCTTGATACAGGAAATATGTATCTAATGGTAGAATCCGAGAAGTTGCAAGGGACAAGCCTTCCTTTTATGTGCACGTGTGAGGGAGGAGGGAGCTGGAATAGACATCCGTACTTACAGCATTGTAAATTGCTCTTAGCTTTGGAAGCTGTTTGGGACAAATAACTGACAGAGATATGAAGCACTGCACAGAAAGATGGTTTAGTTAACTTAGCTACACTACGGGGAAGAAAAGTAAATTTTCATCAACTTGAAAAAAGTAAATTATGTGATGTGAACCTGAGCAAATGATTTAGCAACTGTCTCGGCATATGATTGAGAACTCCCGGACTGTGGTTCAACATTGTCCTGTTGCTCCAAATTTGGCACCGTTGGTCTATATACAGGCGTTGGCAGGGGATAAGGATTGCTTGCAGCAACAAGAATACAGTGCTTCTGCACATCCATAGTTTGTTGATTTTGACCACCATTTTGCTGAGTTGGGAACATCTGGATAGAAATTTATCGCACAAGAAACATCATAAGGGATACAAGTGAAGGTAAATGAATATAAAGTCATGCTCTATTTCTTTCGTGAGAACAAGAAATTATGGTAGTAATTAGCAAAAGAATTTTAAACTGGACACATTCAAAAGTTTACTTCATTCCGAAAATTAACAAAAAGAAAGAAGTTTCAGAATCATACGAGAGACTTCGAGAGATATTGAAGTATAAAGAGAGGCATAAATATCATACAAACCACAGGGCCTATAAAAAAAAACTATACAGTTAATATTACAAATGATTTAATTAAAACAGATCAATACTTCATAGACAATTTAAATTGGATGGCCGTAGCAGATCCAAAGCTTAACTGCATACACAGTTTTGCACCATCCTGTACGTCATTTCCAAGCATCACTGTATTTTTTCATAAAAACTAAACTGTTCCATTGAAAACATAAAAAATAGTCTGACATATGCAAAGAGATTACAAAAATATGAAACCCATCCCAAGCTAATTATAGCTCATAGCAAAAGCCTTCAAACGAGAACCAACTAACTTCAAATCAAACGTGGTTAAAAACAAGACTCGTGATTCTAAAATTATCTAGATGTATTGAGTTATAACACACATTTTCACTTTCAGTTATAAAGAGAAAACCTATTTATGCATCAAACTCAAAGAACAAAAACTCAAGAATTCCATAATTTTATAATGTGAAGAATTAAATACGTGACATGGTGAGGGAAGAGAGCAAGAGCTCAAACAATCTGGAACACCATCGGTATGTCTAATACAGAAGAAAACATTCAGAAGAAGATGAGAAGATGAGAGATGAAAAAGAACCAAAAAATACAACTTGGGTCATTCAGAAATGAAGAGAAGATAAAGCACCATAAAAGTAGTTCAGAAGACCAAGATCAGAGAGCAAGAAAATGCGTACCATAAGTGCTTCACCTAGCCCTTCAGCTATTGCAGCATCACTGAATCCACCACCGGAAAAGGGAATAGCTGAAAGCCATTGTATAAAAGTATCAACATCTCTTGTCCACCCAGTCCGCTGTACTAGACAACCTGAAAAAGGAAAAATGGAGATAAAAGAGAATGGACATATTCAACATAATGTCACACGCTAAATTTCCACCAAAACTAACCAGATGCCACATGACACTTTGTCTACTGGATGTGACAAGTTTCATTCTAGTAACAAAATATATATATATATATATATATATATAAAATCTTCGAAACTAAATTGCTGAACTTATTCGGTGATTTGGAAAAAGATTATTGTTAGAAAAATATTCTCCAATTGAAATTTACTTTAGCAAATATATAAGCCATATGTAAAGGTTTAAAGAAACTTAGAACTACGGAAGTATATGGGACACAAATGGAAAACTTAGTCCAGAAAGTTGTCAATATACAACATTTGACGAGATAACATCAGCTAAAATTTCTGTAAGCCTTTCATGATCACATTTAGCTAGACTATGGAATGACAATGACAAACATGGAATGTTTTGGTGTTGGAATAACTGCTCAACATCAGAGCATAAACATAATGAATCAGGAAAAATAAACTCCTTACGAACCACAATACGATCCATGCGTATGAAATGTGACCAGAGAGAACTCAACGTTAGAGGTTGGTGGTTTCTGCATTCCAAAAGAGAAAATCATTACATGGTCAGGTGGAGAGAAGGATGATTACCTAGTTTATATACTAGAAGAGTCACAAGAGTATACTTTGTGGAGGCAAGCATAAGAAATGATTATTAAATAATATGATTTTAAGGACTACAGTTGATTTCATGTTTTTTTATTGAGTTTTGAATGAGTTAGATTTGAAATGAACGTGATCAAATAGTCTGTCTCGATGTTGCCTCGAAATGAAAAGAAAATAAATACTTCACCTATACTTATAATCAATGAAAACTTGAAGATTGATAGCATTTGTAACCTTGAAAAATTCATAATGCTAAATTTGTAACCTTAGAAATTGAAGCAAATATAAATCTTAAAATTGAATGGGCTAGATTTGTGCAGAAAACTATCTGAAGAATATTTTTTTCGTTTTTGTTTTCAAAACTGTTTCTCAAAAGTGTGAATAACTGACATGTAAAAGTTCATACAACTGAGCACCCATAAAACACTATTCACAAGGACATGGATTGGAAAGGAAACAACCACATTCTCTCTCAAAAATAGGCCACTAAAAAGAACAATTTAAAGGAAACGAAAGAGAGGGGAAACTTTTAAAAACCAATTATCCAAAAACATTTTTACATAACCTTTGCAATAAAATCAGACCTACGTTTTCACCAACTAATTAAACCTAGTATTATCAAATTATCACACATCTCAATAGAAACATCAGCTTTAACTATAAATCCTACAAATGATAAAGGCCTTAATCTTGAAGTCGTCTTCAAAAAGAAAAAAGAAACAAACCAAGAGTTTCATCCAGTATGAACATGGAAGTACCATGTATCAATCAAAATGGAAGGACCATACATCAATTTCAGAATGCCTACAACAGTATCCTCTGTTATAAACCTGGATTGACAAATGAATTCAAAAGGTACTGGGATATTCTCTATATTTCAAAACCTGAACAAATAGAATTATAACATACATGAAATGTTAGGGATAAAATATCTTAGTCTCCTAGAAAAGAAAGAGGCGTACCTGCCCAGTTAATTCATTTCCACCGAAACATCTGCACAAATCAAAAGTTAAATTTAACATATCCTTAATATCATCAAAATTATTATCCATGAGCTATATCTAACATCAGGAAGTAACAAAAAAAAAATAAAAGGTGTATTCATTTATGAATTTCAAATGAAACAGTAAAGAAAACATCTTCAGCACTGTGTCCAACGGTACATGTTCTATAACATCCTACCATGCTTTCTTTCATTGTATGCATTACACAGAAGTTTACACACAATGCTAAAATAACTCAAGTACTCTTGTTCTGTTTTTTCTGATACTCTTATTTGTAATCTTAAGACTTGTAAACCCTCGAGTTGATCTACAGGAATTATTTTACCGTGTGAAATATGTGTTCTCTCTTTTACATTACTTGATATCATTTCCAATGTGCCCAGGGCCACTCCTAAAAATACAAAACAAGAGAGGTGGAAGTTACACTGGTAACTATTTAGACTATTTGGAATCCAACTCTTGGTAGCCGACCGCATCAAATCAGATTAACCAAAATGTGTAGACACAACCACCTCCCATTGCAGAGTATTGCCACCCATTATGACAAGCACAGACTAGAAGGAGACCGTTTGGAAAGAACTAATGTCCAGAACCTCCAATCCTCGACCTAATAGTCCATAGCAGCTTATCAACTGTCAGTATGCTGGACACCTTCATGACATTGATGATAGTAAAAGTGATATCTCAAGTAGTATACACCTTTGATTACAGGGATTAATATATAGAGTGATAACAGAGTCACTGAGACGGGCTAGTGAAAAGACCTTGGTACTATGTTATATATAAACTTCGAAGAATAATATGTAGTGTGATTACGAGGCAGATAGGTTGGCAATAAAAAAAAGGGAAGGGATATAATCTTATGAGCTAAATATGGAAGAAAATTTGCACCCCAATTTTGGAAGAGATAGATGTCGTAGTTAATAAACTAAAACAGCGTGGAATCTCCAGAAAAGTTCCAAATTCAAGAATGGAACTTCACTCCTAGCCCGTCAACAAATTCTACAGTATTGCAATGGAACGATTGCGCCGACCAAAACCAGAGTGCAACCAATACCCAAAATGAGAAGATGTACATAGCGACTGTATAGAAATAACAATGAACTACGATGCCTCTAAACCAGGTACCACGGTAACAAATCGTGAGTTCTACAGAAATAAATAGGCGACTCGAGCATTAATTGTCAAAATAGTATCGTGATCACGACACAAGCAGGTTACAACAAGTATGATACGGTTCCAGTTTAAAATGGAGACTCGGCCAGTTTTGATGGACGAATTTGGGGGAAAATCAACATACTGATCATGATCGTGCACATAATAGCCCATTCGCTAAATTATAACCTATTGACGAGTCAACAGACAAATGAAGCTTGCTAGACATTCCATAAAATCCTACAAAACAATCAATAACATAAGAAAACGCATACTTACGCAATTTCACCTCCCTTTAAAATTAATAAGCAGGAAGGAAATGGAAGAGCAGATAGGTTAAAAGAGGAATACCTGACAATCTTCTCAATGTAATCCGTTACGACGGTTTGCCAGAAGGGACCCATGGCTGCAGTACCTTCAACGACCACTATCAGCTGCTTCTCCGCCATCGAATGACTCAGAAACTGTATCTTCAACGCTTCCGGTAAGAAAAATAACAGCCAGAACGTGCGCGTTCTCTGGTTTATCAATCTATGATCCCGATTTTCTGATGAACTCCGGAACCGGGAAGAGAGCGCGCAAATGGTAGACTTTGGAAACTGATGCGAAATTACAGAACCGGCAACGCTTCTACTTCTGCCTTCGCCGGCTTTGACAAAGCTAAATAGTAAATTAACTTGATTTCTTTTTCTTCTTTTTTTTTTTTTAAGGTTCGTTAATTTTATTGGTTTTTACTGTGGTAATTTCCCCCCTTTTTATATGTAAATTTGGGATAATATTAAATTTCAATAAATAAATATATATATATATATATATATAACCCTTAAACCCTATACTTATTCTCGTAAAATATTATTCATTTTCAATTGCTTCGTATTTCAATTAAGATTGTGTTTTTAAAAGAAATACAATAATAATGTTCGTCTAAGTTTAGATAAGGCAATGTTTCCTCCCGCCACTGACGAAAAGGCTCGATGAAGGGAAGGAAAGGAAAGGAAAACGCTTTCAGAGCTCGAGACTGGGTTTCTTCTTCATAAAGAAAACAAAAAAAAAAGGTATGGGATGGCCTACGGTGCGTGTTATTTGAAGGGAACATGCTTTTTCGACCATAGTAGTATGACTGTTGGGCTTTTTCCTCATTCTGCCCGCTGCTCTATTAGGTAGGATAGTTGTCTTCAAGCTCTGTTTGCCCTTTCTCGTAAATAGTTCTAGGTTAACTCGAGAAAGCGCGTCAACCACAAAAATGAATGAGAGACTTTAATGTTTTTTTGGAATATACATCGGGAATGAATCACTAATTATTAAATATAAAAATAACACCGAATAAATAAACACGGTCATATTTATTTAAATTTTTTAATAAGGAAAGTGATGGTAAAATAATATGAATATTGATAACGAATCGCTCTCAAATGTATTGACCATAAGAGTTTTTTAATTTTAATTTTAATTTTTTAATATTACTTTGAAATAAAATATGACAAAGGCAATTATATTTTAAAATTTCACGAGTATTTTCGAAACATCGTCATAAGAATATTTTTTAAAATTAATAATTAAAATAATTTATTATGATATTTTTAATGAAAAAGAAATTTTTTTAAAATAATTTTAAGAGTTAAAAGAATATTTTTTAAATAAAATATTAACCTTTCTATCCAAGAATATTTTTGAATTTTTTTTAGAGTTTAAGGGTAATTTTTAGATTTTTTTTTAATTTTTAAAGTTTAACGGTAATAAATTGTTTATGTAATGGTAAAAATATCTCAAATAAGTATATATTCACCGTACAAATACCTTGTTAAATGAAAGTGTCCCACATCGGTTAATTTAAGAAATGGTCACATCGATTAATTTAAGAAATGGTCATGAGTTTATAATTAAAGAATACACTCTCCATTGGATTGAGGGTTGAGGCCTTTTAGGGAAGCCCAAAGCAAAGCTACGAGAGCTTACAGTCAAAGTGGACAATATCATACCATTATGGAGAGTCTGTTCGTCTAACATGGTATCAGAGTCATGCCCTAAACTTAATCATACCAATAGATTGACAAATCCTCAAATGTCGAACAAAGTATTGTAAGTCTCGAAGGCATAGTAAAAAAGTGACCTAGAGAACTTTAGAGGAGTCGAGCCTCGATTAAGAGGGGAGGCATACTTTGTTCGAGGGGAGGTGTAGGATGAAAGTGTCCCACATCGATTAATTCAGGGAATGGTCATGAGTTTATAATCAAATAATACACTCTCCATTGGTGTGAGGCTTTTTAGGGAAGCCCAAAGCAAAGTCATGAGAGCATACTTTGTTCGAGAGGGGAGGTGTTGGATGAAAGTGTCCCACATTGGTTAATTGAGGGAATGGTTACGAGGAGAACTCCAAAGGAGTCGAGCCTCAGTTCGAGTTCGAGGGGAGGTGTTGGATGAAAGTGTCCCACATCGGTTAATTTAGGAATGGTTACGAGGAGAACTCCAAAGGAGTCGAGCCTCTGTTCGAGTTCAAGGGGAGGTGTTGGATGAAAGTGTCCCACATCGGTTAATTTAGGAAATGGTTACGAGGAGAACTCCAAAGGAGTCGAGCCTCTGTTCGAGTTCGAGGGGAGGTGTTGGATGAAAGTGTCCCACATCGGTTAATTTAGGGAATGGTTACGAGGAGAACTCCAAAGGAGTCGAG
>NW_019268527.1:3955270-4058813 GCF_002738365.1 Cucurbita moschata
AATGGTTACGAGGAGAACTCCAAAGGAGTCGAGCCTCTGTTCGAGTTCGAGGGGAGGTGTTGGATGAAAGTGTCCCACATCGGTTAATTTAGGGAATGGTTACGAGGAGAACTCCAAAGGAGTCGAGCCTCTGTTCGAGTTCGAGGGGAGGTGTTGGATGAAAGTGTCTCACATTGGTTAATTTAGGGAATGGTTACGAGGAGAACTCCAAAGGAGTCGAGCCTCAATTGGGGAGGCATACTTTGTTCGAGTTCGAGGGGAGGTGTTGGATGAAAGTGTCCCACATCAGTTAATTTTGCAAAGTGGACAATATCATACCATTGTGGAGCGTTGTGTTCGTCTAACATACCCTACCACTCATGATTTAGCCATTTTTAATTATTTAAAATGAGTCACTATTATTGTTTTCAATTTAATTAAATTTTCCAATCATTAAATGCCGAAAAAAAAGCCCGTTATAGATCATGAACGACAGTAGCCCATTGGCCCACCACAGTTCTGTTGTTCATCAACACGAAATCTTGGCGACGAAGGAAACGAGGAGTAAATGCCAGAGAGCAACAAATAACAACGAGATATTGACCCACCAATACTATATTCAAATTAGCCTCAAACTTCAGCGCGTGTATCGAGCTGTCTCTACTTCGGTGTTCATCGTTGAGGATTGCGCGAGCGAGGCGGGGGGGTTTGTTCATCCAAACTTGAGTTGATAATTGTTCTTATTGGAGCCGATTTGAATGCAAATCAGTGTTGAAGGGGTCCCTGAATAAAATTTCATCGGCCCTATTCGTTCTTTCTTCCTACTTGAATCAGTTTCCCGGTGATTGAGTTTTGATTTTGTCGAAGATGCTGCTGCAATTTTCGGACCCGGCCAAGCTTAAAACCAAGATGGTATGTTTCTGTTCTTCTGGGTTTTTTAATTTGAATTGCCATATGAGTTTTTTCGAGTGTGGAATTGTGATGTGGTGGAGGTTTCAAGAGCCAATTCCATGGTTGTAATGTAGTTCTGACCCTGCCTTAATCAGTCTCAGGTTATAAATTCAAGCCATGTGGCTACCTATTAGGATTTTGTCTCCAATTATCTTCGCAATTAAGTACTTTAGAGCTAGATAGAACTAAAAATGGTCGAGGGCACGTATGATACATATGTGTGTGTGTATATATATATATATCTTCCATCGACCAGGATACGGGAAATGACCAAAGAACAAAAAAGCTAAAAAATAGATACAACATAAAATGTTCATCGTTGCCCGACTAAAAGAAAGGGTTTGTGCTGCCCGTTCTAAAGGCTTTCCTAGAACTTCCTCGGGTGGGAAAGTCTAGACCAGAGCCGACAACTCGTGTAGAGATTAACTGTCAGGAGCAGGCAAGAAAAAGCTCCTCCCCTTTTGTTTGGAAGTAGAGCACTAAATCACCAAATTAGCCTATCTAGTAAGTGTGATAAGTAGAGAGAATTCCATACTTGAAAGAAACTCTACCAAAAAATTGGAAATGAGATTCATTCTAGGCTGACTTTCGTCTGAGCGACTACTGAACTCAACTGAGCTATAAGTTGGAGACTAGATATGGGTCTAGCACAGGCTCCTATGAGAGGAAATTCAGGCCGTACAGTGAAAGTTCTGGAAGAAGTCTTTCAACTATAAGTAGTAAGGGATTAAAGAAAATCGAAAATCATAAAGAGTAGTGAAAGAAATACTAGTTAGAGAGCTTAGTAGTATTTGTTATGGTTAATTATCATTTGAGACTATAGTGATTATTTGTCAATATGCGCAGTGTGTGTTTGAGGACAAATTCATTGCCCGCGATTCCAGTACACTTGAACAACTGAAGGAGATGACTTCTAGGCGTAGAGTGATTGAGGAGTCCATTAATGAAACTAGCTCTATCACAGATGCTATTGCAAGAGAAATGTCTGGTGGGTTGTCTTCCCACACTCAACAGGTAACATATCAATAATTTTCCAACCTTATTGGTAAATGCTCCTTTGTGATTCTAATACATGAATATATATGTTCTTTTACGCTGAAGATGCCTCGGATTTGTAACGACCCTAGATTTCTACTTAACCTGAAGTCATTATTGGATATATAACGTAATCATTTTATACGGAAATAATCATTTGAAACTTCATCGTAAAACACTGTCATGGACTTACATAACTTTCTTATGCATGTGTCATGGTCTTTACTTGTTTTATTTTAATTTTCGTTATGTTGCTTTAAAGACGTTTTCAAACATGCAAGTCCACGACAATGTTTTACGATGATGTTTTCAATGTTTATTTCCACGTAAGAGAGGATGATAGGTGGATTTGGCTTGATTTATTCCTTCAATTTCAGCCCATTTACATATATGCTTGATTTAAACCAATGACTCCTCCCTCTCTTCCTATGATTTGGTGGTTCAGCTCTGTCTGTCTGTCTCGGTTTTATCTTCTTATGAGATTGTCATGGCTGTTGTATGCTCATTCAATTATGTTCTATGTGTTCAAAACATTCCAGGTCCTTCACAAACTACTGCAATACCTGCCCTTGTTGGAAAATTTTGTTTCCCAAGTTGATCTGGTTGGCTATAACCTCAAGATTGTTCAATGGACATCAGACCTAAAGATACGATGGTCGAGTGCTCTGAGCTCATCATCATTATTTCATCTTAGGGGTCCAAAATTTTTCCAAATAGATAACTTGAGGTTCGAGGTAGCGATGACTCTTTTCCTATACGGTGCTGTTCTTAGGCAGAGGGCCTTAGAAGTTATATCAGAAGGTGGGTAGTAATGATGAACTAGTTTCCTGTACAAGTCTTGGATTTATACCTATTGGATCACTTACTTTTCTCTTATACAGATCAAGTGCAATCTGCGACCTTTTTCAGAGAAGCTGCCGGGGTTTATCAATATCTAGCTAAGGATATTCTTCCATCTATTCAACACTGCGTGCCTTCTGAAAGGCCACCAGAAGTTATTCCATCTACTTCTGTTGCAATGAGTCTTGTTTGTTTAGCTGAGGCTCAGGTTAGTTTTCTTCTAAAGTTCATATGATAAAATTGTTGGGTCACAGAGTCTGCTGCTTATTTATAATAAAGCTATATATGAAAAATGGTCCTATTGAAAGTTGGTAGAGTTATATCCGGTAGATAGTTACATAACCAATATATAATAGTTGGTTATGTCTGGTAAAACTATATATATACTCAACTGAATCATATACATGTCCCCACCTGCTTGAGGACTTGTGTGTATGTTTTGGAATAGGGATGTCGCCTTTTGTAATAAGTAGACCCATTATACGAACTAATAGATGTTCATACTCTTACCTGAAAGTCAGATATCTATATCATAGTTGGCCAATTCCCCATGGCTTCTCGCATTTCATGAATGTGTCTCCCCCTCTGCTTATGTGAGTTTTACCCACCTTTGACTCTTCTTGTTCCTAACTCCCTATGAGCCGTTTGACGACCTTGCCTTTTTCGAAGGGTTGGCGGGACATGGGAGCCTCAGCTTATGCTATGATTATCCCCTTAGGTAGTGCTTTGAAAATGTACTTTTTGTATCCTATGTATTCTCTTCTACTGTACATACCTGAAGTCATCAATATAAACCTTTAGCCAATATTCCACCTTGAATTTTCTCTCTCATGTTCTTTGTGTTCCTCTAGATCGAGTGTGTGCGGTGTTGTGCGATCCTAACAAAAAATGACCTCAAAGTTGATGGTGCACTTTGTGAGGTATGTTCGAGAGTGATTTTGGAATGACAAAAACCACTTTGTCACACTTTGTCATTCTTTTGTAGTGGTTTTGGACATGATAAAAGTGATTCCTATATCGCTCTCGAGCATGCCTTAAATAGTATTGTTGGCCTTGATCGGGGTTAGGAATTCGGGAGGTATCATTTTCTTTTTATTACTGTTCTCAATGATGTTTATCTATATTGATCATGTCATAAAAAACATATCAGGCTGTCACAACGATGAGGGCTGAAGAAAAGGGATCTATTTCAAGTCTTTTGGCTAAGCTACACTATGGTATTGTTGACTTACTCAATGAATCAGCTAATCATTTACGCATATTATCTGGAGAATCCTCAAGCTTTCTGGTACGAATGCTTCCTGCTATTTCATGCTCGTTTTAAATGTTCATATCAAACTAGTTTGTATGTATAAGACTCGTTATAATCGTTATCATTTTTCGTTGGTATAGGAATTTCTATCAGCTTTCCGTGCTCTACATGAGTTGAAAAGTCGAAAAAATCTTGCAAAAGAACTGATGTCTGGTGGCCAAGCTGGAGTTGCTATAGGTATTCTTAGACATGCATTAACTGATGTGAAAAAGGACATGCCAAGAGAAAATTCATGGAGACTTGTTTTCGGAACAGAAATAGATAGTGTAGCTGAAACGCTCAGGAAGTTCGAACGCGAGAACGAGATTGTATGGCATAAGAAAATTCCTTCGAGAGATGAGTTGCCAACACCTAAAGGTAGCCAAATCGTCTCGTCGATACCGTATTGTCCCAAAAAATGGGAGAGAGAGCTAGCATTCAAGATGTGAACCAAAACTAGAAGTATATATGGGGTTTTGTTCTTGTTGGGGAGCTTACTTCGGCTCCCAACCTCATTCTATCAAAGTAAAAGAAAAATATCTACTTAGGTGGTTGAGAATTTTTGGTGAAAATGTGAAGCATTTGTATAGGAAGTGACATTTATTATCGTTTACTCGTAATCCTCAGTCCAACGATCAAAGCTTTTGTTGAAATAAGAATTGATTTGGAACCTTGTTCTAAATTGAGTCACTCCACAATAGGAAGGAAGGGGAAAGTCTGGACTTGAAAGCTCCACTTCAACTGAAAGTCTGGACTTGAAATCTCCACTTCAACCGTTTCTCAGCTCCACTTCAACTGTTTCTCAATTGAGTCGTTTATAACACATGAAATGTAGATTGAACCGAGCCCAATTTTGTAGATGAAGAAAGAACGTTTGTTGAATTTTTTTGGTTTTGAATTAGGTTCAGTTCGAACATTTGAAACACCTTATCACATAAAGTCATGTAAAATTTGCCGAAATATTTATGTTTTAATTTTTTATATAATAATGTTTTATGAGTTTAGCCGAGACATTTTTAAATTAAATATAATCGTTGGAGTTGTAATATTTTAAATAATAATAAATTTTTATTAATTAATGACCTAACTCAATCGTAAAAATATTTAGATTTAACTTGAGTCATTTATTTTAATAAAAAAACAAAATGTGAATGTATAAAATAATTATTTATTTGTCATCAAATATTAAAGTAAAATTTACAATTTTAAAATATATTTTGAAAAGTTACATTTCAAACACTAAAAATTAAAGAGTTTTTTTTTTTTTTTAATAAATAATTATGAAATTAGATAGAATAAATTGATAATCGAATCAAATACAATGGATTGGTCAAATTCTTGGATCATCTTGTTTTGAGAAGACACCTCAATGAAATCAATCTTAAAAAGCAGTTGATCCAAAGTATTCTAACAATTTTGTTTGTTTTATCGCGGGTGGTGGGTAAGCGGCCACGGCAAGCGGCGAAATCAGGAACACAAAATCAACGAATCGTTGGAAGATTGAACTGTTCATAATTTTGATGAACAATTCATTCTTGAAACCTGTTCAAATAAATAGATAACCACTCGTGTTCTACATTTCGCGGGAAAAACAGGGAAAAGATCTTGCAGTGGCTGAGAAGAAGCCATGGCAGCTGTACAGTGCATAAGCTTCTGCAAACCATTTGGGACAAAAATGGCTTTCTCCCCTTCTTCATTTGCCCTTGCAATCTCTCGTACGATTCATCCTACGTTCAAAACTTCCAGATCATTGCCGAAGGTCTCGATTTCCAGGTTTTTCATTCTGCACCTTAGTTTTTCTTCAGTTGGAGAATCGAAGCTGTTGTTGTCCTTACGCTTGATTACAGATCGAATAGGGTAGTTCCGGCTGTGATTGCCAAAGAGAGTGCCGATGGGGCGACTGTCTCTACCACCGATGCGTTTGATCTTACTTATCTGGAGGCGGGTTCTTAGTTTTATCTACTTGGATTCGATTATTATTCGTTCATTTTGATTGAAGTTGCTTAGAATTTATCATCCTCCTGTTTGTTTTAGGGCAATAGTTGGTTGTGGGAAGTGGGCGGTCTGTCCATTTTGGTAGATCCTGTTTTGGTTGGTACTCTTGATTTTGGTATCTCGTGGCTGTATGAGGCCTCCAAGAAGATATTGAAGAATTTCCAGGTAACTTCGGAATGGCTATAAGCATCTACTCTGGTTTCTTTGATAAAATTATTCTGATATTTGAGCAATCTTTGTGCAGCTGAATGAACTTCCTGAGGTTGACTGTTTACTTATTACACAAAGCCTTGATGATCACTGCCATTTGAAGACTTTGAGACCTCTCTCTGAGAAGTTTCCTAATCTAAAAGTTATAGCAACTCCAAATGCAAAGGCATTGTTGGATCCACTTTTCAGCAACGTAAGCAGATTCTACTATGAATTCTTTTTGTTTTTCCTTCTGCTTCCATTCAAGGCTAAGTTGCTTAATCATGTGGCTAAGATGGTCTTGTTTATTTGGTAGAAAATTGGTTATGCAAGCTAATTAGCTCTTGAGGAAATCTTAATTTGTAGTATAAATATTTTGTGAGATCTCACATTGGTTGGAGAGGGGAACGAAACATTCTTTATAAGAATGGAAATCTCTCCCGAATAAGTTTTTGAGATTGACGGCGATATGTAATGGGTCAAAGCGGACTATATCTGCTAGCGGTGTGCTTGTACTGTTACAAATGGTATCAAAGTTAGACACTAAACAACGTGCCAGCGAGGACGTTGGGCCTCCCAAGGAGGGTGGATTGTGAGATCCCACATTGGTTGGAAAGGGGAACGAAGCATTCTTTATTAGAGTATGGAAACCTCTCCCTAATAGACTATTTTAAAACCGTGAGGCTAATGGCGATACGTAACAGGTCAAAGCGGACAACATCTGCTAACGCTATGGGCTTGAGCTGTTACATATTTTGAGATATTTTGAGAATTGGATATAATGTCATCTAATAATCACGACACCAATAGACAATGCATCCATTATTTGATTGTGTCGTACGTCCCCAGCATTTATGACTCTACTCACTGGGAAAAGAAGTACATAAATGTTGCAACATTGTACTCGTGGCCCTCTAATAATCGATTTTTATGTAAGTTATTCGCCAAAGAAGAAGGAAGAGAGATACAGGTGCTATTGTTTTTAGAAGACATTCTTTAGATCATGCCCCATCTCCCACTTTTTTATTTAGTGCTTCTAATTTGGATAGACTATCAAGATTCAATGCAGGAAGACATTGTAATAACCCAAGCTCACCCTAATAGATATGGTCCGTTTTTTGGCTCGTTATGTATCGCCGTTAACCAAACGATTTTAAAACGGGTCTATTAGGGAGAGGTTTCCACACCCTTATAAGGAATGCTTCGTTCCCCTCTCCAACCAATGTGGGATCTCACAATCCATCCCCTCTTTGGAGCCCAGCGTCCTCGCTGGCACATCGCTGGGTACTTGGCTCTAATACCATTTGTATCAGCCCTAGCCTACCACTAATAGATATTGTTCACTTTGGCCTGTTACGTATCGTTGTCAGCCTCACAGTTTTAAAACGCGTCAATTAGGGAGAGGTTTCCACACTCTTATAAGGAATACTTCGTTCCCTTCTCCAACCAACGTGGGATCTCACATACATAAAGATCCAGAGTGATAAAAGATAATGTAGGAGCAACTCCCTCCCCGCCCAAATAGTTTAAAAAATGTAACTTCCCTGCATACATTGGCGCTTTCCTTTTGTATTCTTTGTTAAACGAGCATATCAACAGGTATTATGGGCCATTTTTCCCCTTTCACCTTTTCGTGGCCATTCTTCTTTTTAGTTCAATGTTTTATGATGCCTAAATTTGATTATATTATTACTGGAAGCATTCCATAGACCACTTTGTGCTCATATGTATCGTTCTAAGGCTAGTTTTAGTTATATCCAGGTGACTTATTTAGAATGTGGTCAGAGCTCAGTTATTGAAGCAAAAAATGGATCTCAAGTACTCATTAGAGCCACTGCTGGACCAGTTCTAGGTCCTCCCTGGCAGCGTCCTGAAAACGGGTAAAATAGTATGATAGTTTATATGATGAATATCCATTTAGTTTACTGGTTATTTAGATTCCATATCTCTGTTTATTGAATCTGATACAGGTATCTTGTTATTTCTCCCCAAGGCCAGCTGACTCTTTATTATGAACCTCATTGCTCTTACAACGAGGAATTTTTGGGGAAACAAAGGGCTGATATTGTCATCACACCTGTTATAAAGCAGCTTCTGCCTAATTTTACTCTCGTTTCTGGACAAGAAGATGCAGTTCAACTTGCAAAGCTGTTGCATGCAAAGTATAAATGCTTCCAAAACCTTAAATTCTGTCCTTGGTGGTGGCATCTATTTGTTTGTTCTATATAACTATGTTAGAAACCTCAACTTAGATCAACAATCAAGAAACTTGGCGCTGAAATATATTGCAATATCAAAGAAAATTTCAAGGGTACTGAGCATTACAGTGGCTCGTTCTCTTCCAAGACTAATCCTATAATGTGACTAATATGTTCTTGATGTCTTGAACATATTTCTATTTTATCTCATCAAATTATGTTTCCTCATGATCTTTCAGGTTCATCGTGCCAATGAATAATGGAGATATGGATAGCAAAGGGCTTCTTGCAAGCTTAGTTAGTGCTGAAGGGACAATTGAATCTTTTAAGGTTAATATCTACTTCAACCACAGCCATTATGAATCCTGTGTCCGAACTGATATGTTATCATATTCATACGCTCATACTTGATCTTTGCATGAAGTTTTTAGGTTACCTGTCTACTTTGGTTTATTTCTTTCTACCTCGTATAAAAAGGATAGAAACCGATGAAGTTTAATGAGAATCAAGTAGTTCACTAACTAAAGAATGACCAGAATATGGATTTCACAATCTTATAAGCTGAAACATGGTCGAATGAGTGAGAAGTGTGTCCTCCATTGTTAACAATGGATTTTGTAACCGCTCAAGTCCACCGCTAGTAGATATTGTTCTCTTTAGGCTTTCCCTTTTGGGCTTCCCTTCAAGGTTTTTAAAATGCATCTATTAGGGAGAGGTTTCCACACCCTTATAAAGAATGCTTCATTCTCCTCCCCAACCGATGTGAGATCTCACAATCCACCCCCCTTCGGGGCCTAGCATCCTCGCCAGCACTCATTCCCTTTTCCAATGTGGGACCTCCCAGTCCACCACCTTCGGGGCCTAGCATCCTTGATGGCACACCACCTCGTATCCACCCCTTCGAGGCTCAGCTTCCTCACTGGCACATCGCCCGGTGTCTGGTTTTGATACCATTTGTAACAGCCCAAGCCCACCACTAGTAGATATTGTCCTCTTTGGGCTTTCCCTTTCAAACTTCCCCTTAAAGTTTTTAAAACTCGTCTGATAGAGAAAAGTTTCCTAACCCTTATAAAGAATACTTCGTTCTCCTCCCCAACCGACGTGGGATCTCACAAATTCACTTTTTGTTCAATGATTATGCAGGGGCAAGTCAATTGTTGCCATTATTTACTTTCTACTTTGCTAATGACAAGAAACTTGAAGAAGCTCTGTTAATGTTGATCAATTCAATACAATGCAGGAACTGTTGTCAAAGGAACTTCCAGAGGCAGTGGTCCTAGAGCCTACTCCTGGCGTACCACTTCGCATTCCCCCACCTTCAGATCAAGCGTAGTGCCTGGTTAGTCATTAGTCAAAACTCACTTTTTGAATGTATACAATATATTGACGAAGGAATCTAATGAAGCATGTGTTTTCCAGCATTATTCTGGTTCATAAATGACCTCCCCCAAGTTTCAATAATAAAATGAAGCCTGTGTTCTTCATTCAGTTATATTGATCCCGAGATTGATCTCTGAAAGTCTGCAAGATCATTTTTGGTATAGGAGAGTGTTTGAGCAAGGAATAGAAAGCATAAATGGCCCATGGGCTCCCTTCTGCTGATTAGTTTATGTATCATGAATGGAAGTATACTTGCTTTTTTTTTTTTTCTTTTTTTTACCTGGGTGGGATCTATATTTTAAAACCGTATTTTAAAACCGTATTTTCTTAGATGACTATTCTAAGCGGGTCATGGTTTGTACACACCCCAGCTAATTTCACGAGACAATTATCTAATTCTTACATTTGATAGTCAAGGAAACTCGTAAAATATTAGATCTTAGGTAGATGAGCATCGTTTGAACTTATTTTCTTTAATCCCTTTACTATTTCCCTATCTCTTATTGATTATTAGGCCAATCCGTGATGGTTAGACATCCAAATCTCTAAAGCAAGTTTACCGCTTTTGATATTCTTAGCAAACGAAGCAGTAGTTTCGAAATGAACTCGGACAAGTCGGCCATGGAAGAAGAGGAATCAAGCAAATGTGCTTTATTATTTGCGCATAATAATTTAGTTCATCATTAGTCGTACTTAAATATATATATATATATATATATATATGTTGTTTTTGTTATGTAATTTTTTATAATATAATATTTCTTAATTAATGGAATATCATTCAACATTGTCAGGAGTTTGAATTATTCTTCTTATACTCGTTTATAAAGCTGTATTTAAAGACTTTATGATCGGAAAATCCTACTACTAAGAAATAAACGTTGATTATTGACAATTATATATATATATATATATATATATTTTGTTGGAAGTTAGGTCTCCACCAAAGATAAGAAAAGAATATTCCTCAAGGAATTTTTTGCATATGCAAAAATGATCATACAAATAAGAAATCAGCATGCAACGTCGTCGTTTTGCATTTCTGATGGTCTCTATAATGGCCCTCAAAAGTCGTTTGGCCTTTTATTCATTCAAAGGTCATAATCTAAATCTACACGAACTTATCCAAATTGGGGAAGTGATTGCCTGTGCGTGAGAACGTGGATCTGAATCATGGTCGTGAAATGGAGACCGTCGGATGATCAATCTAGGGTGGAGATCAGATGGGTTGATCTGAAATTATGAAGAAGAATGAGACACATCGTCCAAGATTCTGTGGGCCAGTCTGAATTAAAGAGATAAGCTAATAATATTCTAAATTAGTATTTTTATAAATTAAAAAAAAAAAAAAAAGGCTAAATTAGTAAAAAAGAATGGGTTCCACGAATTTCGGCTAATTTAGTGACTGATCATGAGTTTAAGAATACTCTCTCCATTAGAATGATGTCTTTTGGGGAAGCCCACATCAAAGTTATAAAAGCTTATGCTTAAAGTGGATTATATCATACTATTGTGGAGAATCGGTGTTCATCTAACACTCTTGTTGATAACACAGTGATCCAAACATGGATACATAATATGGTTTCAATTTTCAGTTTCTCCACCTACTTCTATGTTGGTCATTACAAATCCGACCCGACAAGTTAAATAGATATATATATATACTTTCAAAAAGAAATTGTTAGAATATATTTTTTAGAAAATAGTAAATTACAAAATAAAAGCGATAAAGATGAAAAATATTAGCTTTGATTATTATACATGTGAAAGGTTGGAATATTCTTTTATTTGAAAAAAAAAATATCAAAAGTCAATTAAGTAATTGGTTGGAATATTCTTTTATTTAAAAAAATATTAAAATTGACCGAGTAAAAAATACGAAAAGAGGGACAAATGACTCGTCCTTTTAAAAATATTAGATTATAGATTATGTCAAATTACACCACTATGATACCATGATTTCTCTTTTTTTTTTTTTTTTCGTAATAAATTTATAGCATATAAAACGTGACAGAAAGATGTTGATATATTTAGACCTGGACATCATTTCAAAAAGAAAATTACTTTTTATTAATATTTAAAAGTAAATTTAAAGTAAATTCATCCTAATAATATCATAACATCATCTACTATATAAAAATTGATGGAGGGTTATAAAGTTTCATTCTAACACTAAATATATAATATCTATAGAATTTATCTTCTGATCCAAATAACATTATCTATTAATACGAGAACAAAAAATCGCCATCAATGAAATGGAATAGCGATCAAATGGTGAAAAGTGCATGAAGGGTCGACAAGTTGAAGTTTCACTGTGGAGCCAAACGAGCACGAAGCCAAAGTTAGAAACGAATGCAGTCATCCTTCTTGAAACGAAACCATGATGCTAAAACAGTATACTCAATCAAGAGCCAAATATCAAAATTGTTCTTCTCGATTACATGGCTACAATTTGTAGAAGGAGTTGAGCTTACTCGATTGTTAACGGTGAATTCTATAATTTTTACGACTCGCTTGACTTTATATCTTTATTTTTATTCTCTTCTAATAAGATCAAGAAACCTCGTTATCATAGTCCATACGAAATAGCAAAACTCTTTCCGTTTGGTGGGTGGGTTTAATGTTAGTTTCTCGAGTAATTAATGAGTTTGGATAAGATCCTGAATTTGAAAACTCATTTTTAACTAAACCACTCTCATTCATCTTTAATTATGCTCTGTTCGAATATTAACTATTAAAAGATTAAATGAACACGACTCTCCACAATAGTATGATATTATCCACTTTGAACATAAGATCTCATGGCTTTACTTTGGGCTTTCCGAAAAGGTCTCACTCTAATGGAGAGAGTATTCTTTGATTATAAACCCATGATCATTCCCTAAATTAATCGATGTGGGACTTTCATCATCCAACAATGTAAATACGATATGTCATTTATGGTAGAATTTGTGATTTGATCTCGAATGGGTTAAAATTAAATAATATAGCTAAATTTTGTGTTGGGTAAATTTTTTACACTTAAAAGATTCCATAAAAATATTATATATTCGTTAGAATATATTTTTTAATATTTAGTAAAAATTTAATGTTTTAAAAATTATTCTCGTTTTTTATTTTATTTTTTTATGATAATGATATTTTAATTACAAAACTACCTTCAACACAAATAAAATAAATTATAATTAAAATAATTCTACGCTTTCGCCGGCGAGGTTGTGGCGGTTAGAGTCGAGTAAGATGCGGGCGGCGAATTCAATTGAACCATCCCGCCGATGGGTCTCCCCTTTCCTCCCTCCGCCGTCTTCTGCCGTTGCACGACTCTCGCCACCGGGGTCACTTGCCCCGTCGTCATCGCCATGTACTTCGGTGGCGGCGGCGGCGGTTCCCACATGCTTCCGACCACCACGAATTTCTGCACAGCGCTGTCGTGCATGGCGGAATTTGTCGGCCGTCGTGCGTGTAATCGGTATTTCTGAAATTAAATTAAATTAATTTAATAAAAAAAATCATATTAAAAAAAAAACTTTTAATTAATTGGAAGAAATATGAACCTGTAAATGGCTTTTGACTTCATCGTTAGTCAAATCGTCAACCTTCATTAACTCGCGAATTTGTTTTGGTGTAGCAACTGTAATTAAATAAAGTAAAATTACTGAGAGTTAATTCTTTTTTTACTGTGATAAAATTAATTTTTTTTTTTTACCTTGAGGGCCGCCCAGTCGTTGAAGGGCACGAACGAATCGCCGGTGTAACTCCGACGACCAGCGCCGCCGCCGTTTTCTTTGAGTTTGAGATTCCTTCTCTTCTCGTTGACTGTTTCCGCCGCTGCCTTTGGAGACAGTTTCCACCGTCGAACTCGCTGTCGCCTCCATCACCGGAGAACAACAGACCGTTTTTCCGACAACCGCCGCCGCCTCTGTTTCGGATGGATTTTTCTCCTGAAATGGCTGAAAACCACCGCCCACGCCTTTCTTTTCTTCCTCAACAACTGCCGACGGCGGTTTCTTAGCAACATCCTGGAAAAAAGAACAAAGTTGACACAACTTTCCCAGAAAATCCTCGTCAATTTTCTCGGCAGCCAAACAGACAAAAAAACAGAGCAATGGAATTATACCTCAACAACCGGAGGATCCGACGTTTGATTCCAAAGCTGAGCGGATTTAAGCCAATCCAATGGACCCACTTCATTTATATCTGGTTTTGATTGTTCAAAATTGGGATCACCGGAATCTTTTCTGACCGGAATGAACTCCTCCAAAACAGGGCCATCGGAAGAAGTATGCTCTGAACTCTCCGACAAGACCCCAGATAACTGCTGCCGGCAAGAATCAATTGCTGATGCAAAAACCCACAAAATTAAACAAAAAAACATACAACAATATAAAAACCGCCATAGATTCCGGCGAATTACCTCTGGTAACAAGCTCCACACAGAGTGGGAGTTCTCTCTGAAAAACCAGAATCTTTCTGCGTTCTTGATCCAGAGCATCGACATAGTGCCGCAAATCCATTCCCACACGAATATCAACGACATTATCGGGGAAATCCATGAATGATTTTGAATCAAAGTTAATTTAAGGATAATAAAAATATAAAACATATAAAAATATGAGACAATCAAAAACAGTATAATGGAATAAAAATATGAAACCGAACATAGAAATAAATAGGGTTTAGTGGGGAAGAAGAAGATGAAATATAAATAGATTTAATAAATCTAAAATTTAAAACAGAGATAATGGAGTTTTAGAGAGAGAATCAATGGAGGATTCTAGAGTGAGACTAGTCGAAGTCGAGATTTCGCATACATATAATCTTAAATATTGGAGAATTTATTTTATTATTATTAAATTTATATTTAAAATTTTCAATTTCATAAGTAATAGATCATGTAATTTTAAATAAAATTAAACACTAAATTTTTAATCATTTTATTTATTTATTTATTTTAATCATATTAGAACTATATTTAAATATTATTACGATGAAATAAATTCATGTTAGCGTAATTACGATACAAAAATAAATTGATATTATTTTTGTTTATAGAAACGATTACACCAATTAAAAACGCTTTTTGTTTATAAATTAGATAGGCAAATATTTGTGTAAAAATAATATAAAAATTTACTAAATAATTGTTTTTTTAATAAGTTTAAATACAAATTAATTTAAATAATTATGTTTTTTGTTAGGATTTTAGTTATGTATTTATTTAAAATTTAAAATAAAATTATCATTTAAGAATTTGTGTTTATTTTTAAATTAAATAATATTTAAAAAATCTTAAATTAAAATATAAATTCGTTTCTAATATAGTTTTCTTTTAAAAAAATGTTACAATGTATATGGTTACAAAATATAAATATAAATGTGTATATAGTGACAGTAAATGTGCATATTAATTTTGGGCTGGCCTGATGTTTATTTACCCGTCAATATTCTGATGGGCTTGGGCCCAATAATTGGGTTTGAATTAAGCCCATTTTATGTAGAAATTTGGAGACTATAATTATTGAAAAAGAGTAATTTTATTTTTATTTATTTTAATTATATTCATAACAGTTTTATATTATTAGGTTAAATAATAATTTTGATTTCTTTTTAATCATATTTGTGTAAATACTCTTTTAAAATTTAATAATTTAAATTTTGTTTTTAAGTAGCTATTTGAAATTATCAAAATTAGTTTTTTCAATATTAATGAATAAAATGTGCTTCAAAAGATTAAAAGTATATGTAAGATATGATAATATTTTTATTAAAATAATTAAAAAAAAAATCTATTTATTAATACTAAAATCTCAAAAACCTCCTACACAACTATAATTTTCATAATAATATCAAGAATAAATATAATATTTCAAATCTAGCGTATATTTTTCTCTTGATGCTGTTAAGTATCGCTGTCCACCTTACAGTTTTAAAACTCGTTTGAGGAGAAGTTTCTACGCCCTTCAAATATTTCATTCCCCTCTCCAACTAAGGTGGAATCTCACAATCCACCTCCCTCTGTGGTCCAACGTCCTCGCTCACACACATCCACCGGGTCTGATACCATTAAAAAAACTAAGCCCACCAACAAATTTGTCAGATTTGACCATGATTAGGTTCAATTGTAACGGTTGGATGATGAAAGTCTCACGTCTACTTATTTATGGAATGATCATGGATTTATAAACAAAGAATACTCTCTCAATTGGTATGAGAGGTCTTTTTGGGAGTAGAAGCAAAACCATGACAGCTTATGCTCAAAGTGGACAATATCGTACTATTCTGATTTCCGTTTTAGAAATTACTCTCATTTATACAATTGTTTTTGCTTGTGAGAGAGGGGCATTTTTGCAAACATAAATATTTTCTATCAAGTCCCTCAAAACACGTGCAATAAATTAACAAAAAAAAAAAAAGAAAAAAAAAAAGGAAATTGTACGTTACAATGCTCCGACGATCCTTTGTTTTTTGTTACATTCTGAACTCAAAAACTCCATTTCTCTTCTCCTCTTCTCACCGCACCCACTACTCGGCGTTACTTTCATAATGTCCACTCCAAATAATCTCACCGTCTGAACCGGGTTCGTGTTGGACCCGGTCGAGGCTGCACTCTTACTCGCCTTCCATTCAATGTATAGCTGCTTATCTTCACCGGTCGATTTCAAGAAGCTCACGACGTCACCGGCGGTTAGGTTCTTCTCCTTAACGAACCGGCTCCACCCTTTGGTCAACACGTAGCTTTGACTACTATTCCAATACGAGTACCTGAACCGCCACACTTTCCCGACGCCGTCTTCGAAGTTTAAGAGAAGTCCTTTGGACGAAGCGGCTGAACCGGCGGAACCGGTTTGGAGAGGGAAGTTTTTCTCGGCGTGTTGTTTAGGGATAACTAAACGGTTCAATTTCCCAACATCGCTAGGCGTAACGGCTTTTTCAAATAAAAGTTCCCGAGCGGAATCCGGTTCATTATCCGAACCGGGTAATAACGAACCGTTTCTTTTACGATCCGAAGATAACAAATCGGCGTTTCGTTTGCTTTGGTGTAGTTCGTCTAGGTAGGTATGTTTACGTAGCATGTCAACGATTTCAGCTTTGGAATGAGAGTTAAGAAAGGCGGATACGACGTCGTCTACTTGGCCGTGAGATAACGTTTTGAAATTGGTAACGGCGTCACGACCACGGAAGCGTTGAGCAGCCACGTCGTAGGCACGTGCGGCTTCATCTTCTTCATTGAATGTTCCCAGCCATACCCTTTGGTGCTTCTCGTAAATCTGCGCGCCCCATCGGCCATTGGGCTGTGGGACCACTCCTTTGAAACGGGAGGAGGGTAGCTTCCGGGATTCAGCCTCGACGCCGCCACCGACGGCGGAGCTGGAGTCAGCAGAGTCCAAAACGAGACTGGTGTCGGGCGGCGGAGATTTAATGGAAGTGGTGGGTTGGTCCATTTGTGAAAGAAGGGTATTTGGGGGAATGAACTGGAAAGGCGTGTTGGGGGTGGGTGGATTTATATAACAGCCGGTGGACTTTTAATTAATGTTTTTTCTTTTTTCTTTTTTCTTTTTTTAAATAAATAAAATAAATAAAAAAGAAAGTCCATAAATATGGAAAATATGGGTCAACTGTGAGAGAGGGTGATTAATTTAGAGAGAGAAAAGGAAGGTAAGGGTATGGAGGAGTGGGGCCCGGGGGAGGCAAGTTGATGGGGTTCACATGACCCTGGACCGTGTTTTATTTAAGTTCATCCCCCCTGAATTTTGCTGCGGATTCTTTTTTTTTTTATTATTATTATTATTTATTTTTATAATAAAGGAAAATAAATAAATAAATAAATAAAAGAAGGAAAATTCTCCATGTGGAATGTATCTTATCTGATGATACTGCTCCTGCTGCCGCCTGCTTCCTCTATTATTTGGTTTGCTTTGTTGGTACCAATCCGAATCTTACCTCCTTCTTTCTTTTTTTTTTTTTACCTTACCTTTTTTTTTTTACCAATTTATTACAGTAAATTTAAATTTGGTTCTCGATGGCTCCAACATTGGTGTCTGTAGAGAGGGGTACGAATGATTTATTGTAAGGTGTTCGGGAAATTTCTCCTATTTTAAAATTTTTATGGAAAGCCCAGATGCGAATGTCGGAAGAGGATAATATTTGTTAGTCGTGGATTTGGGTTGTTACAAATGTTATTAGAGTCGGTTACTAGATAGTACGAGTCAATATTTGTTAAGGGTGGGTTTTGATTGTTACAAATGATATTAGAGTTAGTTACTAGATGGTGCAAGAGTCACTTATTGGAGTAGGACTAGACCCTCTTCATAACATATGCGTTTTAAAGCCTTGATCATGGATTTATAAGTCGGGAATACTATCTCTATTGGTATGAGCTTTTGGGGAAGCCCAAAGCAAAACCATGAAAGCTTATGCTCAAAGTGGATAATATCATATGGAGAATCGTGATTCCTAACAAACTCAAGAGTGTCTCTAATCCAAACATAAACAGAGTTACAATCCTTTCCTCTTGTTTAAAAATATTTAATATTTGTAACTGGAATCAATTATATATAGTAAATGTTTGATATTTAAATTTTATTAGATTTGAGTTAAAACATGGTAGAAGAGTATAATTTTTTAAATAATAATTAAAAAAAACTTAAATAACTCAATTGGGTTAAGTTGGGACAGTAAACTTTAGTGAGACTACACAAATCACCTATCTAACCAACTCTAAAAATTTTGAGTCGTAAAAAGAAATTCCAACCCAACCCAACCCAACCCAACCGAATAGAGCCCAACTCGTATACCACGTAACCGTTGTACCTCCAAAACGACTCACATTCAAATACAATTTTCAATTTATTTATTTAATTTTAAATTACTCGAGTGTCGCATGGGTTATGTTACATGGTTGGGAGTTCCAGTAGGATGGGAACTATACTCCAAACCAAACCCTAATTCCACCCCACACCCACCAGATTCCTCCTCCTCCTCTTAATAAAAGTACTATAATTATCTTGTTTTCTTATTCCCTCCCATTCTTCACATCGCGTCCAATAATTCCACCTCTCCATTAATCTGCACCGTCCCTTCTCCATCTCAATCAACGGCTCTCCAATAACCCTCCCCGGCCCCACTCCCACGCGCCTCCTTTATTTATATTATTTTTTATTTGTACATTTGGCTATGCCTGTACGGAATTGTCCTGGGCTTTTCTGTGGACCCCACCTTTTTTTTTTCTTTTTTAATTAATTTAATTTAACATCCTTTCCTATTACTAAAGATTATAATAAAGATAGAAATTGTTGAAGTACTAGGTGAGTGGCCATATTAAATCGCCCAGTCACTTTCATAAATATCCACGTCATCCATCTTAACTTAAATAACAATAATTTATAAATAATTAAATAAATCTATTAATAATATCAAATATTTAAAACTTTGGAATAAAATAAGGGTAAATTTTTAATTAATGCTGCACCAATTTGGCAAAATATAAGTTATTAATTAATTATTATTATTTTTTTTGTAATGATGAGGTGTCATTCAAAGAGATGAGGCTGTGTGTAGCTGCTTTTGTTGACTACAACAAACCTTAATTATGATTGGCTATAATGTGGGACCCACTCAATGACCCTGTGTGCCACATAGACCATCCCTCTTCTCTTCTCTCCCATTGGTGGAGATTTGGTTTTATTATTATTATTATTAATAAAAATAAATATAGGGTAAATGTGAAAATATTAACAAAATTAAGGCACGTGATTGTGATTTAAAGTAAATCGTGTCACTATGCACGTAACTCATCAAGGGTTTATTTTAATCGATCGTTAATTTTATACATTAATGAGAGACTTTTTACTGATTATGACTGATTTATATGAAAAATTACTTATTCGTCCTTGGAATATAGTTTTTTCTTAATCCAATAATTTATTGAATTTATCTATGTTCGTAATTTATCAGGTCAAAGAATGGGTCGGACCGAGATTGAATGCAGATAGGTATAGTCCTTGGGAATATTTTATTGTTATAAAATAAAGCATATTATTAATGATATTATTCCAGTGTTATGTTGAATAATTAATATCCACTAATTATTATTCTTTCTCCTAATTATCATTAAAAAGAAAATTAATTGGGTAGATTATTGACGAGATTAGATTAGCCCATGCATAATCAACGGTTATTATTAATTTCTTTTAAAAAAAAAAGAAAAAAGAAAAAGAAATGTGAACGCACGTTAAATCACATGCAAAAAAAAAAAAGGAAAAAAAAATTATATGGACCCCTCATTTTGGGGTCTTTATTTAAATATGAATAAAGAATGCAAGTGGGGGCTATAAAAAGACGAATACGTCATGTTTGCCGACATGGGGAACTCAGAAATTTGATTTATTTTATAGTATTTTTTAGGGGTAAAATGGTCAAATGAAAAATTGGCCACTTGGAAGGGAAGCAGCTTGGGTGTGGGGGTTTGGATAAGCTTTAATTTTTACTTGTTTTCTTATTCTGTGGGCTTCCTTATTATTCATTTCTCACTTTCCACCTTCACGTGCATTTATACTCCGGGCTTACGTAGAAGATTCCACATCTTTATAAGAAATGTCGGGTTTGGATTCATCAAAGTTTTAAAATGCATCTACTAGAGAGAAGTTTTCACGATCTGAGATCTCATAATCTACACTCTTTGGAGGCCCAACGTCCTCGTTGATACACTGCCCATTGTCTGACTCTAATACCATTTTGTAACAAATCGACGTGAGATCTCACAATCCACACCCTTTAAAGGTTCAGCATCATTGCTAGCACACCGTCAAACGTTTGACTCTAATACCATTTGTAACAACCTAAGTCCAACCCATTACATATCCCCGTCAGCCTCACTATTTTAAAACGCGTATGTTAGAGAGAGGTTTCCACGCTCTTATAAATAATCTTTCGTTTCATTCTTCATCCAACACGAAACTTCACCATCCGGAGAGACTCGTCCTCGTTGAATCGTAGTTTGAAGGATGAAATTAGCTATGAATTCAAATTTGACATTACAAAACGCCTTAAGACAAGTCATGCAGACAAAATAATAATAATAAATAAATAAATAAATAAATAAAAATCAGTCCTTGGAATCCAAAGATATGGGAACTTGCGTATATCTAAATGCATTGCATCTCATATATTATAGTTTTATTTCTCTAAAATATTTTAATTATTCACTAAAATATTATAAACATACCCATTTGATAAATATATATATATATTTTTAATATTTTATATAATTGCAATATTATTTTCCTTTAATTAGTTGAGAATTTAAAATATTTCACAGTATTTGAACACAACAATTTCCATAATTATTAAAACAGTCAACATAAATTAATGCAAAAATTAATAAAAAAAATAAAAATAAAAATATTTGAAATCTGATTGGTCAAATAGTTTACTTGCTTTTGCAGTAGACTTCAGCTGGGAATCATACTATTAATATCAACTTGACGTATTACCCAACAATGGCAAAAAAGTCTAATATCAAAAGCTAGTGGCCAAAATTATAATTTTTAAAAATATATAATTATTGTATTATTTTATTCAATTTGTCTTAATTAAATAATTTTTATATTGGATTCTTCTTTCTGGGATTTAATAAATAAAAAATATCGACATTTTCCACTTCACCCTTGTGGTGTTGTAAACTGCGACGTGGCCTTTCCTCCAACGCTTACTATAATACTAAACTACGCATTATCTAATTACCCACTTTCATTGCTTAATCACTCTTATCAAATCTAATTCATTAAATATTATTTATTGGTAGTGCCGTTACTTCTGGTCGATGAGTGTATACGCTGTCTGTTTGTATGTAATACTGTATTTGGACTAGCTCGACTCCAGTGCTATCAGGGTTTTTAACGTAAAAGGTGATTGACCGTTTGTTAACGTGCAGGAACCTATTAGATATCTCAATTGTGGGATTGGATTCTCGAATACGTGAATCTCGAATCCGAAGCTATTAGGGTTTCTAACGTAAAAGGTGATCGACCGTTCGTTAACGTCTAGGGATGTCAAGCAGATGGGATTGAATAAAGGGAATAATGAAGAACTTGGAAAAGTCAAAGTCAAAGTCAAAGTAACGTTGGCAGAGTAATTACTAATTAGTCCTCGTCGACGGTTGAGAAAGTCATGCACTGGTAAAGAGTTGGCAAGTGGGATGGGCCTACCGGGTAACGCGTCATTTTAAACCGGTTGGGCTCATCTCATTAGGCCGGAATAAATTCTTTAATAAAACGCATTTAATATTATATCTATATTTAATTTTAATTAATAAAAATACCTCATTTTTATAAACATTAAATAATATCCTTACACTTAAATAATGTCTAAAAATACCATTTTTAAAATACTTCTGAAAGTGTATTTTTTTAAAAAAATATTGGTAATTTTCATCTAAAATTGATCGTCTCTCAAAAATAAGTATTTATTTATAAAGTTCAAGGATATTATTGAAACTTATGAAAGTTTAAGAATATTTTTGTGATAAAACAACGATTTTTTTTAATTTAGCTTTTCTTTTTCATATAAAATTTACAATTATTTCGTAATGGTTGCATAATTTTCATTTTTATAATTAATTAAAAAACAAAATAAAACTATCCCTTATATTTTTAAATCATTTATTTAGTATTTTATAAATACATACTTTATATATATATATTATAAATTCTAGAATTTAATATAGTTTTATATCATGTTTATATATATTCATTGGCACATTAAATGACCTAGCTGGTATCATTAAATGAACACGGTCTATCCATCATATATACTGACCTTCCATCTTTATTGGCCTATATAATTCACATATTACAGATTTTGATATATACTTAGTATATTTATTGAACGCTAAAATAAAATATTGGAACAATACCTATAATCTGTTCGATAAAATTTTCCCGAACATATGTTGAAACAAGTAGTACAAAATTAAGAGAAAGAGAAATGTATATACCAACAGTAGGAGCGACGATAGTAATGAAACACGCAAGACAACGAGATAAAGTGTCGAGGGACACGATGGAAACAACAACGATAGTTGTAACTGCACGATAACGATGATATGATGATGACGAAAAATTGAAGGATAGACGATGGAAATACATAACATAGTTTCTATTATGTTGGGGTACGAGATTTCTAACGAACAACCGAATTCTCGTACATGGGCCTTGTTTAATGTCGGAGCCCATGGGCTTGGTCCAGAATCAACAAGACAGATGCGGGTTGGCCCACAAAAGTAAAGCAGCTCAGGCCCAAGAAAGATTCAAAAATTTAAAAAAGGGATTTAATTTGATTATATATATTTAATGTCACATCATAAATGTAAATATAGAATAAGAAAAAAAAAAAAAAAGATTGTGGTTAAAATTATTGATTTTTTTTTTTCATTTTAAAAAAATTTAATTTATGAATAGACAATGAACAAAGCGAACAATATGTGCTAGTCGTGGGTTTGAACTGTCTTTGTGTTTGAATTTTTATAAAAAAAAGAAAAAGTGTATTTTTTATTTATTTTTAATTAATTACAAGAAATAAAGAGCAAAATCCAAAAGAAATGTGCCCATATTCTTAAATACACTTAATGTGGGGATTGAATGCAAATTTGCAAAAAGGCCCCTGCTTCTCCAACCCCTTTTGATGGGAAACCAGATTCTTTTTTTTATTATTATTTATAATAATAATAATAATAATAATAATAATAATAATAATAATTATTATTATTATTATTATATAAAGTTAAGGAGCGTCCACGTGGGGGAGTTTTGTTTTTTATTGAGATTACAAAATCATAATTAAAAATAAAAAAGGAAAAAAAAAGACGTGCACGTGTAAGTCTGACGCAATTTCTGAGCATTCCTTGTTATTTAGAATTATGAAAAATAAAAAAAGAAATAAAAATAGAAGAATCCCAGTAAAAGACACACTCTGCCACTGTTCTTTTATTTATTTATTTCTTTTATTTTTAAATTTTTTTTTAAAAAATTCCTTTTTGATTCGTGTGATCTTTCTCGTAAAACTTTTACTCACTGAAGTTTGTCTGTTTTGTGTATTTTTACTATTTCATCTCTTCAATTTTATCTCTGTTTGTCAGTGTTTTTTTATTTTTTTTACCTTGGGGGTAGTTTGAATATCGAGAATTGTTTGGGTATTTTTGACTTGGACATATACCTACCACTGTCAAATTTATTGGGACCACAGTAAAAAAAGAAAAAAAAAAAAAAAAAAAAAAAAAGTTCGATAGTGACGCTCAAATATTTTAATACAATTGCATTTAATTTTTATTATTTTAATTATTAAAAAAAAAAATTTCTTAAAACTTTAATATAAAAAATTTACGAGTCTCACTACCATTGTCGAATATTTTTAATTTTCATAGTAATTTTAAAAGTAGAATAAAATTAGGTTAGTTTGGATCGTGAATCCTATTTTTTTATTGGTTGAGTTAACCCGATAAAAAAAAAATTCCAGGCTCACAATTCTTTGTTCGATATTTGAAAATTCTATTGTCATGATTTTAGAAATCATTATTTGTTCGATATTTGAGTATTCTATCGTCATGGCTAAGTTTAGGGCATGACTCTAATACCATGTTACGAATCACGGATCTCCACAATGATATGATATTGTCTACTTTGAACATAAGTTCTCGTGACTTTGCTTTGAGCTTCCCCAAAAGGTCTCGTACGAATGAAGATGTATTCCTTTACTTATAAACCCATTATCATTCCGTAAATTAGCTAATGTGGGACTCACTCCCAAATTGTTGGAGTTATTAAGGTATAGGAAACTTGTAATTATAATTTTATATTATTTAATTTACTATTTATTTATTTTTAATTAAAAAACTAGCATTAACGAGGGATATGATCCCAATTTGGAGGAACAGGAGACGGGGAAGGCCGGTTGCTTTACGTCTCAATTCTTCATCGTATTATGCCCCTAATACCTGCAATAATTTCCGGAATAAATTATTTTTTAAAATTAAAAAGAAAAAACCTAACTACCTACTGCCCTAATTACTTTAATTAATAAAAAATTTAACCTAATGTTTTGTTTATTTAATTCGACCTATTTTGGACAGTGAAGCGCTCGTGTCTCTCGAAGAATCTTATAGTAATGATCATAGATACATAGATGATGATGATAATTATTATTTGTTAGGTTTTTCTCGAATTACGGGATTTTTATCTTTTTAAAATTTTACGAAACCTATGAACACAAAAAGCCTTCTCTTGAGCTTCACGATAAACAAAAAGATAACGGTGAAGGAGTTTTGGATGGTGTCGCTTCAAACGTTCTTCATACATTTTTTTATTAGTGATGTGCAGGAGTTGGTTTCGATTGGGTAGGAGAATTTTTTTTAAATGAACTCGAAATTTTGTTGGACCATTGGTGACCCGAGCAACTTAAATAGAGTTCACAATTCAACCCAACACAACACTCTTTTATTTTTGAGTTCGGTTGAATTGAGTTTCGTGTTTTTTTTTTAATTATTTTAAAAAAAATTCTAATTATCTATATTCACGAGTCACAACGCATTACTAACATTAGTTACAAATGTTAAATATTCTTAATTTTCACTTAAAAGTAGTGTAGGACAGAGTTAGGTTGGTTGTAACCATGTTTTTGAATTACCCGACCAAAAAAATGTCAACGTGGTCGAATTTTCGGTTTTGTATAAATTCAACCCAACTCAAATCGGAAAAAACAATTCTGACCCAACCCAACTTGGGTTTGGGTAATTCGAGTTGGTCAAGTTCTTAAGGTCATATGAACACCTGTGTTTTTTATTTGAAAATCGATGAAAATAACTCGAGTTTTAATTATTTATTTTAACATACAATTCAATTATAGTGGTTGTTTTATTTACCGGAATACGACACTATAAAAAAAAAAAAAAAACTAAACCCACGATCTCATACGAACATCAAACAACGTACAAACCATGGAACAAATATCTACATATCGTGGCGACAGTATAATACAATGTTACGATTGGACGAGAGCGAGTAGTCGGAGTCGAGATTACGGGTCCGACAAAATGAAATAAGGTAGAAAGGGGTAGGTGCCCTACGTAAAGAAGGCAAACTTGGCGCCCTTGTTGGCTCAATGGGCGACCCAGTGTGGTGGTGGGTGGTCGAGTCCTACAGACACACCAACCTTTCATTCCTGTAAGGGCACATACGCCCTACACTTGGGGGGCCGACCTCCCTCATTCCCTTAAATATTCTTTGTCCTCTAATTTCCTGCCATAAAAATCTCCCCTTTTTTATATTTCTCATTTAGATACAACGTATATTATATACATAATATATATATATATATATATATATATATATATATATATATATATATATATATATATATATATATATATATATATATATAAATAGCTTTTTCTTATAATTTATATCCAATTATATTATATGCTCCATTAATATATTTTGTTATGTACTTTTTCTTTTTCATCATTGTGTATTGGATTTGTTTCTCGTGAGTTGTTCATTGTCTTTTATGTTTCCCTTTTGAAAAATAACGATTCTATGTTTATTCTCTCGTTGGTCTGCTTCATAATTTAGATGTAATAGACTAAATTGTCCTAAAATGTACTATAGGAGATGTGACTAGTTGTCAATTATTGTTACCCGAGGTATATGTTATCAAAGTCATTGTTGTTGTTTCATTGTTTTCAACATATTTACTTATGGTTTTTTCAAACATTTCTCTCAAACGTGACTCAAGGTTCGAGCATACGACGATATTGTCCATGAACTCCAAATTTCAAACGGGTGACTCGTTCGTTGGGTTAGAACAAATGCTTACACAGTGGTTGTCCCACTAAGTCAAATCTTCTTCAAACATATCAGAAACTCCCCTATGATCGTTACTGTATCCATATCAAAGAAATGACTTCGTCCATTCTAAGTTGCTGACGATATAAAGTGAAGATCTCCTAGTCTAGAAGCGTCCGTCCCATTAAACTTATCTGCACCAAATTCAACTACCCTGATGACAAAGGAACAAACTTTTTCAACTTGACTAGAATCGATTCTATGATTGAATAGCAAAAGTGCTGCTTAGTAGTCAAAAACCCTCGTTTGAATTTTCACCAATCACGTTTTAATTCTCGTATAAAAATATTTTATTATTAAAAAATTACCTCATATTTTATAATTTAAAAAAAAGTAATCTTTTCACGAGGGTAAAATGGTCTTTTCACTAGAATTAAAAAAAAAAAAAAAAAAAAAAACTATTGGGATCAGATCATATAAGTTTGGACCACATTCATACATGCAATAAATTGAAAATATATAATATGATTCCATTGTCACATAATAACAATAATAAATAACATTTTAATATATATATATATATATATATATATATATTATATGATGGGTAAATGTGGGTCCAAAGTGAGAGGCTTGGTCTCGTGGGTATGGGGGACACATGAGACTCTTTCACGCTCCACGCTTTGCCTCTTTCAATAATAATAATTAATCATTTTCAAAAAATTAAAAATTAAAAATTAAAAAAGAAAAGCCACCCCATCCTTATGTCTATATAAGAAAGCTTCCATTTCTCTTTCCCTTCTCAAATCCTCAAGAACACGAAGAACACGAAGAACACGAAGAACACGAAGAACAACTGATACTCGAGTCAAAGGATGAAGATGAATAGCGCAAGCATTGGAGGATCCAAAAGGAGGGTTTCAAGCAGAGGCCTTGGCGATGTCATAAGACAGCAAAGAGCACGGCTTTACATTATAAGGCGTTGTGTTGTTATGCTTCTTTGTTGGCACGACTGACTCTTACACTCTAAACGATGGCGATGGCGTTTTGCCGTTGTTTTGTACATATCAAAGCTTCATTTTTTTTCTTACTGGGAGATCAACAAATTTTGTAATGGGTAGATGAGGGGAAAAAGTGTAAATCTTGGCATCAATTATTGTTATTTCTACTAATTTGTGTTTGTTAATTCCTTTTCATGCATGAAATTTGAGCAACTGGGGGAGTTTTGATTGAAGAACACAAGGGTTTTGGTATGAACATTGAATGAATGAATGAGTGTGGGTTTGGATTATCGAGAAAGCCCCCATGTGCTGTGTTCTTTTCAGTACTCTTTTTGTTTCTTTTTGGAATTTGTTTTTTACTCTCTCAAATAACCATTAATTGTTCTAAAGCTTCCATTTTTATATCATTCGTTTGGGTTATTTGGATTGTTCATTAAGGTTTGTGTAATCTAAGATTAAGAATTTAGGTTTTGTTTCTTAATTATGTGTTTGTTGATGTTCTAAGGGGTAAACAATAATGGGGTTTGCATCTTAAATTCTTCTTATCCATTTTTAGATTATACTCACTTAGGTTTACTCATTTGTATGAGATTTTATGAGGTTGGTGAGAGGAACGGAGGATATCTTATAAGGGTGTGGAAATCTTTTCCTAGCAAACGTGTTTTAGAAATCATGAGGCTCACGACGATACGTGACAAGCTAAAGTGGACAATATCTGCTAGTGGTAGGCTTGAGTTGTTATGGTGATATTAGAGCCTGTCACCTGACGGTGTGCTGAGGAGGACACTGGGTTCTAAAGGGGTGGATTGTGAGATCCCACGTCGGTTATGTAATGGGCTACAACAGATTATATTTGTTAGCGGTAGACTTGGGTTGTTACAGTGATATCAGAGGCTATCACCGGGTAGAGTGCCGACGAGGATGATGAGCCCTAAGGGGAGTTCTTGCTAGGCCTTAATGGAAGGGAATTGTGAGATCCCACATCGGTTACGTAATGAGCTAAAACTGACAATATTTGTTAGCGGTATGCTTGGGTTTTACAGTGATATTAGAGCCTATTACTGGGCAGTGTGCCAGCGAGGATGATGGGCACTAAGGGGAGTCCTCGTTGGGCCTTAGTGGAAGGTGAATTGTGAGATCTCACATTTGTTACGTAACGAGCTAAAATGGACAATATCTGTTAGCGGTAGGCTTGAATTATTTCAGTGATATTAGACTCTGTGATCGAGCGGCGTGCAGCGAGGATGCTGGGCCCTAAAGGGGTGGATTATGAGATTTCACATTATTTACGTAACATGTTAAAACAAACAATATCTTCTAACGGTAGGTTTGAGTTGTTTCATTTGTTTAAGCATTTTTTAGTATGTACTAGAGACTTTATTATATACCAACGTCATTTTCTTTTAATAATAGAAGTTTACTTATTAAATAGATCGAAAGTATGCTACATTATCGGTGGAAATAATTGTCGATGATGATTATTAACATGTAAGTTTGACAAAGAGATTAGAGATTCGAATCACTCACTCTATATTCTTGCATTGATCTCTTTCTTTTCTAATTCTTTTTAATTTTTTTCTTTCAATCGATCGAAGTTCTATTCAATTTTGGTATTAATTAGATCATTTTGAGATCGTAGATCCAAGAACGTATACTCTTATACACAAAGTTCTACAAAAAAAAAAAGCATCATTTTGATTACGAGAGGTCGTTGAGCGTTCATTTATCAACATGTAAACATCCTTAACTTAGTCAAAGTAGGTATTAATAACTCTTAAGAACAATAATGCTAAAATATCCAACTACCAATATTCATTCAACCCATCACATAATATAATTCCTAACAAAATTATTCTTAAAAAGTTTGGAACATGTCCGCCACAAATCTCTCTTTAATCATGCAATTCAATGTTCCAAACATTATCCTTTTCTTGTTTTATTCAATAACATTTAAAAAAAAAAATGTAATTACTTTCTATAATTATTTTTTTTATAATAAAGTATTTATACCATTAATTAATAAAGCTACCATGTTTTATAATATTTTAAATAATATTTTTGTCGCTGAATTTAATATTCTTAATAAACTCATTTAATTACATGCTAATAATTGGAAGTACCTACTTGCTCGCACACGTGGCAGTATTTTTGTCATTCAAGTTTATTTTAGCTTAGTCATTATATTTTTTTTCAAATAAATTATAAAATAGAGATAAAAGATGAAAATAATTATTTTTTTAAAAAATTTAAAGGCTAAAATAGAAACCATGATATTATTGATATTGTAAGGAAAAATTAGCATAATAATACGTGGAATCTTAAAAAATGTAAGTGACACGTGGGTGGAAGCAAGAGGTTTAAGGAAAGTGAAAAGGAAATGTTATTGTAGTGTCGGGCACAGAGGAAAGTAGCCAGCTCTGACAGGGAAAACGACAGAACGTAGTTGGTCAAAACGGCAGCCTTATCACGTCCACGTGCGCTTCCCAATCTGTAGGCCCACCATAGCCGTGTGATTCTTCATCAAATGGTGGCCCCACCATTCCACATCATCCATCTTTTCATCAATCATATACACCTAATTTTTTCCTTTTATTTTGCACATTCAATCTATTTTTATTTTTATTTTTATTTTTAATATTATATAGAGAGACTTATCCCTTTTGTATGTATTCTTTTTATTTGAAGTCTCTTCCAATTTTTAATGATATGCTCGTTCCTTTGTCGTCGGGGCCCAAAATCTTCCTTAGAGAAAGCTCGACGATAGCGGATTATGTAGTGTTTGGCCAGTAGAAAGCTCGCTAGAAGTGTTATTCTTGTCTCGATAGGGTAGAGAAAGTGCCTCACGTCAGGATCTGTTTTTCAAACTGAATCACACCAATGTTATGAAAAACGCAATCAGTCTCACTAGAGTTAGCTAGAGACCTTGTGCACCCAATATCACGGTCATGCTTGTCTAAGATGTGTTGCCTATAGCCAAATGTCGAATGTCCCATGCCTGTTCCAGACCCCTTTTATATGTTTTCATCTTAGATAGGTCTTTACTCTTTCACGCCATGTCAATATGAAAGTGTATGATAGATCACCAAAATCATGTCTAAAAAAAAACCCTTTACTTTATCACAATTGACGAGAACTTTGGATTGCATCGACAATAAACTTAACCTCGTAATTAAAACGGTCTCTTCCTTCAAGAACTTTCTATAGAATCAACGAATCGTTAACAATAACCTCTCTCGATCATATTCAAAGAAACACATGTGACTAAAGGTATAGAGATGTAATTGAACCTAAAAAAAACAATCCCACCACCATTGTCAAATCACGTAGGAAACGATCCATTATAGAACAAAAGAGGAAAGCTCAAGAGAGGATGAGAAAGGAGAGAGGGACCATGGAGTTGAATGCAAATGCCGGTCACAAACGCACCCATCCTATTCGCCTGTCGACATGCTAACACGCACTTGGGGGACAGCCATTCCTTTCATTCTACAGCTACAAAAACATCAGTTCTCTAAAGCCATTTTCTTAGCCAGCTCATGTGATCTCCGCTCCTACGACACGACAAGTTCCACGTACATCTCGACCTCTTAAACCTCTAAACTTCGGATCGACCCTCGTTCGCTTTGTTTTTCTTTACTTGGACACACTCAATGTCTTCATCTTATCATGACATGTTGTAACACTTGGTAATAAGATTACACTCCATCATCGTTGGCTCTGAAAATGACATCCCAATATCAGAGACAGTTTCCCTTTTTTAATGATGTCTTGTCCTTTTCAATGTCCCAGCATGAAGCGTTTAAAGGAGTTTTCGAAATTTAAACGAGTTTAGAACGAGAGTTTTGTTTACAAGCTGGGGCTCTTTTGCCCTGTTGAAGCTCGTCGTCGAGAAAACAAAAAATACAATATTGCAGGCGCGCCATTGCTACTCCGCCTTGCCACCCCAAGCTGAGAAGCTCTCTTGTGATCCAAAATCCTGTTGGAAGCACAAAAAAACAAACTTTAGAGAACTGAGTTCGAGTAAACGATATGTTTCGATAGATCAATCGATGAACGAGCTGTAGAATTAAAATATAGACATACAAGCTGGCTAAGTCGGAACTCGGGAGGTGTGTCGAGTTCGATGTTTCCTGGATCTAGGACAAGATTTTGGCACTCTTCTAAATCCTTCTTTAGATCCTCTGGTCCTAATTTTGAATATTCAGAAAATAAAGATTTGCTCCGTGACGCGCCATTGTTGGTGTTCCCGTCTCGAGGGGGCGACTGGCTCTGAAGGAGATCATCACATAGAGACAATGCTTCCACAAGTTGTTGGGAGTCCAATATGTTCTGTGACTCTCCTTCCCACCATTTTGGTTCTTCGTCGATGTTATTTTCGTTATCGTCGATCACTTCAACAGAGCAACCGTCTAGCTTGATCGTATCGTGTTTGTCTGACTTATCAGATTCAGATGGAACCTAATAATAAGCAGACTCTTAAGAACACTAGAGAACAAATGAAGCATAACAATATAAAAGAATGGAGAAAAGTAATTTTAATCAGCATTTCAGATTCAAAACTTGCAGAAGCCATGAGAAAATAAATCGATCCGATTCATGTGCATAGCACAAGCATGATTTTCGAGGTCGGAAATGTAGAGTAAGACATCGTTTTTCATACCTCAACGAGGGCACTTGTGGAGATGACAACAGAATCCCGTTCTTGATCAACATTCACGCATCTACATTCAACGCGAGGAGGCTCGGGAGTTGCGGACTTTGGAGTACGGGGATCGACTTTTACGGCATTGACGATTTGAGGAATTTCCTGTTCAGTAACTTCACCATGCTTGACGTTTTGTTGCTGGTAAAATATTTTGGAAATGACATATTCCCCATCCCTTTCATCTTCCTCAGTCCCCAAGTGATATTGGTGCATAGCCCAATTGGTTTTCTCAGCTCTACCTCCTTTGGCAAAACTCATGTATAGAACCATAATCTTCTTGCACCCTTTCTGAACCCCGTCGATAACCACTGGTTTTGTCCTTCCGGTCTTGTGCCAGCGAACATCACCGAAATCATCGCCGGTTATCTTCCGACGTTTTCGAGTTCCAGTATTGTATGCCTTGATTGCTCTGTGAAAGAAGTGAGATACACTGCCATCTTGCTTAACACCTACAATGTTTTAAACGACAAAACGTTTGTAACCAAATGTAGTTATATCGAACAATAGACTAAACCGGGTCAGTGTTGGTCCAGTGATCGACCTGGTAATTTTTGAGGATGGGTATAACAGATGCCATCATCCTCAAGAACAGTTGGTATGAACTCATCAATAAAGGGATGCAGCCTTGAACCACCAATGCCAACTTTGGCTTGCAGATGCCATACAATTTCTTGATCAGAAGGATCAAATTTTACTCCTCTAGGTAATCCAGGCCACTCTTGAGCAACCTGGAAACAAAGAGATTTCAACTGCTCTAAGTATCAGACATCAATGCAACCAATCACCCCAAAGAAGAGACAGCTACATCAGTTTTGACGGCTATTGTCTGCTTTGGCTATTAGCCTCATGGTCTTAAAATGCGTCTATTAGAGAGAGGTTTCCACACCCTTACGAGAAGTGCTTCGTTCCGCTCTCCAACCAATGTGTGATTTCACAATCCATCCCTTTGAGGGTTCAGTGTCTGGCTCTAATACCATTTGTAACAACCCAAATGCACCACTAGCAGATATTGTCTGCTTTGGCCTGTTACGTATCGCCGTCAACCTCACGATTTTAAAATGCGTCTACTATGAAGAGGGTCTAGCCTACTCCGATAAGAGCAGTCACCGAACAGTGCGAGACACTGATCTGAGTAGGGTTAAACCCTCTCCATAATAGACGTGTTTTATAACCGTAAGGCTGACGGTGATACGAGACGGACTAAAACAAACAATATTTACTAACAGTGGGCTTGGATTGTTACAAGAAGTAAGAGTGAGTTCTGATCTTTTCAGGATATCTCTATACATGATGGATAACATCGAGCATCGGCTCTAAAAAGGAAAACTATGAATGTCTAAACTCAACAATCTTTTACATAAGAGGTTTCCATCAAGAACAAGTCAAATAGCTTTCTATATCAGCAGTCAGCACCACCATCAACCTTTCCACTTAGCAGTTGAACTTTTATTGAACATTCCATCTCAACTATATGCTAATGTACAACATGGTTAGGTATAGACCATCTTCTAAACTTTTACATTCAATCAGCTAGCCTAAATTCGTTAGCCGTTGCATCGATTACAATGATACTTAACAAGGTCCTCTGTCATCATGGAAATAGCTTGTTGGATCACGTAATAATAAGGATTCGACGGGTGGTCGGGAGATAACCAGATGAAGAATAATAACTATATCAGAACATTATAATAACTGATAGATCTGAACACTTTCTATCAAATAAACAGTTGAAGCTATACATCACTGTTATCAATTGTATGTTGGCACTTTGGACAACTTCTGCTCGGGTTGCTTTTCCATTCGACACTTCGAGGATGGCTTGTTCCAGATGCACTCTTAATTTTTGTTGCAATTCTATTGCTATCTACCAGCCATGATGGTCTGCAGAAAGCAAACACAACACCAAGAAGGCATCGCCATGGGCTGTGTTGAGTTTTTATACATAATGCAAACAAGTTATGCTTCATTGAAATATCTACGAAATCTTGATCAAATTTCATCTACTTACATGTGTACTTAAAAAGCTACTATAAACTATTGGATTTTTCAAAAATAAAACCAATACAGTTCATTTCATTCAATTTCTAGACGCAACGAAAACAATTTAATTAGGAGGACTGATCTTGCATTCCCATATTATAACAGCCTAAGCCCATTACGTATCACCGTCAGTCTCACGGTTTTAAAACGCGTTTGTTAAGGAGAGGTTTCCACACCTTTATAAGGAATGTTTCGTTCCCCTCTCAATCGATGGGTGATCTCACAATCCACCCCCCTTGGGGGCTATAGCGTCCTCGTCGACACACCGTCTGAAACCTAGCTCTGATACTATTTGTAACAGTCTAAGCCCACTGCCAGTAGATATTGTCCACTTTGGCCCGTTACGTATCGTCGTCAGTCTCACGATTTTAAAACGCATCTGTTAGGGAGAGGTTTCCACACCCTTATAAGGAATGTTTTGTTCCCCCCTCCAACTGATGTGGGATCTCACAATCCACCCCCATTGGGGGCTAGCATCCTCGCCGACACACTACTCAGAACCTGGCTATGATACCATTTGTAACAGCCAAAGCCCACTACTAACAAATATTGATTTTAAAACGCATCTGCTAGGGAGAGGTTTTCACACCCTTCTAAGGAACATTTCATTCCCCTCTCCAACCAATATGGGATCTAACACACATCCTACCGTCTACTAACTAATACATTTATAACCTGGTTTCCAATTAAAGTTTAGAGGCTTTGTTCTTTTGATTGAACCACATTTTGAGCACCTCGTTGATCCAATATAGACCCTTTGTTCATACTGATCAGATAAGAAAGCGGCACTTAACTAAATGAGTTTAAAGAGGGCTGAGTCAAGGAAAACTAGCTACAGAAAATCAATCCTTTTCATCTTTGTATCTCTTCACCTTCTCTACCTTCTAGGCCTCAAACGTTTAACCAGAAGAGAATGAGAAGCACAAAACATGAAAGTTTATGATTCTGAAGAACAACCCCATGAACAAAGCTTCCTAAAAAACGCTCCTGGATGACTAACCAAGATAACCCCAACTTAGAAACTAACGCTAATCAGACAATCAAATGAATAATGATAATGGGGTTTGGATTGGAAGATTAGCAAAGTTAAACAGAACATCAGAACGATCAGAAAATTATGAAAACAAAAGGGATACCCAGCCATGGAAGACCGCGAATGGGAAGATCCACAACTGTTAGTTCTCAAATCGCCGCTGCTTCATCTACTTTGATACTCGAAACCCAAACTGTGTTAGAGATAGAAGAAACGAAAATCGATGCCCAATTACTGTTCAACCCGTCCTATCACGAAAAAGATGAAATGGGTATATTTCTTTTTCCCTTTTCCCACTCGAGAAATTGAAATTTGAATAGGAAATTTGGTTTAGTGGGGAGAGTTTGAATTGGAATGGGCTGTGACAGTCCACTTTTGCAGTGGGAGGGGTTTGATTCTGTGCGACGCCGTTGTCTTATCCACCGGCGACGTGGCGTTGAGTTTGGTTATTATGTGGTTGATGACCCGCATCTCCACCTGACTGTGTGCGACCAATTTTAGAGACGCACACACGCGAACACAGGTGGCTAAAAATGCTCTTTTAACGATCATTAAATTGTGTAGCTTCCCCAAAAGTTGCTATCTTTATCGTATTTAATGAATACTCATTTATAGCCTTCGATTGATTGCAGCACACTATACGAGTATATCTGTATCTTCATGATGCTTTGTGCCAAAGAAAAGGGAGATTGTCCTTGAAGTTCATGTTTTTAATTAAACATGGAATGAAAGTGGAACGGTAATTTTGCTAATTCTTTTTTTTTTAGAAAAGGGAGATTGTCCATTATGTACCTATAATTGTTCAAGATAATAGATCAAATACAATTTAACTTTTCTTTAGTACTAATTGACCAAACTCTTTTCTTCCGGCACTTTCTTCCTCTAAAATTTCATAAATCTCCTTTTACCATCCCTGATTTTTGATTCCAACAATTCTTTGTTTTCCAATTGTCCTTGATTCAAATCCTTTCCTACTTTTTATGGCATATGATATCTTAGTACTTAGATTCCAACAATGTCACTTTTCAATTGTCTATTCAAACATATAGTCCTCCATTTACAACACTAACTGGATCTTTTTCCTCTTTTAAGTAAGGATTTCCTCTAATTTAATTCTTCAAGGAAACCTATAGACCGTTCTCCAAAAGTACCCAATTACATCATCACAATACTTCATTCATTTGCCCTAAATTAAACCTTAATAGATAATACTATTTCTTTTTCAAAGGCTTGAATCCTTACTGTCGTATTTGTTCTTGGCCAAAGGTAAAAAAAAAAAGAATTAAAAGATAGAAGAATGGTTAATTGGCCAAAGGTAGAGATTTTTAATGCCCTAAAGGAATGATAAGGATTCAAGCTTTTGAAAAAGAAATATCATATACTCCCTAGAAAAGGACTTAAGACCCTAAGAGCCCACCAATAAGCCTTGTTCAAGAAGGAACAAGAGAAGTCTCTAAGATGCAACCTTGAAGGAACAGGGTTGATTATGGCAAAACTTGTTGGGTACAAGGAAGGAAATATTCTCCAAGATATAAGGAACAACATAAAAATGACCAAGATAGACTTGTAATTTCAACAAAGGATGTTGAAAAGACGGTCAAGAAAAGCAAATACCAGAATAAGTATATTGTCTTAAGATAGGACAAAAGGCCACAAGGGAAAATTGGAAAAACATGTCGGGAAAGGACATACCCTTGACAGGGGACCCTCAAGGTACTTGGAAGGACATAACTAAAACCAAAAACTCCCCCAAGCCATGATAAGTAAAGTGAGTTCGAGGACAAAAGTTTTTAAGAGGGGGAGAATTTGTAAGAGACCAAGTAAGATGAAGAGATCTTAAGGTAAGTTGACGATGTCCAAGAAAGGATTAAGGGATCCAAAATATAAGGAATAACATAAAAATGTCAAAGGACATACTCTTATCATTCCTTTAGGGCATTGGCAATCTCTACCTTTGGCCAATTAACTATTCTTCTGTCTTTTAATCCTTTTTTTGGATCCCTTAATCCTTTTTTGGACACCCTCAACTTACTTAAGATCTCTTCATCTTACTTGGTCTCTTACAAATTCTCCCCCTCTTAAAAACTCTTGTCCTCAAAAGTTCACTTTTCTTACCATGATTTGGGGGAGTTCTTGGTCTTAGTTATGTCCTTCCAAGTACCGTGCGGGTCCCCTTGAGAGGGTACGTCCTCCGGCATGTTTTTCCAATTTACCCTTGTGGCCTTTTGTCCTATCTTAAGACAATGTACTTATTCTGGTATTTGCTTTTCTTGACCGTCTTTTCAACATCTTTTGTTGAGATTATAAGTCTATTTTCGTCATTTTTATGTTGTTCCTTATATCTTGGAGCATATTTCCTTCCTTGTACCCAACAAATTTTGCCATAATCAACCCTGTTCCTTCAAGGTTGCATCTTAGAGACTTCTCTTGTTCCTTTTTGATCAAGGCTTATTGGGGGCTCTCAGGCTCTTAGGGTCTTAAGTCCTTTCCTTAGGAGTAAATGCTATTTCTTTTTCAAAGGCTTGAATCCTTATCCTTCCTTTAGGGCATTGGCAATCTCTACCTTTGGCCAATTAATGATTCTTGTGTCTTTTAATCCTTTTTTTTTTTTTGGATCCCTTAATCCTTTCTTGGCCACCCTCAACTTACCTGAAGATCTCTTCATCTTACTTGGTCTCTTAAAAATTCTCCCCCTCTTAAAAACTGTTGTCCTCGACCGTTCACTTTTCTTATCATGACTTGAGGGAGTTCTTGGTCTTAGTTATGTCCTTCCAAGTACCTTGAGGGTCCCCTTGCAAGGGTATGTCCTTCTCCGACATATTTTTCGAATTTACCCTTGTGGCCTTTTGTCCTACCTAACGACCATGTACTTATTCTCGTATTTGTTCTTCTTAGCAGTCTTTTCAACATTCTTTGTTGAGATTACAAGTCTTTCTTGGTCATCTCTATGTTGTTCCTTATTATCTTCGAACATATTTTTTTCCTTGTACCCAAAAGGTTTTACCAGAATCAATCTTGTTCCTTCAAGGTTGCATCATAAAGCCTTCTCTTGTTCCTTCTTGAATAAGGCTAATTGGTGGGCTCTTAGGGTCTTAAGTCATTTCCTTGGGAGTAACTGCTATTTCTTTTTCAAAAGCGTGAATCCTTATCATTCCTGTAGAGCATTGGCAATCTCTTCCTTTGGCCAGATAACCATTCTTGTGTCTTTTAATCCTTTTTTTTTTTATCCTTTAATTCTTTCTTGGACACCCTCAACTTACTTGAAAATCTCTTCATCTTACTTGGTCTCTTACAAATTTTCCCCCTCTTAAAAACTTTTGTCCTTGAAAGTTCACTTTTCTTACCATGGCTTGGGGGAGTTCTTGGTCTTAGTTATGTCCTTCAAAGTACCTTGAGGGTCTCCTTGCAAGGGTATGTCCTTCTCCGACATGTTTTTCCAATTTCCCTTATGGCCTTTTGTCCTAACTTAAGGCCATGTACTTATTCTCGTATTTGTTCTTCTGAAAAGTCTTTCAACATCCTTTGTTGAGATTACAAGTCTTTCTTGGTAATTTTTATATTCTTCCTTATATCTTGGAGCATATTTCCTTCCTTGTACCCAACAAGTTTTGCCATAATCAACCTTGTTCCTTCAAGGTTGCATCTTAGAGACTTCTTGTTCCTTCTTGAACAAGGCTAATTGGTGGGCTCTTAGGGTCTTAAGTCCTTTCCTTGGGAGTAAATGCTATTTCTTTTTCAAAGCCTTGAATCCTTATCATTCCTTTAGGGCATTGACAATCTCTTCCTTGGGCTAGTTAACCATTCTGGTGTCTTTTAATCTTTTTTTTGGATCCCTTAATCCTTTCTTGGACCCCCTAAACTTACTTGAAGATCTCTTCATTTTACTAGGTCTCTTACAAACTCTCCCCTCTTAAAAACTTTCATCCTTGAAAGTTCACTTTCCTTACCATGGCTTGGGGGAGTTCTGGGTCTTAGTTATGTCCTTAACCTTGAGGGTCCCCTAGCAAGGGTATGTCCTTCTCCGACATGTTTTTCCAATTTGCCCTTGTGGCCGTTTGTCCTAACTTAAGGCCATGTACTTAATCTCGTATTTGTTCTTCTTGAAAGTCTTTCAACATCATTTGTTGAGATTACAAGTCTTTCTTGATCATTTTTATGTTCTTTCTTATATCTTGTAGCATATTTCCTTCCTTGGACCCAAAAACTTTTTCCGTAATCAACCTTGTTCCTTTAAGGTTGCATCATAGAGACTTCTCTTCTTCCTTTCTTGAACAGCCTAATTGGTGGTCTCTTAGGGTCTTAAGTCCTTTCCTTGGTAGTAAATGCTATTTCTTTCTTAATGCCTTGAATCCTTATCATTCCATTAGGCATTGACAATCTCTTCCTTTGGCCAATTAACCACCATTCTTGTGTCTTTTAATCCTTTTTTTGGATCCCTTAATTCTTTTTTGGACACCCTAAACTTATTCGAAGATGTTTCCAATTTACTAGGTCTCTTACAATTTCTCCCCTCTTAAAAACATTCATCCTTGAAAGTTCACTTTCCTTACCATGGCTTAGGGGAGTTCTTGGTCTTAGTTATGTCCTTGAAAATACCTTGAGGGTTCCCTTGCAAGGGTATGTCCTTCTCCCACATGTTTTTCCAATTTGCCCTTGTGGCCTTTTGTCCTAACTTAAGGCCATGTACTTAATCTCGTATTTGTTCTTCTTGAAAGTCTTACAACATCCTTTGTTGAGATTACAAGTCTTTCTTGGTCATTTTTATGTTCTTCCTTATATCTTGGAGCATATTTCCTTCCTTGTACCCAACAAGTTTTGCCATAATGAACCTTGTTCCTTCAAGGTTGCATCATTGAGACTTCTCTTCTTCTTTCTTGAACAAGGCTAATTGGTGGGCTCCTAGGGTCTTAAGTCTAATCCTTGGGAGTAAATGCTATTTCTTTTTCAAAGCCTTGAATCCTTATCATTCCTTTAGGGCATTGACAATCTCTTCCTTGGGCTAGTTAACCATTCTGGTGTCTTTTAATCTTTTTTTTGGATCCCTTAATCCTTTCTTGGACCCCCTAAACTTACTTGAAGATCTCTTCATTTTACTAGGTCTCTTACAAACTCTCCCCTCTTAAAAACTTTCATCCTTGAAAGTTCACTTTCCTTACCATGGCTTGGGGGAGTTCTGGGTCTTAGTTATGTCCTTAAACTTGAGGGTCCCCTAGCAAGGGTATGTCCTTCTCCGACATGTTTTTCCAATTTGCCCTTGTGGCCGTTTGTCCTAACTTAAGGCCATGTACTTAATCTCGTATTTGTTCTTCTTGAAAGTCTTACAACATCCTTTGTTGAGATTACAAGTCTTTCTTGATCATTTTTATGTTCTTTCTTATATCTTGTAGCATATTTCCTTCCTTGGACCCAAAAACTTTTTCCGTAATCAACCTTGTTCCTTTAAGGTTGCATCATAGAGACTTCTCTTCTTCCTTCTTGAACAGCCTAATTGGTGGTCTCTTAGGGTCTTAAAGTCCTTTCCTTGGTAGTAAATGCTATTTCTTTCTTAATGCCTTGAATCCTTATCATTCCATTAGGCATTGACAATCTCTTCCTTTGGCCAATTAACCACCATTCTTGTGTCTTTTAATCCTTTTTTTGGATCCCTTAATTCTTTTTTGGACACCCTAAACTTATTCGAAGATGTTTCCAATTTACTAGGTCTCTTACAATTTCTCCCCTCTTAAAAACATTCATCCTTGAAAGTTCACTTTCCTTACCATGGCTTAGGGGAGTTCTTGGTCTTAGTTATGTCCTTGAAAATACCTTGAGGGTTCCCTTGCAAGGGTATGTCCTTCTCCCACATGTTTTTCCAATTTGCCCTTGTGGCCTTTTGTCCTAACTTAAGGCCATGTACTTAATCTCGTATTTGTTCTTCTTGAAAGTCTTACAACATCCTTTGTTGAGATTACAAGTCTTTCTTGGTCATTTTTATGTTCTTCCTTATATCTTGGAGCATATTTCCTTCCTTGTACCCAACAAGTTTTGCCATAATCAACCTTGTTCCTTCAAGGTTGCATCATAGAGACTTCTCTTCTTCTTTCTTGAACAAGGCTAATTGGTGGGCTCCTAGGGTCTTAAGTCTAATCCTTGGGAGTAAATGCTATTTCTTTTTCAAAGCCTTGAATCCTTATCATTCCTTTAGGGCATTGACAATCTCTTCCTTTGGCCAATTAACCACCATTCTTGTGTCTTTTAATCCTTTTTTTGGATCCCTTAATTCTTTTTTGGACACCCTATACTTGCTCGAAGATCTCTTCATCTTACTAGGTGACTTACAAATTCTCCCCTCTTAAAAACTTTCATCCTTGAAAGTTCACTTTCCTTACCATGGCTTGGGGTAGTTCTTGGTCTTAGTTATGTCCTTCCAAATACCTTGAGAGTCTCCTTGCAAGGGTATGTCCTTCTCCGACATGTTTTTCCAATTTGCCCTTGTGGCCTTTTGTCCTAACTTAAGGGCATGTACTTAATCTCGTATTTGTTCTTCTTGAAAGTCTTTCAACATCCTTTGTTGTGATTACAAGTCTTTCTTGGTCATTTTTATGTTCTTCCTTATATCTTGGAGCATATTTCCTTCCTTGTACCCAACAAGTTTTGCAATAATCAACCTTGTTCCTTCAAGGTTGCATCATAGAGACTTCTCTTCTTCCTTCTTGAACAAGGCTAATTGGTGGGCTCTTAGGGTCTTAAGTCCTTTCGATGGGAGTAAATGCTATTTCTTTTTCAAAGCCTTGAATCCTTATCATTCCTTTAGGGCATTGACAATCTCTTCCTTTGGCCAATTAACCACCATTCTTGTATCTTTTAATCCTTTTTTTGGATCCCTTAATTCTTTTTTGGACACCCTAAACTTATTCGAAGATGTTTCCAATTTACTAGGTCTCTTACAATTTCTCCCCTCTTAAAAACATTCATCCTTGAAAGTTCACTTTCCTTACCATGGCTTGGGGGAGTTCTTGGTCTTAGTTATGTCCTTGAAAATACCTTGAGGGTTCCCTTGCAAGGGTATGTCCTTCTCCCACATGTTTTTCCAATTTGCCCTTGTGGCCTTTTGTCCTAACTTAAGGCCATGTACTTAATCTCGTATTTGTTCTTCTTGAAAGTCTTACAACATCCTTTGTTGAGATTACAAGTCTTTCTTGGTCATTTTTATGTTCTTCCTTATATCTTGGAGCATATTTCCTTCCTTGTACCCAACAAGTTTTGCCATAATCAACCTTGTTCCTTCAAGGTTGCATCATAGAGACTTCTCTTCTTCTTTCTTGAACAAGGCTAATTGGTGGGCTCCTAGGGTCTTAAGTCCAATCCTTGGAAGTAAATGCTATTTCTTTTTCAAAGCCTTGAATCCTTATCATTCCTTTAGGGCATTGACAATCTCTTCCTTTGGCCAATTAACCACCATTCTTGTGTCTTTTAATCCTTTTTTTGGATCCCTTAATTCTTTTTTGGACACCCTATACTTGCTCGAAGATCTCTTCATCTTACTAGGTGACTTACAAATTCTCCCCTCTTACAAACTTTCATCCTCGAAAGTTCACTTTTCTTACCATGGCTTGGGGGAGTTCTTGGTCTTAGTTATGTCATTCCAAGTACCTTGAGGGTCCCCTTGCAAGGGTATGTCCTTCTCCGACATGTTTTTCCAAATTGCCCTTGTGGCCTTTCGTCCTAACTTAAGGCCATGTACTTAATCTCGTATTTGTTCTTTTTGAAAGTCTTTCAACATCCTTTGTTGAGATTACAAGTCTTTCTTGGTCATTTTAATGTTCTTCCTTATATCTTGGAGCATATTTCCTTCCTTGTACCCAACAAGTATTGCCATAATGAACCTTGTTCCTTCAAGGTTGCATCATAGAGACTTCTCTTCTTCCTTCTTGAAAAAGACTAATTGGTGGGCTCGTAGGGTCTTATGTCCTTTCCTTGGGAGTAAATGCTATTTCTTTTTCAAAATCTTGAATCCTTATCATTCCTTCATGGCATTGACAATCTCTTCCTTTGGCCCATTAACCATTCTTGAGTCTTTTAATCCTTTTTTTGGATCCCTTAATCCATTCTTGGACACCCTAAACTTACTCGAAGATTTCTTCATCTTACTTGGTCTTTTACAAGTTCTCCCCCTCTTAAAAACTTTCATCCTTGAAAGTTCACTTTCCTTACCATGGCTTGGGGTAGTTCTTGGTCTTAGTTATGTCCTTCCAAATACCTTGAGAGTCTCCTTGCAAGGGTATGTCCTTCTCCGACATGTTTTTCCAATTTGCCCTTGTGGCCTTTTGTCCTAACTTAAGGGCATGTACTTAATCTCGTATTTGTTCTTCTTGAAAGTCTTTCAACATCCTTTGTTGTGATTACAAGTCTTTCTTGGTCATTTTTATGTTCTTCCTTATATCTTGGAGCATATTTCCTTCCTTGTACCCAACAAGTTTTGCAATAATCAACCTTGTTCCTTCAAGGTTGCATCATAGAGACTTCTCTTCTTCCTTCTTGAACAAGGCTAATTGGTGGGCTCTTAGGGTCTTAAGTCCTTTCGATGGGAGTAAATGCTATTTCTTTTTCAAAGCCTTGAATCCTTATCATTCCTTTAGGGCATTGACAATCTCTTCCTTTGGCCAATTAACCACCATTCTTGTATCTTTTAATCCTTTTTTTGGATCCCTTAATTCTTTTTTGGACACCCTAAACTTATTCGAAGATGTTTCCAATTTACTAGGTCTCTTACAATTTCTCCCCTCTTAAAAACATTCATCCTTGAAAGTTCACTTTCCTTACCATGGCTTGGGGGAGTTCTTGGTCTTAGTTATGTCCTTGAAAATACCTTGAGGGTTCCCTTGCAAGGGTATGTCCTTCTCCCACATGTTTTTCCAATTTGCCCTTGTGGCCTTTTGTCCTAACTTAAGGCCATGTACTTAATCTCGTATTTGTTCTTCTTGAAAGTCTTACAACATCCTTTGTTGAGATTACAAGTCTTTCTTGGTCATTTTTATGTTCTTCCTTATATCTTGGAGCATATTTCCTTCCTTGTACCCAACAAGTTTTGCCATAATCAACCTTGTTCCTTCAAGGTTGCATCATAGAGACTTCTCTTCTTCTTTCTTGAACAAGGCTAATTGGTGGGCTCCTAGGGTCTTAAGTCCAATCCTTGGAAGTAAATGCTATTTCTTTTTCAAAGCCTTGAATCCTTATCATTCCTTTAGGGCATTGACAATCTCTTCCTTTGGCCAATTAACCACCATTCTTGTGTCTTTTAATCCTTTTTTTGGATCCCTTAATTCTTTTTTGGACACCCTATACTTGCTCGAAGATCTCTTCATCTTACTAGGTGACTTACAAATTCTCCCCTCTTACAAACTTTCATCCTCGAAAGTTCACTTTTCTTACCATGGCTTGGGGGAGTTCTTGGTCTTAGTTATGTCATTCCAAGTACCTTGAGGGTCCCCTTGCAAGGGTATGTCCTTCTCCGACATGTTTTTCCAAATTGCCCTTGTGGCCTTTCGTCCTAACTTAAGGCCATGTACTTAATCTCGTATTTGTTCTTTTTGAAAGTCTTTCAACATCCTTTGTTGAGATTACAAGTCTTTCTTGGTCATTTTAATGTTCTTCCTTATATCTTGGAGCATATTTCCTTCCTTGTACCCAACAAGTATTGCCATAATGAACCTTGTTCCTTCAAGGTTGCATCATAGAGACTTCTCTTCTTCCTTCTTGAAAAAGACTAATTGGTGGGCTCGTAGGGTCTTATGTCCTTTCCTTGGGAGTAAATGCTATTTCTTTTTCAAAATCTTGAATCCTTATCATTCCTTCATGGCATTGACAATCTCTTCCTTTGGCCCATTAACCATTCTTGAGTCTTTTAATCCTTTTTTTGGATCCCTTAATCCATTCTTGGACACCCTAAACTTACTCGAAGATTTCTTCATCTTACTTGGTCTTTTACAAGTTCTCCCCCTCTTAAAAACTTTCATCCTTGAAAGTTCACTTTCCTTACCATGGCTTGGGGTAGTTCTTGGTCTTAGTTATGTCCTTCCAAATACCTTGAGAGTCTCCTTGCAAGGGTATGTCCTTCTCCGACATGTTTTTCCAATTTGCCCTTGTGGCCTTTTGTCCTAACTTAAGGGCATGTACTTAATCTCGTATTTGTTCTTCTTGAAAGTCTTTCAACATCCTTTGTTGTGATTACAAGTCTTTCTTGGTCATTTTTATGTTCTTCCTTATATCTTGGAGCATATTTCCTTCCTTGTACCCAACAAGTTTTGCAATAATCAACCTTGTTCCTTCAAGGTTGCATCATAGAGACTTCTCTTCTTCCTTCTTGAACAAGGCTAATTGGTGGGCTCTTAGGGTCTTAAGTCCTTTCGATGGGAGTAAATGCTATTTCTTTTTCAAAGCCTTGAATCCTTATCATTCCTTTAGGGCATTGACAATCTCTTCCTTTGGCCAATTAACCACCATTCTTGTATCTTTTAATCCTTTTTTTGGATCCCTTAATTCTTTTTTGGACACCCTAAACTTATTCGAAGATGTTTCCAATTTACTAGGTCTCTTACAATTTCTCCCCTCTTAAAAACATTCATCCTTGAAAGTTCACTTTCCTTACCATGGCTTGGGGGAGTTCTTGGTCTTAGTTATGTCCTTGAAAATACCTTGAGGGTTCCCTTGCAAGGGTATGTCCTTCTCCCACATGTTTTTCCAATTTGCCCTTGTGGCCTTTTGTCCTAACTTAAGGCCATGTACTTAATCTCGTATTTGTTCTTCTTGAAAGTCTTACAACATCCTTTGTTGAGATTACAAGTCTTTCTTGGTCATTTTTATGTTCTTCCTTATATCTTGGAGCATATTTCCTTCCTTGTACCCAACAAGTTTTGCCATAATCAACCTTGTTCCTTCAACGTTGCATCATAGAGACATCTCTTCTTCCTTCTTGAACAAGGCTAATTGGTGGGCTCTTAGGGTCTTAAGTCCTTTCCTTGGGAGTAAATGCTATTTCTTTTTCAAAGCCTTGAATCCTTATCATTCCTTTAGGGCATTGACAATCTCTTCCTTTGGCCAATTAACCACCATTCTTGTGTCTTTTAATCCTTCTTTTGAATCCCTTAATTCTTTTTGGACACCCTGAACTTACTCGAAGATCTCTTCATTTTACTAGGTCTCTTAAAAACTCACCTCTGTAAAAAACTTTCATCCTTGAAAGTTCACTTTTCTTACCATGGCTTGGGGGAGTTCTTGGTCTTAGTTATGTCCTTCCAAGTACCTTGAGGAACCCCTTGCAAGGGTATGTCCTTCTCCCATATGTTTTTCCAGTTTGCCCTTGTGGCCTTTTGTCCTAACTTATGGCCATGTACTTAATCTCGTATTTGTTCTTCTTGAAAGTCTTTCAACATCCTTTGTTGAGATTACAAGGCCATGTACTTAATCTCGTATTTGTTCTTCTTGAAAGTCTTTCAACATCCTTTGTTGAGATTACAAGTCTTTCTTGGTCATTTTTATGTTCTTCCTTATATCTTGGAGCATATTTCCTTCTTTGTACCCAACAAGTTTTGTCATAATCAACCTTGTTCCTTCAAGGTTGCATCATAGAGACTTCTCTTCTTCCTTCTTGAACAAGGCTAATTGGTGGGCTCTTAGGGTCTTAAGTCCTTTCCTTGGGAGTAAATGTTATTTCTTTTTCAAAGCCTTGAATCCTTATCATTCCTTTAGGGCATTGACAAACTCTTCCTTTGGCCAATTAACCACCATTCTTGTGTCTTTTAATCCTTTTTTTAGATCCCTTAATTCTTTTTTGGACACCCTGAACTTACTCGAAGATCTCTTCATCTTACTAGGTCTCTTAAAAATTCTCCTCTCTTAAAAACTTTCATCCTTGAAAGTTCACTTTTCTTACCATGGCTTGGGGGAGTTCTTGGTCTTAGTTATGTCCTTCCAAGTACCTTGAGGCTCCCCTGGCAAGGGTATGTCCTTCTCCCACATGTTTTAACAATTTGCCCTTGTGGCCTTATGTCCTAACTTAAGGCCATGTACTTAATCTCGTATTTGTTCTTCTTGAAAGTCTTTCAACATCCTTTATTGAGATTACAAGTCTTTCTTGGTCATTTTTATGTTCTTCTTTATATCTTGAAGCATATTTCCTTACTTGTACCCAACAAGTTTTGCCTTAATCAACCTTGTTCCTTCAAGGTTGCGTCATAGAGACTTCTCTTCTTCCTTCTTGAAAAAGGCTAATTGGTGGGCTCGTGGGGTCTTAAGTCATTTCCTTGGGAGTAAATGCCATTTCTTTTTCAAAGCCTTGAAACCTTATCATTCCTTTAGGGCATTGACAATCTCTTCCTTTGGCCCATTAACCATTCTTGAGTCTTTTAATCCTATTTTTGGATCCCTTAATCCATTCTTTGACACCCTAAACTTACTCGAAGATTTCTTCATCTTACTAGGTCTCTTAAAAATTCTCCCCCTCTTAAAAACTTTCATCCTTGAAAGTTCACTTTCCTTACCATGGCTTGGTTCTTGGTCTTAGTTATGTCCTTCCATATACCTTGAGGGTCTCCTAGCAAGGGTATGTCCTTCTCCCACATGTTTTTCCAATTTGCCCTTGTGGCCTTTTGTCCTAACTTAAGGCTACCTACTGGAGCTTCGACCAACTACCATCGGTCAATTCTGCTGTGTACTTAATCTCGTATTTGTTCTTCTTGAAAGTCTTTCAACATCCTTTGTTGAGATTACATGTCTTTCTTGGTCATTTTTATGTTCTTCCTTATATCTTGGAACATATTTCCTTCCTTGTACCTAACAAGTATTGCCATAATCAACCTTGTTCCTTCAAGGTTGCATCATAGAGACTTCTCTTCTTCCTTCTTGAAAAAGGCTAATTGGTGGGCTCGTAGGGTCTTAAGTCCTTTCCTTGAGAGTAAATGCTATTTCTTTTTCAAAATCTTGAATCCTTATCATTCCTTTAGGGCATTGGCAATCTCTTCCTTTGGCCCATTAACCATTCTTGAGTGTTTTAATCCTTTTTTTGGATCCCTTAATCCATTCTTGGACACCCTAAACTTACTCGAAGATTTCTTCATCTTACTTGGTCTTTTACAAGTTCTCCACCTCTTAAAAACTTTCATCCTTTAAAGTTCATTTCCCTTACCATGGCTTGGGGTAGTTCTTGGTCTTAGTTATGTCCTTCCAAATACCTTGAGGGTCTCCTTGCAAGGGTATGTCCTTCTACGACATGTTTTTCCAATTTGCCCTTGTGGCCTTTTGTCCTAACTTAAGGCCATGTACTTAATCTCTACGACATGTTTTTCCAATTTGCCCTTGTGGCCTTTTGTCCTAACTTAAGGCCATGTACTTAATCTCGTATTTGTTCTTCTTGAAAGTCTTTCAACATCCTTTGTTGAGATTACAAGTCTTTCTTAGTCATTTTTATGTTCTTTCTTATATCTTGGAGCATATTTCCTTCCTTGTACCCAACAAGTTTTGCCATAATCAACCTTGTTCCTTCAAGGTTGCATCATAGAGACTTCTCTTCTTCCTTCTTGAACAAGGTTAATTGGTGGGCTCTTAGGGTCTTAAGTCCTTTCCTTGGGAGTAAATGCTATTTCTTTCTCAAAGCCTTGAATCCTTATCATTCCTTTAGGGCATTGACAAACTCTTCCTTTGGCCAATTAACCACCATTCATGTGTCTTTTAATCCTTTTTTTTGGATCCCTTAATCCATTCTTGGACGCCCTAAACTTACTCGAAGATCTCTTCATCTTACTAGGTCTCTTAAAAATTCACCTCAATTAAAAACTTTCATCCTTGAAAGTTCACTTTTCTTACCATGGCTTGGGGGAGTTCTTGGTCTTAGTTATGTCTTCCCAAGTACCTTGAGGGTCCCCTTGAAAGGGTATGTCCTTCTCCCACTTTTTTTTTCAATTTGCCCTTGTGCCTTTTGTCCTAACTTAAGGCCATGTACTTAATCTCGTATTTGTTCTTCTTGAAAGTCTTTCAACATCCTTTGTTGAGATTACAAGTCTTTCTTGGTCATTTTTATGTTCTTCTTTATATCTTGAAGCATATTTCCTTACTTGTACCCAACAAGTTTTGCCTTAATCAACCTTGTTCCTTCAAGGTTGCGTCATAGAGACTTCTCTTCTTCCTTCTTGAAAAAGGCTAATTGGTGGGCTCGTGGGGTCTTAAGTCATTTCCTTGGGAGTAAATGCCATTTCTTTTTCAAAGCCTTGAAACCTTATCATTCCTTTAGGGCATTGACAATCTCTTCCTTTGGCCCATTAACCATTCTTGAGTCTTTTAATCCTATTTTTAGATCCCTTAATCCATTCTTTGACACCCTAAACTTACTCGAAGATTTCTTCATCTTACTAGGTCTCTTAAAAATTCTCCCCCTCTTAAAAACTTTCATCCTTGAAAGTTCACTTTCCTTACCATGGCTTGGGGTAGTTCGTGGTCTTAGTTATGTCCTTCCAAATACCTTGAGGGTCTCCTTGCAAGGGTATGTCCTTCTCCGACATGTTTTTCCAATTTGCCCTTGTGGCCTTTTGTCCTAACTTAAGGCCATGTACTTAATCTCGTATTTGTTCTTCTTGAAAGTCTTTCAACATCCTTTGTTGTGATTACAAGTATTTCTTGGTCATTTTTATGTTCTTCCTTATATCTTGGAGCATATTTCCTTCCTTGTACCCAACAAGTATTGCCATAATGAACCTTGTTCCTTCAAGGTTGCATCATAGAGACTTCTCTTCTTCCTTCTTGAAAAAGACAAATTGGTGGGCTCGTAGGGTCTTATGTCCTTTCCTTGGGAGTAAATGCTATTTCTTTTTCAAAATCTTGAATCCTTATCATTCCTTCATGGCATTGACAATCTCTTCCTTTGGCCCATTAACCATTCTTGAGTCTTTTAATCCTTTTTTTGGATCCCTTAATCCATTCTTGGACACCCTAAACTTACTCGAAGATTTCTTCATCTTACTTGGTCTTTTACAAGTTCTCCCCCTCTTAAAAACTTTCATCCTTGAAAGTTCACTTTCCTTACCATGGCTTGGGGTAGTTCTTGGTCTTAGTTATGTCCTTCCAAATACCTTGAGAGTCTCCTTGCAAGGGTATGTCCTTCTCCGACATGTTTTTCCAATTTGCCCTTGTGGCCTTTTGTCCTAACTTAAGGGCATGTACTTAATCTCGTATTTGTTCTTCTTGAAAGTCTTTCAACATCCTTTGTTGTGATTACAAGTCTTTCTTGGTCATTTTTATGTTCTTCCTTATATCTTGGAGCATATTTCCTTCCTTGTACCCAACAAGTTTTGCAATAATCAACCTTGTTCCTTCAAGGTTGCATCATAGAGACTTCTCTTCTTCCTTCTTGAACAAGGCTAATTGGTGGGCTCTTAAGGTCTTAAGTCCTTTCGATGGGAGTAAATGCTATTTCTTTTTCAAAGCCTTGAATCCTTATCATTCCTTTAGGGCATTGACAATCTCTTCCTTTGGCCAATTAACCACCATTCTTGTATCTTTTAATCCTTTTTTTGGATCCCTTAATTCTTTTTTGGACACCCTAAACTTATTCGAAGAGCTTTCCATTTTACTAGGTCTCTTACAATTTCTCCCCTCTTAAAAACATTCATCCTTGAAAGTTCACTTTCCTTACCATGGCTTGGGGGAGTTCTTGGTCTTAGTTATGTCCTTGAAAATACCTTGAGGGTTCCCTTGCAAGGGTATGTCCTTCTCCCACATGTTTTTCCAATTTGCCCTTGTGGCCTTTTGTCCTAACTTAAGGCCATGTACTTAATCTCGTATTTGTTCTTCTTGAAAGTCTTACAACATCCTTTGTTGAGATTACAAGTCTTTCTTGGTCATTTTTATGTTCTTCCTTATATCTTGGAGCATATTTCCTTCCTTGTACCCAACAAGTTTTGCCATAATCAACCTTGTTCCTTCAAGGTTGCATCATAGAGACTTCTCTTCTTCCTTCTTGAACAAGGCTAATTGGTGGGCTCCTAGGGTCTTAAGTCCAATCCTTGGGAGTAAATGCTATTTCTTTTTCAAATCCTTGAAACCTTATCATTCCTTTAGGGCATTGACAATCTCTTCCTTTGGGCAATTAACCACCATTCTTGTGTCTTTTAATCCTTTTTTTGGATCCCTTAATTCTTTTTTGGACACCCTAAACTTGCTCGAAGATCTCTTCATCTTACTAGGTCTCTTACAAATTCTCGCCTCTTAAAAACTTTCATCCTCGAAAGTTCACTTTTCTTACCATGGCTTGGGGGAGTTCTTGGTCTTAGTTATGTCTTTCCAAGTACCTTGAGGGTCCCTTTGCAAGGGTATGTCCTTCTCCGACATGTTTTTCCAATTTGCCCTTGTGGCCTTTCGTCCTAACTTAAGGCCATGTACTTAATCTCGTATTTGTGTTTTTCCAATTTGCCCTTGTGGCCTTTCGTCCTAACTTAAGGCCATGTACTTAATCTCGTATTTGTTCTTTTTGAAAGTCTTTCAACATCCTTTGTTGAGATTACAAGTCTTTCTTGGTCATTTTTATGTTCTTTCTTATATCTTGGAGCATATTTCCTTCCTTGTACCCAACAAGTATTGTCATAATCAACCTTGTTCCTTCAAGGTTGCATCATAGAGACTTCTCTTCTTCCTTCTTGAAAAAGGCTAATTGGTGGGCTCGTAGGGTCTTAAGTCCTTTCCTTGGGAGTAAATGCTATTTCTTTTTCAAAATCTTGAATCCTTATCATTCCTTTAGGGCATTGACAATCTCTTCCTTTGACCCATTAACCATTCTTGAGTCTTTTAATCCTTTTTTTGGATCCCTTAATCCATTCTTGGACACCCTAAACTTACTCGAAGATTTCTTCATCTTACTTGGTCTTTTACAAGTTCTCCCCCTCTTAAAAACTTTCATCCTTGAAAGTTCACTTTCCTTACCATGGCTTGGGGTAGTTCTTGGTCTTAGTTATGTCCTTCCAAATACCTTGAGAGTCTCCTTGCAAGGGTATGTCCTTCTCCGACATGTTTTTCCAATTTGCCCTTGTGGCCTTTTGTCCTAACTTAAGGCCATGTACTTAATCTCGTATTTGTTCTTCTTGAAAGTCTTTCAACATCCTTTGTTGAGATTACAAGTCTTTCTTGGTCATTTTTATGTTCTTCCTTATATCTTGGAGCATATTTCCTTCCTTGTACCCAACAAGTATTGCCATAATCAACCTTGTTCCTTCAAGGTTGCATCATAGAGACTTCTCTTCTTCCTTCTTGAAAAAGGCTAATTGGTGGGCTCGTAGGGTCTTAAGTCCTTTCCTTGGGAGTAAATGCTATTTCTTTTTCAAAATCTTGAATCCTTATCATTCCTTTAGGGCATTGACAATCTCTTCCTTTGACCCATTAACCATTCTTGAGTCTTTTAATCCTTTTTTTGGATCCCTTAATCCATTCTTGGACACCCTAAACTTACTCGAAGATTTCTTCATCTTACTTGGTCTTTTACAAGTTCTCCCCCTCTTAAAAACTTTCATCCTTGAAAGTTCACTTTCCTTACCATGGCTTGGGGTAGTTCTTGGTCTTAGTTATGTCCTTCCAAATACCTTGAGGGTCTCCTTGCAAGGGTATGTCCTTCTCCGACATGTTTTTCCAATTTTCCCTTGTGGCCTTTTGTCCTAACTTAAGGCCATGTACTTAATCTCGTATTTGTTCTTCTTGAAAGTCTTTCAACATCCTTTGTTGAGATTACAAGTCTTTCTTGGTCATTTTTATGTTCTTCCTTATATCTTGGAGCATATTTCTTTCCTTGTACCCAACAAGTTTTGCCATAATCAACCTTGTTCCTTCAAGGTTGCATCATAGAGACTTCTCTTCTTCCTTCTTGAACAAGGCTAATTGGTGGGCTCTTAGGGACTTAAGTCCTTTCCTTGGGAGTAAATGCTATTTCTTTTTTAAAGTCTTGAATCCTTATCATTCCTCTAGGGCATTGACAAACTCTTCCTTTAGCCAATTAACCACCATTTTTGTGTCTTTTAATCCTTTTTTTGGATCCCTTAAATCTTTTTTGGACACCCTAAACTTACTCGAAGATCTCTTCATCTTACTAGGTCTCTTAAAAATTCTCCCCTCTTAAAAACATTCATCCTTGAAAGTTCACTTTCCTTACCATGGCTTGGGGGAGTTCTTGGTCTTAGTTATGTCCTTGAAAATACTTGAGGGTTCCCTTGCAAGGGTATGTCCTTCTCCCACATGTTTTTCCAATTTGCCCTTGTGGCCTTTTGTCCTAACTTAAGGCCATGTACTTAATCTCGTATTTGTTCTTCTTGAAAGTCTTTCAACATCCTTTGTTGAGATTACAAGTCTTTCTTGGTCATTTTTATGTTCTTCCTTATATCTTGGAGCATATTTCTTTCCTTGTACCCAACAAGTTTTGCCATAATCAACCTTGTTCCTTCAAGGTTGCATCATAGAGACTTCTCTTCTTCCTTCTTGAACAAGGCTAATTGGTGGGCTCTTAGGGACTTAAGTCCTTTCCTTGGGAGTAAATGCTATTTCTTTTTTAAAGTCTTGAATCCTTATCATTCCTCTAGGGCATTGACAAACTCTTCCTTTAGCCAATTAACCACCATTTTTGTGTCTTTTAATCCTTTTTTTGGATCCCTTAAATCTTTTTTGGACACCCTAAACTTACTCGAAGATCTCTTCATCTTACTAGGTCTCTTAAAAATTCTCCCCTCTTAAAAACATTCATCCTTGAAAGTTCACTTTCCTTACCATGGCTTGGGGGAGTTCTTGGTCTTAGTTATGTCCTTGAAAATACTTGAGGGTTCCCTTGCAAGGGTATGTCCTTCTCCCACATGTTTTTCCAATTTGCCCTTGTGGCCTTTTGTCCTAACTTAAGGCCATGTACTTAATCTCGTATTTGTTCTTCTTGAAAGTCTTACAACATCCTTTATTGAGATTACAAGTCTTTCTTGGTCATTTTTATGTTCTTCCTTATATCTTGGGCTCTTAGGGTCTTAACTCCTTTCCGTCTTTCCTTATTTTCTTAGAGTAAATACTATTTCTTTTTCAAAGGCTTGAATCCTTATAATTCATTGCTAGGGCATTGAAAATCTCCTTTGGCCCATTAACCTTTCTACCGTCTCTTAATCCTTTTTTATATCCCTTATTCCTTTTTTTGGGCACCTTAAACTTACCCAAGTATTTCTTAATCATACTTGATCTCTTACAAATTCTCCCCTTCTTAAAAACTTTTGTCCTTGAATGCTCACTTTTCTTTTCATGCCTTAGGGTAGTTCTTGATCTTAGTTATGTCCTTCCAAGTTCCTTGAGGGTCCTTTTGCATGGGTTTGTCCTCCTTCCACACGTTTTTCTAATTTTCCCTTGTGGCCTTTTGTCCTTCCTCAAGGCCACATACTTATTCTGGGTTTTTTTTTTTTTTTTTTTTTTTTTTTTTTTTTTTTTTTTTTTTTTTTTTTTTTTTTTTTTTTTTTTTTTTTTTTTTTTTTTTTTATCGTCTTCTAAACATCTTTTGTTGAGCTTACAAGTCTTTCTTGGTCATCCTGGTGTTTTTTTTCTTATAGCTTAGAGCATATTTCATTTCTTGTACCCAACAAGTTTTGACATAATCAACTTTTTTCCTTCAAGGTTGTATCTTAGAGACTTCTCTTATTCCTTCTTATACCAGGCTTAATGGGTTCCTAGGGTCTCAAGTCCTTCTTTCCTTGGTGTTACTAAGTTTCGTAATCCTTGAAACAACTCTTCACCTAGTAAAGATTGCTTTCTCTTGAGACCATCCTTTTTACGAGGGCCTAATGTCTTAGTTCTTTCATCTTGGTGTTATGAACTCTTAGGGTTACTACTTGTCCTCTGTCCCCAAGGTTATCTTAGCTTGTATAGTAACCCTAAAGTTAATCAAACACATAAAGCCTTTGGCATCCTTATCTTAAACTCTTAATGATGTTCATTCTTGATTGTGGTGGAGCATCTCTCGAGCAGGGCCATAAAGAACCTTTACTTTGATATTACTCTGTCACGAGTCGTGACTATATAAAAAACTTGAAAAGACAAAGAAAAGAAAACAGTAAAAAAAAATTCCGTTTAAAACAAAAACATAAAATAAATTTTATGAGTTTAAATACATTGGGCCCCGTTAATAAAACAATTTAAAACATTAAACAGTTGAATGGCTCTATATGGCACCGGCTCCAAATCTACTTCCAACCTCGGTCAACTTCTTAAAATGAGTACAAAGACTCTGTAAGTAGCATACTTGACTGCTCTTAACTTAACTTATCTTCCTTCCCTCCTTTCATACATAACCATCAAACTCAAAAAGTCCAAAATATTACCCGTTATCTAACTTGTAAACCAAATACGGTTTAATTTAACCTTTCTTTAGAACCAATTAAGCAAATTCTTTTATTCTATTGCTTCCTCCCTCTCAAATTTCACCAACTAATTTTTGTGAACCCTTATTCCTTGATTCAGAATTCTTCTTTCCAATTGTCCTTTTTTTTCAAATGTTTTATACTTCTGATTCTTTGATACTAACAAATTAATTTACCACACTAAATGGATCGTATTCCTTTTATATAAGGATATCATCTCATCTAATTCTTCGAGGAAACCTATAGACCGTTCTAACTTGTAACTTCATCTTTCTTCCTTCCTTACATACTTTAAACCAAAATTTGTATCCAAATTTAACTTTCTTCCGTCCTTTTCATGCATAACAATTCAACTTAGAAACTTCAAAAGATCGTCCATTCTCAAAAAGTTGGGACTCCAATCACATACTTCAACCCAAAATTCTCGTATCTAAACTTATCTTCCTTCCATACATAACCTTCACACTCAAAAAAATCTAAAAGATTATCCTTTATCCCACTTATAGACTAAAAAGCAATTAAACTTTTCTTCCGTACCAATTACTTCCTCTAAAATTTCACAAACCTCTTATGTGATCTCTCATTCCTCGATTCAACAATTCTTCACTTTCCAATCGTCCTTAATTCAAATTCTTTCATGGCATAATACATCTTATTCCTTAATTACAACAATTCTTCACTTTTGAATGGTCTATTCATACCCCCACGTCTACCACAGTACACATAATGTTTCCTCCTTTATGTGCATAATGCCTAGTGGTATTTTTTCATTTAAATCATCACGGAAACTCATTGAGACAAATCTAAGAAGTGCCTTCATCCATCATCTTAATGATTCATCCAATTTACAAATCTTTACAACCCCTTTTTCTCATTTTCCGTAAAACAAACCTCCTTGCCCTTGCTTAGTTGCTTGATCATTATCTCTAATTCAAAAAAATCACAAAAACTCTGTACACAAAAAGGAATTCACCACTTTAGAATAGGCCCTAGTGTTGTATCTTTTGTAAGGAATGACTAAGGATGATATGAATCAAGAGACATCAATCATACAATATGTTTCAATGAAGATGTGAAGAAAATATTGTTGAAATCATCAAAAGATATTTCAATTCATGCCACATTGAAGAAGAATGAAGTTTTATGTTATAAATTTTGGGTGGATTACAATTTAGAATAATTTAGATTTATTGTATTTTATTAATGTATTTTAAGACTTTTTATTTACTTTAGGTTACAATTACATAATGGTTAATTATGGTCATTAAGTATGAATGTTACAACTCTTGGAATGACTTTAGTAGTTTCATTATGAGACTATATAAAGCCATGTATGTTGTATTTGTAGGGAGACTTGAAAAATATAGTAAAAGGAGCATTTGTGCTTTCTTTAGCCAATAACTAAGTTTATTTGCAATTCTATGTAGTTTAGATTGCATGTAGAATCATTCAAGCTCGATATGATCAATCTTGCTTGTGGAGTGATTCAAATCTCAAGCAAGTGTCTTGAGATAGATCAACAAGAATCATTCAAGCTAGACATGATCGATCTTGCTTGTGGAGTGATTCAAATCTCAAACAATGTTCTTGTCTTAAGATATTCGATCAACAAGGTAATCCGATCGGATATTATTCGATCAACATGATCGGTCGGACTACCTTGTTGATCGAATATCTCAAGACAAGAACATTGTTTGAGATTTGAATCACCCTACAAGCAAGATCGATCATGTCTAGCTTGAATGATTCTTGTTAATCAAATATCTCAAGGCAAAGAACACTTGCTTGAGATTCGAATCACTCCACAAGCAAGATTGATCATGTTGAGCTTGAATGATTCTACATGCAACCTAAACTACATAGAATCGCAAAGAAACTTAGCCATTGGCTAAAGAAAGCACAAATGCTCCTTTTACTATATTTTTCAAGTCTACCTACAAACTGAATGTTCATAAATAACCAATTATGTATTGTAACCTAAAGTAAATAAAAAGTCTTAAAATACATTAATGAAATACAATAAATCTAAATTATTCTAAATTATAATCTACCCAAAATTTATAACATGAAACTTCATTCTTCTTCAATGTGGCATGAATTGAAATATCTTTTGATAATTTCAACAATATTTTCTTCACATCTTCATTGAAGCATATTGTATGATTGATGTCTCTTAGTTCATATCAAAATATCTGGATCATCTCTCCTACGGTGGAAGAGCTTCTTCTTCATCCACTTTCTTGAAATTTTATGGAATCTTTATGTTGAAAGAAACAATAGGAAAGGATTGGAAGTTCTTGGGGTGCAGTGAAGCCTTATTAGATCACACCTCTGGGGAGTGTGTATAATATTTTGTAATTACCTCTAAATCTTATTTTGTTTAATTGGAGTATCTTTTTAGGTCAATTGGGATCCTCTTGGGACATGACACCCGTTTCTTTTAAACTGTCCTTAAGGTTTTATTTTGCTTGATTTGAGCACTTTTATAGGTCAATTGGGTTCCTCTTGGGATGGTTTTCTAGTGTTCCTCTTGTATTCTTTTATTTGATCTTAATGAAAGCTTCACAAGGATCTATTCATAACTACCTAAAAAGTTCATAAAACAAAAGATGCAATTTAATTCCTTACTCATGAACCTCTTTGACTTTAACATTCATTAAATCCTTTATTGTAGTTTAAAAGAATAAAAACGTGATATCGGAAGCACAAAGAACATCAAAAAAGAAAAACAAAGACATAATAAAAGTTAAACTTAGGAATCTAACCTTATTAGGACCACAACATTGCCAAAAATGTAATTCCTGCGAGAACCAGACCGGATATATGGTAGTTCATGATGTCAAATAGAAAATTCTTACATTATGGAGTGTTCAAAGTAGCAATCGGAGTGGGATTCCTCGTAGAATGACCTCAACTTTATTTATCTCCATAATGTCCACCATTTCCATCTGAAATTTCCACAACATAGTTACTAACCAAAATCTTCTGCATTAGCAAAGGAAATATGTGCAATAATAACAAACCAATGAGACGTGGATAATTTGAAACCATGAACATTTTTTTGTTAAAGTTTGACCTGTAAATAGAACTGATTCTAGCGTGTTATTCTTAAGAATTGAAGTGTGTGAATAGAATCATCTAAAATAATATTTACATGATCCAAATTTGATAGGCCAATCTATATCTCTCGTGCACAAATATCAACTTTGAAAATTTTTCCACATTTTTTCACCTGACACAAGCTAGCAAGACAAAAACTTTCTAGGAATTTTCACATTTGAAATTCACTTCCATCAGAAACTTACATCTTTTTAGACTCTGCACCAAATTCTTTCTTAGACTCTGCCTTTTCCTCTTCAGCTGACCAAATTCTTTCTTCTACCTTTAAAAAAAATGTAATGCAGAGAAAATGTCAAAAAAATTAACTCTAAACTTATTAAAAAATAAAACAAAGTTCGTCCTTAAATTTGCAGGGTTAATTCACACATTGAAAACATAAAACACTGAGAACTGAAGTTCAAATCGGTAAAACGTTTGTATAGAGAAGAATCTACATATATGTCACAATTGATAACTTAATCAGAGGATGCTATCAATTGGAATGCCTTATTATATCCTTTTTAGCTTCTTTTGACCACTGGATCATTTTATTTTGTTCACTTGAATTATTTTTTAACCCCTAAATATGAATAACCTATGAAGTTTTCAAGTGAACCCCCAAATCTGAACAGCCGGCTGTACCCTAAAAATTTCAAATCCAGAAGAGCGACCAAACTACGCATAAAATTGAAAGACTGAAATTAAATTTTAAGGCAATCGGAGGAAGAGAGAGCAGAATCATCGCTACAACATTAAAATTTCAAATCCAGAACAGCGACCAAACCACCATAAAACTAAAAGGCAGAATGAAGATAGTTTACCTCTATTGCTCATCACCGAGACGAGGCTAGAAACGTCTTTCAATTCTGCTCTCTCATCCTCCGATTGTCTGGTAACAATCTAGCGTTTGGTTTCGGCAGCGAACACTCAAAAGGGAAGAGGCCGTTGATGGAGCGCTCTGATTCTAATGTGAGAATGTGATGAAGAAAAGAGTGTGAGTGTGAGTACGGGAGATATATATAAGTCCAAGTGAAACACGCGCAGGCCGAGACAGCTGGCATCCGGGAATGGCGGGCAACGGCTCTGAAGACCGTTATGACTTTGACCCTGGAAAACCGTCGACGATATGAACGTTGAAGCTAACAAAACCCTTGTCGCCGGAGAAAACAAAAGAGAGAAAAGATGGACACCAATGACGTGGCTCTCTCATTTCTAACCTTTTTATTATTAATATTATTATCATTCTTTCTAATTTCTTTTAATATATTAATTAGTTATTGATTCTTTAATTATGCTATAATCAATAATCGGTAGATATTAATAAGGACTCTCGTGTTTATCAGTTGAGTTTATGTTCTCGTGTTTATTAGTTAAGTTCATCAATTTAACAAAGCATTATAGATTTAGCTCGATGTCAAGATGATGATAATAATAATAATGAATAAGAGAAATAACGCTAATTCTTAATATTGCTATCAATATGGATTTAGTTCACGTCGTGATTCATGTAAACGTGAAAATCACAGACAAAAAGCTAATTCAGTTAAAAATCTTCTATTCCAACTTTGTGTTCGAGTTTAAGGTTAAAAATAAAATTTTTAAAATTTTATAAATACGATTTAAAATCGATAAATGTATTTAAGCTAGAATTGCTTTTTAGCATATTAGTTTACATTTTTCTATTTGGTAAATTATAAAATGTTTAAGTTAAATTAAGAAAAATACCCTCGTAGTTGATATAAAAAATACTTATAAGCTTTAAAAAATTTAAGTACAAAAAAACATTTTAATGTTAATACTAGAGGAAAAGTATTAATATTTTATTAAAATATTGTGCTTAAAAAATATCTATAAAATTTAAATTTATAACATTTTTAATTTTTTTTAAAAAAATATATTTTTTATTATTATATGGACAAAAAACGTCTTTCCACCTCATATTGACTATTTAATGTTAATTTTGAGAGTTAATTAATATTTTTAAAGTGGGTACAAATTAAAGATTAATATTATTATTATTATTATTATTTGTAGTTTTTCAAAAAGTTTAAACGTGTCTTTTAAATTTTAAAAAAAGTTTAAGATATTAACAAAACATTTTAAAAATAAAGTATTATTTTTTTTAGTTATAGTATTTTTTAGATTTATTTTTAAAAGACATGGATATTATTGAATATTTTTTTAGATAAAATAAATATATTTTTTATTAATTTTGGGAAAATGTTTATCACAGTGTGACCTAAATAAAATAAGCGATTTGAGAGGGAAAAAGAAAAAACGAGGGGAGAAAAAACCCCGCTAGAAATGAAATGCACGAAACAAGAAACCGACTAAAATCCAGGTCCAAAAACCCTAGCAAAGATCCACGGCTTCTGAATCTGAATCCCGACCTTCGCAATTGCCAATTCATTCTGCTCGTTTCGTTTCATCGCACAATTCCTTCGTAATTGTGTCTAGCAATCACCATGTCCGGCAGTCGAGCTAGAAACTTTCGCCGCCGGGCCGACGACAATGACGACGACGACGAACCCAATGGCGCCGCCGCCCCCTCAACCGGTGTTTCAAACGCCTCATCAAAAGCCGCTTCCACCTCCTCTACCGTCGCCAATAAACCCAAGAAGGCTAATCCTCAGGTACCCAAGCTTCTCAGCTTCGCCAGTGACGAAGAGAACGATGCCCCACTTCGCACTTCTTCGAAACCAGCCAATTCCAAGAAGCCTTCTTCTGCTCGACTTGCTAAGCCTTCCTCCACCCACAAGATCACTGCCTTGAAGGATCGCATCGCTCACTCTTCTTCAACGTCGGCTTCTGTTCCCTCCAATGTGCAACCTCAAGCTGGAACTTATACCAAGGAGGCCCTTCGCGAGTTGCAGAAGAATACTCGCACGCTTGCGAGCTCGAGATCCTCATCCGAGTCTAAGCCTTCCGCCGAACCTGTTATTGTTCTGAAGGGTCTTCTCAAGCCTGTCGAACAAATTTCGGACAGTGCTAAAGAAGGTAAAGAGTCGAGCTCCGAAGATGAAGAAGGGGGTAGTAACGAAAAGAGCGCTGGTTCGTTTCGGAGGAGTAAAGAAGACGCCTTAGCTCGAATGGCTTCAATGGGGATTGGCAGAGGAAAGGATTCAACTGGGTCAATTCCCGATCAAGCAACCATTAATGCAATTCGCGCGAAAAGGGAACGTATGCGACAGGCTGGGGTTGCAGCTCCGGATTATATATCCTTAGATGCAGGAAGCAACCGCACGGCGCCGGGGGAGTTGAGCGACGAAGAAACAGAGTTTCCGGGGAGAATCGCCATGATTGGAGGGAAGTCAGCAAGTTCGAAGAAGGGCGTGTTTGAGGAATTTGATGAGCAAGCTATTGATGGGGTAAGAACGAATATTATTGAGCACAGCGATGAGGACGAGGAGGAGAAAATATGGGAGGCAGAGCAGTTTAGGAAGGGACTGGGTAAGAGAATGGATGATGGTTCTACTAGGGTGGAGAGCTCAAGTGTCCCTCTCATTCCGAGTGTTCCGCAGCAGAACTTAATTTACCCCACTACAGCTGGGTATAATTCGGTGCCTAGCATATCTACAGCTACAAGTATTGGAGGTTCTGTTGGTGTTTCACAGGGTTTGGATGGGCTATCAATATCTCAGCAAGCTGAGATTGCTAAAAAAGCTATGCGAGATAATATGGGGAGGCTTAAGGTATGCATATTTTCCCCTCATTTCAGTCTTGTGCTATGGAGGTATAAACGTGAAACTTACAGGAGATTCTAGGAATATGTTAAATGATATTTGAGTTAATAGGGCTTTCAGTATCTTGGTTTATTATATACATGGCATGTGTTACTTGGAATGTAGTTTACTTTGAATAGCCTATCTCCAAAATAATGTGTTATCAATCATGAAGTGCATATTGACTAACGTTGCTTGTGGCTATGGATCTCTGTGTATGCATGACCTCCATTCTCTTTAATACTCAGGAATCTTATCGAAGAACTGCAGCATCTGTGTTGAAGACGGACGAAAATTTGTCTGCATCTCTTTTGAATATCACAGCCCTTGAAAAGTCTCTTTCTGCTGCCGGCGAGAAGTTTATATTTATGCAAAAGCTTCGTGACTTTGTTTCTGTTATCTGTGACTTTTTGCAGGTACAGATATCCTATCTTACGTCCTACATGTTTTATGGAAATAGAAATTTGATTGTCATGCATGTTTGACTAGAACTAGAGAACCACATTACATTTGGTTGTTTATTACATGTTGGCTAAAAGGTGTTAGAAACATGTAGCAACTTTATGATGATTGGTTTATTTCGAACTTAATATATGACAAGCTAGATAAAGCCTTATTCTCTTTTAGTTTCTAATTTTCACAAATAACTTGATGCTTCCTATGGATATATAAAGTAGTCCTTCTATGGCTACAGTTAACCGCAGCTTTCGCTCTTTTCTGTTTCTGAAGGTGAAATTAGAACAATTATTGTATGTCATGGACATGTTAGATGGACAAGTCTCAACAGAATTGGCTATTTCACCTTTGTCTGTTGTATCTTTTTATGAGCTATATATATGGCCAAGCAATAAAAAGCTTGTTATGTTACGAATATACACAATGTTACTGTACTTGTAAGATATATGAGTTTCTGAATAGTCTGCCACAGAAAAGAGAGAACAAAAATTATAGGACAGAGTAGAAATTAAATAGCAGTCATGCTTTGAAGATGCCATGTATATATGGTTTTCGAAGTGTTATTACCTTTTGATACTTCCTCTCCCATAGATTTTTCATTTGGATATCTAGCTTACAGTTTGGGCTTTTGTTAGAGACAGTAGGGCTTGGTTGGAGGAGGTGCTTTTGAATTCTTGCTTGAAGGAGAAGGGCAGAGTATAGTGGCAGTCTAGCTTCTTTGCAATGTTGTGCGACATTTTGATTGAGAGGAATAATACTATTTTTAGAGAGGTCGAAAGATATGATGTGAAAGTTTTGGAGGTGGCTAGGTTTAACGCCTTCTTTGGGACGTCAGCCGCACGGCTTTATACAATTATGAGTGTAGTGTCGTTCTTTTGGATTCAAATCCTTTTTTTATAATTAGGGCCAAACTCCTTTTTTGTTCGGGCTTATTTTTCAAATGCTTTTGTCTATACTAACATTTTTCTTCTTGGTTTCTTCCGGAAAGGGGGCTATTGTGTTGCATCATACGTGTTAAGGGATAGAGTTAAAGCAAATACTCAATGTAGCATTTTTTTTCCTGTTCGCATTATTTTGAATGCACTCGGCTATTCTCATGAGACAAATGCTTGACTTTACTACATTTGGTATCAAGGTGACTTGTAACATATTAAATCCTAGGTAGCTGGCCATCATGATTGAACCCATTCCCTTTGGGGCTTTTATTAATTATACATGGCTCATTTTGACCATTGGGCCAACCTAGGGTGGTTTAGTGTATTTGGTAGTTAGCTACGGAGACTTGATCCATTACTTTATTGAAGGCATCTAAGTTAACAACTTTGACTTGAATGCATGAATCAAACATGATAGAAAATGTAGCCGCACCTCAAAAGTCCAAAGTTAGTCGTTTGGTAGTTTATTGAAGGATTGAACCTTGCTGTAGTGAAAAATATGTCATGTTTGATTATTCTTGTTTTGTTGGTCAAGTTTCAAAGCGTCTTTTGCATCTCTTGGACTTTCACTTAGACTGGGATGCTTTACTGAAAGAGTTACGAGGGCATGAAATTTTTTTTTGATCGTTAAGAAAAAGACATTCTTCGTGCCTGCAAAACAGTTTAATTACTAACGCATTTAAGGGGTTTCAATAGTACAAGAGCATTTGGGATGTTTGTAATTTAGATGGTTAGCATGTGCCTTTCCTATTATTAAGACTTGCCTTCCTCTTCACTTTTCCCCCTTGCTGGATATGCTTGTAAACTAGAACTATAGGCCTCTCAACTTTGCGTCACTGAGATGTTAGGTCCTATATTAGGTTGGCTTTTTAATTCAAGCTGTTTTATCTCCTTTCTTTAATTAACTATTTTGTGTGTTTCTGTGCTTTCAGCATAAAGCTCCATTCATAGAGGAGCTTGAGGAGCAGATGCAAAAACTTCACGAAGAACGGGCTTCTACAGTAGTGGAAAGAAGAGTAGCTGATAATGATGATGAAATGGTGGAGATAGAAGCAGCTGTAAAAGCAGCAATGTCAATCTTGAATAAGAAGGGGAGCAGCAATGAAATGATTGCTGCAGCCACAAGTGCTGCCCAGGCAGCAATTGCCTCTGCAAAGGAACAGGCAAATTTACCAACAAAGGTAGATGAATTTGGTAGGGATTTAAATTTGCAAAAACGTATGGATATGAAAAGAAGGGCTGAGGCTCGAAAGCGCCGGAGAGCAAAGTACGATTCCAAGAGACTTGCATCCACAGAAGTTGATGGCCATCAAAAAGTAGAAGGAGAGTCTAGCACTGATGAGAGTGATAGTGAGGCTGCAGCTTACCAGTCAAACCATGATTTATTACTTCAGACTGCTGATCAAATTTTTAGTGATGCAGCTGAGGAATTCTCCCAACTTTCTGTGGTGAAACAGAGGTTTGAACAATGGAAGAGAGATTATTCAGCAACGTACCGTGACGCATATATGTCATTAAGCACTGCTGCTATCTTCTCTCCTTATGTGAGATTGGAACTCTTGAAGTGGGATCCCCTGCATGAAAATGCAGATTTTTTTGACATGAACTGGTATGATATTATTAAGTATTACAGTGCTAATATACATAGCATTTATACTCAAGTCAATATGAAAAATAATCATGAATGGTAGAGGAATTTTCTCCGATCAGCTGGTTGTGGTACTTTCTTAGTGAAGTTAAAGTCATACATAATTTAAATTGCTCGTTTACCCATCCTTATTTTGAATTTTCAGGCACTCTTTGCTGTTCAATTATGGTATGCCGGAAGATGGTAGTGATTTTGCTCCAAATGATGCCGATGCTAACCTTGTCCCAGAACTAGTTGAGAAGGTTGCACTTCCAATATTGCACCATGAAGTTGCTCATTGTTGGGACATGCTTAGCACACGTGAAACCCGAAATGCAGCTTTTGCTACTAGCTTGATTACTAACTATGTTCCAACATCAAGTGAAGCTCTTACGGAATTATTGGTTGTTATTCGTACTCGTTTATCAAGCGCTGTTGAAGATCTTACGGTATGAATTTGGTTTTGCACTTTTCAATAATATGGTTATCTTTATATTATATTATCATGGAAACCAACATTTCTGCGTGAATTGAATGCATATATCCTCAACTTCACTGTACTGTGAGCCATTATGCGTTCATGTTTAATTCTCAATGGATTATTTCATCTAATCTGCTGATGTTGGATCATGTTTACAAAATATAGGTTCCTACTTGGAGTGCACTGGTGATGAAAGCTGTTCCAAATGCTGCTCGAATTGCAGCATATCGGTTTGGCATATCCGTTCGTTTGATGAGAAACATATGTTTGTGGAAAGAAATTATTGCATTGCCCATTTTAGAAAAGCTTGCCCTTGAAGAGCTCTTGTATGGGAAAGTTCTACCTCATGTTAGAAGCATCACAGCGAACATACATGATGCAGTCACAAGAACTGAGAGAATCATTGCTTCTCTATCAGGAGTGTGGACAGGCCCCGGCGTCACCGGTGATCGCAGGTTTGGATATTCATACGTTATTCACTCTTTTGTTTGGACCTGAAATTTGGCTGGCTAAATAATATCAGTGAAGGGAATACGCACGTGAACGATGCTTATAAGCGTTTAAGTTGCATTCCTTTTGTTTATGAATTTATCTCTCTGTTTCATACAAAGATGATACCCATAAGCTTCTATACATTTTTGTTTTGCAGTCACAAGTTGCAACCATTGGTAGACTATGTTATGCTACTGGGAAGAACATTGGAGAAAAAACATATTTCAGGCATAGCTGAGAGCGAGACGAGCGGACTAGCTCGGCGATTAAAGAAGATGCTAGTTGAGCTGAATGAATATGACAATGCAAGAGACATTGCTAAGACCTTCCATCTCAGGGAGGCACTATGAGCTCGAACGAGCGTCTGGTGTGATCACAAGATAGGACAATGTACCTTGTGTATATGCTTTTATGGAACATTGATGAAGTTTATTGTCTCAAAGATTATCCTGATTCTTACTGAATTGACATCATTGATCTAGAGAATGCGGCATTAGAGTCTGAAAAGAGCTAACTGCAGAGCTGTGAACCCATTAGCATTTGATGAGTTTATTTGGTACGATCGTTATGGCCATTTTTGATAGCTCCCTCCATTTGGTCTTCGTCATTGATACTCGACCTTCATTCTTAGAGCCTGCTAAACACATTAGTTGGGTCAGCCCATTTCTTTAAACTTTCAATTTTTTTCCCATCGATGACACTTTTTAACATGTTCAAGACTTTTAAAAAAGTAATAGTATCATTGGAATTGAGATAGAATTTTATGGTTGAGCTGTTATAACAACTGAGATTTGATTTATTACTAGCAAAACAATTTTGGCTCGTTATGTATCATCATTAGGAGGGAGATTTTTATAATTTTTTAAGAAAACACTTCAACCAATGTGGAATCTCACAACCCACCTCTCTTGGGGGTCAACGTCTTCATTGACACACTGCTTGGTGTCTGGCTCTGATACCATTTATAACAACCCAAGTCCATGCTAGAAAATATTATCCATTTTAGCTCGTTATGTGCTGCCGTTAGCCTCACGATTTTAAAACGTATAATATTAGATGGAGGTTTCCATACCCTTATAAAGAATGCTTCGTTCCTCTCCCCCAATGGACGTGGGATCTCACACATGCAACATGTGTTGGTGAAATCTAAATTGTTACCCTTAAACTATGTAATTTTTTGTGGTCAAAGTGGACAATTAACTCATGTTTATTGAGTTTTATCAATTCTCTAGAGGCATTAGTTGAAATCCTAAGAGATTTTACCCCAATCGATGGCCATTGAGTATTAACATAGTTAATGGAGACGAGCCTCACTCGACTTAGCTCTCATGATCATAAAATTAAATGAGTAATCGTCACGATTTTTTTCTCATGAGAGCATGTCATTCACGAATATTCTTGATATGATCTCCCCTAATTGATTTTCCAAATATATAACAAATTCATGCACAATCATCATATAATCGAACAATTAGCTAATTGATTCTTGACGAATTATCGTTCTTGAAGTGAAATGAATTCACCAAAATATCCGAATCGAAACAATGGTTTATATCCATTTAGATAATATCATAGAGAAACAAAGTCGAGATAAACGACATCTTGATTAACCAGAAATCTCTCTTCTATTTGCTTACAAATATCTTCGTTACTTTGAACACATCATGAACATTTATTTTAATCGGACAATTAATTCATAAAAGGTCAACACGCTTCAGATGATGATGCTAATGTTGGCAACCAAGACAACGTTGTTGAATTATAATGTTTGATTTAAGGAAATTAATCATCACATTTTACACTCAAGTTCATAAAACCCTAAATAACCCCATTTACATGCAAACTTATAGCTAATTATCTATATATTAGTTTATATATCATGATTTGGATTTTGAACCATCAACTTCACTTCAACATGTAACGATTTTACGAATACACATTTAAGTTTTAGTAACACGTCATCGAAATTAATGGATTGTTGAACTAAAAAAACCGTTAAACTTGTCACATGATCTTAAATAACATAGGCAATACGTCATTAAAGTCTTAAACATATATGAAGTTTACGATAGTAACTTATTAAACACAAAATTAAAAGTCTTAATCGCATAAAGACACTACAAACGTAACGTCTTGTGTCCAAGATTCAGAATCTAGATCCGACACCTGATAACTCCAACATTTTCCTGCATTCCATGCGAAATATTACTCTTGCTTCAAAGAATGAAAATACTATCTGCACCGACCAATATGAGTCCTTTCAATATGCTTTATTCTCGCTCACAATTTTTCGGGAGTCACCCAACATAAGCTTGCTTCGAGTAAAATACATTTGATTTTGTAGTTTCTATGATTATCATCGAAAAGAAAAGTATACTTTGTGGTATATGTAGTAACTTTCAATTCTTTTAAGTATTTCTTAGTCTTCTATTTTTAAGATCACTCTCATTCAAATACAGTATCAGTTCATTCATATACTTCTCATTTATTCGAAAATCACAACAAATATATATTATAAGTTCAGAGATCTAACTGAAACGTTTATAAGTACAATGATTAAAAAGACGTCATTCTAACAAACGAAACTTATAATTTAACTTATGGGTAATCAATTTATATAAAAACAACATCATATTGCACAAAGAAACAAAAAGAGAAACAAAACACCAACAAAATTCCTCTCAAATCCAAAAATATTGAAACAAAATCTGAAAAAAGAAGGGAAGAAGATGATTTCAAGGCAAATCCCAAGATGGGTCAAAGACAAAATAATACATAAAATCAAGACAGATCTTCATATCCAAAAAAAAAAATCAGTTCTTTTTGTTGCATCACTTTGCAATATCAAAGGGGACACAACTGCACCACATGCATGCCTCATTAGGGCTTTTCTTTACCTTCACTGCAACTCTGGGAAAAGCCCCTCTTACCCAAATCATAAAAAATAAAACTTCAATACTTTTCTCACACCATAGATAGATATCGTCTGTGCTCCGTTTTGGCCTATTATGTATCGCTATGAACTTTGGGAAAAGCCCATTTTACCCAAATTATAAAAAACAAAACTTCAATGCTTTTCTCACACCATAAATCATTGTCTGTCCTCCGTTTTGGCCCGTTACGTATCGCTCTCATCTCTGGGAAAAGCCCCTCTTACCCAAATCATAAAAAACAAAACTTCAATACTTTTCTCACACCATAAATCATCGTCTGTCCTCTGTTTTGGTCCGTTACGTATAGCTATCAACTCGGGAAAAGCCCCTCTTACCCAAAAGATCACTTTTTTTCCGAACCCCATGAAAAAGATCCCTCTAAAATGGTGGAAATTTCAGTGATATGTAAATTTTCAGTTCATTAAAAAAAAAAAAAAAAACATGAAGAAACCTTAAAGGATATTGATGTTATTTGTTCTTTGTCGTTTAATGTTTCCTGACGAAGAATCATCCGGTCCTGTTTTTTCCATCACAGCCTTCAATGCTTCTTGAATTGAGCTGATACTATGTTGTTGTTGTTGTTGTTGGCTGTCTGAATTGGGATTATTATTATTATTGTTATTATCGTTGTTATTATGGTCAGTTGATGGCTCGTCGTCTTCACCGGTAACAAACAGCACATTTCTCACGCGCCCACCAAGGGTTGTGATTTCAGCTTTGAGGGTTCTTAAGCGCAAGGATTTCAGTGTTTTGATGAGGTCAGGGAGGAGATCTGAACGGTCCTCACAGCAAAGAGAAGCTTTTATTACAAATTTGGCGCCGTTGATCATCATCTCGTCTGAGGCATCGTCCACTGTTAGCTCGTCGATGTCTGTTGGGATTGGACTTGTTTCTGCTATCAATGATGTTTGCCGTTTTAGCTCTTTCACGTGTTGTATTACTTCTGCTAGTAGTGAAGCTTTGTCTGTCTGTTTGATATCACCAAAAATATAAAGGGTTTTGTTAGTGTTGGTCTATGCTTCAAATGGACACTAAAAAAAACAAAAGACATTGTTCTAATGCTCTTCCTTAATCTACGTAAAATCGTAGATAACATCGTGTAATAGTCTACTGCTGGCAGATATTGTCTGTTTTGGCTTGTTACGTATCGCCGTCAACTTCACAGTTTTAAAACGCGTGTATTAGGGAGAGGTTTTCACACTCTTATAACCGACGTGGGATCTCACAATCTACCTCCCTTGGGACACAGCGTTCTAGCTGGCACACCGCTTAATGTTTGGCTCTGATATCATTTGTAACAGCCCAAGCCCACCCTTAGCAAATATTGTCCGCTTTAGCCTATTACATGTCGTCGTTAGGCTCATGGCTTTAAAACGTGTCTATTAGGGAGAAGTTTCCACACTCTTATAAGGAATGTTCCGTTCCCTTTTCCAACTAATGTGGAATCTCACAATTCAACACATGCAAAGAAATTCATCGACATAAAAATTTTAAGGCAGACTTAAGATTAGGAATCGATAGAAGGATAACTCAAGTAGATAATGGATCGATTTCCTAAAAGTTGGGTAAATGTAAGGCAAACCGCTTGATATTTTGAAACCCCAACTAAGTTTTGTGATACTGTCATAACCCACATCGGATAGAGAGAAGAATGAAATCTTATTTATAAGGGTGTGGAAACCTCTCCCTAGCATACACGTTTTAAAAATTTTGAGTGAAAATTCAAAAGAGAAAGCCCAAATAAAACAATATCAACTAGCTGTGGGCTTGGGTTGTTACAGATAAGGAGTGAGTTAGCTAGTGGGGTGTTGTGTTTTGGGTTTAGGGTATTGATACTATGAGATCCCACGTCAGTTAGGGAGGAGAATGAAACATTCTTTACAAGGATGTGGATACTTCTCAATAGCAGATGTGTTTTAAAAACCTTGCTGAAAAGTTCAAAGAAGACAATATCCACTAGCGATGGGCTTAGACGGTTGCAGATACCGAGAGAGAGACAGCTAGTGGAAGTGTTGTGTTTTGAGTTTAGGGTCATTGGTAGTGGGGCTAAGCTAAGAAGTGGGAAGGGAAAGGGCATAAGAATAATAGATAAGGGCCTCTCTAAGGGTAACTGACAAGGATACTGAATTTGTCTCTCTTTATTTCTTTTCATTCTCTAACATATTTTTGACTGACATCCGGCAACAAATTTCCCAACCGAAACCCTTTTCCAACTGCAATTTTGGTTCCTCTTTATGATATCAATCCAGCGACATTACCGGTTAAGCTCTCTTTTCTTCTTCCTCATTCCCACACCAAAAAACAAACACGACACAACAAACCCTTATTTGAACAAACGAGGAAACATCATGGGATGTTGAAAATGTAAGAAATTTGTTGTTCTATATGTTAAAAATTGCAACTTTGATCCAAAAAAGCAATGCAAGAAATGGAAATAAACTTAAACAAACAAATGGGTAAGTGAAAAGCAATATAGGGATTCATAAAAATGCTTACTTTAGTGGTACTAGGAAGTAAGCTCCGGAGCTTAGCAAGATGATTATTGATTCTTTCTCTTCTTCTTCTCTCCGCTTCACTATGGCTTTTAGAAGCTGCAAGAGCTTTGGCATCCATTATTTCTTGAGCACTCATTTTGCCAAGCTCAGCTTGTAATCCAAAGGGAGCAGTTGAGCCATGATGAACCACTGGTCCAAGCGTGGTTGATATGATTCGACCCAAGTGGTCCGCTGAGGAAGTTCCATCATAAGCAAATTGAAGACAATTAGCCGGTCTCCGGTTAAAAAGATTACCATACGACGACGACGAACATAACGATGTCGGTGGCGGAGGCGGAGGTGGAGGAGGAATGAGAAATGGGTTGAGCGGAGGCCACGAGTTTAGAACCGGCGACACGACGTCGGCCGGGAAAATCAACCCTCTTCCAGCTCCATGATGGTGATGATCTCCATAGATAATATGATCGGTGGTGTTGTTTTGTAGTTGTTGGTGAAGAAGAAGCTGTTCTTGAAACATATTCTCAATTGTTTGTGAACACTCCCCTTGATGTTGATGATGATGATCCTGTTCTTGATCCTCCCCACGCATATCACTCACAAAATAAAGACAAAATGAAGTGAAAAGGGCAAAGCTTTATGATAAAATTGGATCAAAGTTATGAATTTGACCATTAATCCATTGCCTTCAACATAAGCTTTAGTTTGAGCTTCAATATATAGAGCTGTTTCTCTCTCTGGCTTTGCTTTGCTTTGCTTTACTTTCTTCTTACGCCATTATTGTTTGTCCATCCCCTATGCCTTTTTCTAGGCAGTGAAATGAGCTGAGAGATCTTTTGTGTTATAATTATCAAAATTAGCTCACATTATTATATGCATATGACAGAGAAAAACCCCATTTAGTATATGTTTTTATATATTATCGCTTTATGTTTTGTTTATATATAATGGGAAGACACGACCACATAAAAAGAGAGTGAACATATAAAAACATTGCTTTGTCGTCCAAACAAGGACCAAAAAGGAGCTGAGAAGATCATTGTTCTAAAAAGCTTGCCTTTGGCTAAAACCCTTTTCTTTCAAATTTGTTTTTACACTTTCAAAATGTTCATTTTTACCTTGTGCACTTTTACGTTGTTGGGTTAAAAATAATAGTTTGAATACGAACCATTGTCGAGATCGAGATTAGTATCTTGGTAAAATGAACCAAGGCTATAAGTTTGTAACGGCTCAAGCCCACTGTTATCAGATATTGTCTTCTTTGAGCTTTCCCTTTCGAGCTTTCCATCAAGGCTTTTAAAATGCGTTTGTTGGTAAAATGAACCAAGGCTATAAGTTTGTAACGGCTCAAGCCCACTGTTATCAGATATTGTCTTCTTTGAGCTTTCCCTTTCGAGCTTTCCATCAAGGTTTTTAAAATGCGTTTGTTTGGGAGAGATTTTCGTACTTTTACAAGGAATACTTCGTTCCCCTCTCCAACCAATGTGGGAGAGGTTTCACGCATGGTTTTAATAAAAATTTAGAATCCTTGTGAAATCTCCCATTAGTTGGAGAAAGAAACGAAACAATTCTGGTGTAGAAATCTCTTCTTAAGAAACGTGTTTTTAAAACAGTGAGACTGACGACGATACGTAACGAGCCAAAACGGACAATATCTACTACGGGTGAACTTGACCTATTAGACTCAAATGAACGAGTTCCTGACATCTGTTATGGTTCAAGCCCCCAAATGGTTGTTCCATACTCTTAGCCATGTCCACGCCAACCCTTTCTACTTCCTTAAGAACATGTAATCATTGTGTCTTGGAACACACTCCATATCCTTCTCTCTCTTCTATCTCTCTCATTCAAACACAAAAGTTTCTCGGGTTCAGCCATATTTGTGCATTAATCATGTGGGTTTATCTTGATTCTTAATGGGTCTTAACTTTTATGTCAAAATTAATGGCTTTTTGAAGTCATCAAGTATGAACCCTTCTTCATTAAGGGTCATAGGAAACAGAAAAACCCTTGTTTAGCTCTTACTTTATGTTGGATTCAGTCAGGGAGTGGCTTTGAATCAAAGTTTGAAATGTTGTGGGAGCATTTTCTTAGCGAAAAATTTAAGCTTTTGAGAGAATATGTAATTATGATATCAATTCAGTGTTAGGACAACAAAACTTCTATGTTTTCACCCAAATGTAATACTGTTTATTATAGGTTATGAATTCCATTTTTATGTTATTATGTACCATGCCATTTGTTTGTTTGTAGAATCATTTTCAAACCATGGGGTAACTAAAAGAAATTATGGAACGAGATCGTTACGTGGATATACGACACTAATGACCAGACGATGATTTGATTCTCATCCTGTAATTATTGAACTCGAAAGAAAGGAAATAAGTTATTACTGTAACAGGTCAAGCCCACCGCTAGCAAATATTTTCCTCTTCAGGCTTTCCCTTCTAAGATTCCTCTCAAGGTTTTAAAACACGTCTGCTAAATAGAAGTTTCCTATAAGATCCCACATTGGTTGGAGAGAGGAACGAAACATTCCTTATAAGGGTGTGGAAGCCTCTTCTTAGTAGGCATGTTTTAAAACCGTGAGGTTAACGATGATACGTAACGAGCCAAAGCGGACAATATCTACTAGCGGTGGGCTTTAGTTGTTACAAATGGTATCAGAGCCAAACATCGGGCGGTGTGCCAGCGAGGACGCTGGCCCCCAAAGGGGGTGGATTGTGAGATCCCACATTGGTTGGAGATAGGAACAAAGCATTCCTTATAAGGGTGTGGAAACCTCTCCCTGGTAGACGTGTTTAAAACTATGAAACTGACAGCAATACATAATAGGTTAAAACGGACAATATCTATCAGCAGTGGGCCCCTCTCCAACCGGATTTCACAATTACAAACTTATCATGAATTAGTAAAGATAACCAAGATTAAGATTACAACACTAATCAAAGTCATTACGTGTTAATAGGATGAAATGGAAAGTTCAAAGATAAAAATTGGATCTTTTTCATAAACTATTGTAGGTAAGATTTGGTGGGTTGATAAGATAATATGACCCAAAAGTCCCAATACTCTTTGAGGAGAGAATAGGGGAATGATAGATGTTCTCAGTCACTTTATTGAAACAATGCACGGTTCTCCAAGAAAGGCTTCCCTTCACAAATGGACTGTATAAAACAACTATTAGCCGAATGCTACCACACAAAGACATGAAAAAACCTCTAGCTTAGCTGCACCCTGCAACGCCTACCCCTTTGCCTTTTGTTACTTGGTTCCCTATATTTCCCATTTTTACCTTCCAATTCTTTGTCTCTGCAATCCTTGCGCCAAAAACAAGACACACAACAAAAAAGAAACCCAAAAGAAATCAAAAGAATTTGAAGAAGAAAGGCGTGAAGGGTCTTGGCCGGCAACTTCTGGTAATCACACAGTTACGTTAGCAGAGCATGGCTATCAAAAAGCCAACCATAAATCATTAATACCCTTTTTCCCTTTTCAACAACATTATTGTTCATATATCTTTATATTTACAAACATAAAAACCCTGTTTTTGTCTTAATTAAGCATTGTCCGATCCAATCAAAAGTGGTATTAAAGTACAAACACTTTGATTTCTGCCCTCTTCACTTTAGCACGATTGTCTATTTGTCTTCTTAACTTGTGGCTTTTGCAAATTCTTTTTTGTTTTTGTCTTTGAGTTTGAAAGGCTCTAGAGCATGGGTGCTTTTGCATGGTTATCTGTGAAAAATTCTCTTTTTACCTTGTTTATATGAAATTGGGTTGTTTGTGAGTTTATCAATCATGCCCTTTTGAAGATGTTCAAAGTTGTGGACTTTTCTTTTCAGCTCAAAAAGTGTAGATTATTGATTTGGTGGGTATGAAGATTAGGGTTTGTGTTTGATCTTTGTTAGTTTAGTTAGGGTTTTGGATGGTTTAAAAGAAAACGATTCGGAGAGAAACGGGTCGTTTACGTAATGAATTCGGAGTAGTCAATATTGGTTGGGCGTCTCTATAGAGTTGGAGACGTCGATATTGATTACCCATGATGTGATTTTCATATTGTGCGCCAAGAAGTTGACATGCATTGTAGAGAGAATTCTCTTGAGATGGTATAAAATTGTGAAATACCACATGGATTAGAGAGAGGAATGAGTGTCAACGAGGACGTTGGGACTTGAAGGGAATGTATTGTGAGATCTCGCATCAGTTGTAGAGGAGAACAAAACATTCTTTATAAGGGTCTGAAAATCTCTCCCTACGATACGCGTTTTAAAACTTTGAGCGGAAGTCTAAAGAGGACAATATCTGTTAGCAATGGACTTAAGCAGTTACAAAAATACACAGACAAATGACTATTTGAAGAGAAATGAGACTCACCCAAAAAAGGTGACATCCCACATCAGTTGGAGAGGAGAACGAAACATTCTTTATAAAGGTGTGGAGACCTCTCCCTAGCATATACGTTTTAAAAACCTTGAGAGGAAGCTCAAGAGGGAAAGCCCAAAAGGACAATATCTACTAGCGGTAGGTTTGAGCTGTTACAAAGGATATCAGAGCCAGACACGGGACGATGTATTACTGAGAACATTGAATCTCGAATGGGGTGGACACCGAAAGTGTGCCAGCGAGGACACTGAGCCTTGAAAGATAGAGAAACGGTATATTCTATGGATATATAATCATGTGGGTCAGCTAGATTTGAGGTGGTGATGGTAAAGATATGGAGAGGAGTACTTTACCACTTGAAAAAAAGATTTCATTGAAAACCCATCAAATCCAACCTTATAAAGAGTTCACTCAACATTTCATGTGAAACCCAATGTGATATATAAAACTAAAGCCAAGCCAACGCTGGTGCCAAGAACAAAAAAGAAATGGCATTGTATCTTAGCCAAATCTTTAGAGCACATGTATTAACACCCATGTTAATCATTCATCCTTGTGTTGTGGGAGTCCCCTTTTTGTGTAAAAATTCATATGTAGTCACATTCAAAGACTTGATGATAGCTTCACCTCCACTACCCTCCACAACCCACAACAGAAAAAGGGGCCATTTTGGTGGGTTTTATAATGACATCAATCCCACCCTGTCATGACGTTGCCTCCTTTCAACCAATCTCTACTTATATCTTCACCTTTTTGCCCTTTTTTTCTCTTATCATCACGAATTTTCCTCTGCACCCATGGGTTTCATTTGTAACGACTCAAGCCTACCACTAGCAAATATTGTCCTCTTTAGGCTTTCCCTTGAGGAGTGAGTTACACGCGGAACCATTGCTCATCCTAGATATTGTCCTCTTTAGACTTCCCCTTCTGGGCTTCCCCTCAATGCTTTATAGAGGGTGTTTCGTTCTTCTCCCCAACCAATACCAACTTGGGATTTCATATCATTTCTCTGCAACTCTGATGATCAAAACCCTCAAACTTTTGCTCTTTTCTTTTTGCTTTCTTTCCATTTAGGTGGGAAAATCTCTTTCTTAACTGTTATTATTAATCTCCACTGCTTTCTTGGATGCTCATGTTGGATGAAGATCAGACAGTGTAATGATGTGTTCTTTGGATAAAGTTTACAAAATCCTTTGTGTTTGTGTTTGTGTTTGTGAAATTTTGTTTAGGGTTTGTATTTTATGATGTTTTGTTATGTGTTTTCATGATATCTTCTTTAGCTAAAGATCTGTGTGTCTGAAGTTATGTCGTTTTCTTCATGGGCTTGAATAAAGGGTTTGAGTTAGTGGCTGTCTGGCTGGCTGGCTAGCTGTTTCAGAGATCAAAAGGGCCATAATGAAGAGAGAACTCTTGATATGGGTTAAATGACATAAAGTTTATGCGACGAACTCAGCTCAAATTTGACAACTTACCCACTTTGGTAGATGTTTATCTTTTAAGTGGTCTTCCTTAGATTGTATTAGTCTCAAGAATTTGAATTCTCGATGTATAGAATGAAGTCATAGTTGGTGGGACGGGAATCCATGTAACAGCCCAAACTCATCGCTGTTACGTATCGTTATCAGCCTAACGATTGTAAAATGTGTCTATTAGGAAGAGGTTTTCATACCCTTATAAGAAATGTTTCGTCCTCTTCTCCAACTGATCTAGGTTCTCACAATCCCAACATTCTCGTTGGCACACCACGATGTGTTGGGCTTTGATACCAATTGTAATACCCTAAGCACACCGCTAACAAATATTGTCCTGTCTAAGCTTTCCCTTTTGAGCGGAGAGGTTTTCACACTCTTATCCTTCGTTTCTCTCTTCAATCGATGTAGGATCTCACAATCCACCCCCTATTTCAATTTAAATGAGTACCCTCTTTAGAACAAGTCCCCACAAACGGGGACTATCAAAAATTAAATAAATTTCCTTTTAAACCTAATCTCCATTCTTGAACTAAAAAAATATAATAACATGTCAAATCAATTTCATTCAATTATCGATCGTATTTTGCATACTCTCGATGTATTTTAATGACAACAAACCAAATATGACCATCTCTTAAATTCTTTTCAGCTCGGTTGTATAATAATTTTCATATTTAACCTATTAACTCAAGTTAAAATCTTTTAATTTTATGTCTAATAAATCATCATTTATTTAATATTTAGTATGGTGAAGAACATGTGATATTCCCTAAGATTGAGCACACCAAGATCTGAAAACTATGGGTTATAATATTATTTTTGGTTTAACTACAAACACATAGAGAACTAAACATGATTAGCACTTACCCACTTAAGGTTTGAGTGCATTACACCTCATTTCTTTGTCAATTTCCACTTGCATTTTACGTACACCAATTGGAATAAATAAAATAGTGTTTCTATTCTATACTTCAATTTAAAGAATCCAAGGATGAGTTCTTTACGGCTTCTTATCCCATTATCATTATCATTATTCCACTAATAACAACCAAATTAATTTCCACCCTAATCTCGATTACGGGTCGGTTCATCGGTTGAGTTCAATCTTTAACAGAGTGTTTATAGGTTGAATTGGATTGGGTCGGATATCAATCCAATTGTTCAATATGGCTTATAACCCAAGTCAATTTAAGAGAATCCATGAATCAATCTAATCAAGGGCTTCCTCTTCAACATTTTAAAACCGTGAAACTGACGACGATACGTAATGGACTAAAACGGACAATATCTACTAGCAGTAGATTTGGGCTGTCATAAATGGTATCAGAGCCAGACAGCGGACAGTATACCTACGAGAATGCTAGGTCTCTGAGGGGGTGGATTGTAAGATCCCATTTACGTTGGAGGGGGGAACAAAACATTCCTTACGAGCGTGTGGAAACTCCTCCTTAGTAGATGCATTCTAAAACCGTAAGGCTGACGACATTACGTAATGAGCTAAATCTGACAATATACACTAGCAGTGGACTTGAGTGTAGCGATGTCGTTAGGATGATTCTTGTGGAAGGTGTTTAGGAGGAGGGAAGAAAGGTGGTGGAGTAATAATGGGCCAAACTAAGAGGCCCATGCATGTGAGTTTTGGGCCGCCATGAAGCCCATTTGAGGTAAGTACAGGAACATTATTGAAGGGTGCTGAAATAAAATAATTGAAAAGCAACCTGTAAATGTTGGAAAGATTTAATTTGGTAATGTTTGGCTTTTAGGGAGCAATAATGCGTCACAGAAAAGCACTCGATTTGGATTATCCGGGGAAAAAATAATTTGCTTTTAGGGAGCAATTATTTTGAATTAATGTCAACAAAAGGATGTTTAAATTCTAATACCATAAGCTCGTGAATGTTGAAGTTCTACAAACGGTACTTCTTAATGATGTAACAATCTAGTCTAATCGCTAGTAGAAATTGTTTGTTTTAGACCGTTACATATTGTCGTCAGCCTCACAATGCATCTACTAGGGAGAGCTTTCCACGCCCTTACAAGAATTGTTTCATTCCCTTATCCCACCGATGTGGGATCTCACAATCCACCCTCCTTGGGGGCCCAACGTCCTCACTGGCACACTGCCCAGTGTCCGCCTCTGATACCATTTGTAACAGCCCAAGCTCACCGTTATCAGATATTGTTCACTTTGGCTCATTACGTGTTCGCTACATATTGTCATCAGCCTCACGGTTTTAAAACGTGTCTACCAAGGAGAGGTTTCCACACGCTTATAAAGAATGTTTAGTTCTCTTCTCCAACCGATGTGGGATCTCACAATTCACCCTCCTTGGGGGCTCAACGTCCTCACTGGCACACTGTCCAGTGTGTGTCTCTGATACTATTTGTAACAGCCCAAATCCACCGCTAGTAGATATTGTTCACTTTGGCCCATTACGTATTCGCTACATATTGTCATCAGCCCCACGTTTTTTAAACATGTCTACCAAGGAGAGGTTTCCACACCCTTACAAGAAATGTTTTGTTCTCCTCTCCAACCGACATAGGATCTCACATGTAGCTATGAAAAACAAGTCTCGTTAGCTGGGTGAGACTTTTAACTTGTTTTATTTGGCTGCTATGATGATCTTCATAGCTTAAAATCAAAAAACATGGAGCAACCATAGAACATGACAATGACACTCAGCTTTTACATGGAGAGGTTAAAGTAGGCCTCAAATGTACCTAAAAAACAGCCTCAAAATGTACCTTATTTTGGCACTCTCCAATATTTGAATGTTTTGTTAATTTGGAAGCTCTAACTTGTGTGCGTAGTGACTCCTCTCTCTCTCTCTCTCTCTCTCTCACTCGTTAAGTTGCTATCAACATTCTATCCTCACTCACATGACATGTCTCCCCTTCTCTTACTTATCATAATTCATATACTAATCACTATTTGATATCAATTGTAAAAACAGATATCTTTATGCTCTTCATCATTACCCATTTGGAGTCCTCTCTGATATCAATTTCCCAACTGAGCTATCATTTCTAAACTATGCTTGCTTCTAACACCAATCAAATCCATGATGAACATGAAAGCCACCAACTTTCCTTACAATTCATAGATTATTACAACTTCGATCCTTTCCTCGATGAAGATTTCATTTTGAGTCAAATTTTGTATACTCAAAAACAGCAATTTCTTGATGCTAATAATTTTGAACCTGAAATTGGGTTTGAAATTAGTGTCAATAACACCAATGAGGAGATAACCCAGAAAGCTTTACCTCAAAAGAAGCCCATTTCTAGAAAGAGAAGCTCGAACAAGGATAGACATAGCAAGATCTGCACATCAAAAGGGCCAAGAGATAGAAGAATGAGGCTTTCAATTGAAATTGCACGAAGCTTCTTTGATCTTCAAGATATGCTTGGGTTTGATAAAGCAAGCAAGACAGTGGAGTGGCTTTTTGCTAAATCAAGAAGTGCAATTAAGGAGCTAAAGGAGAAATATTTGTCAGAGGGTAATAATTACAACAAAAGTTTTGATTTTTCTCCTCTTTTTAGGAAAGTTTCTGTTTTTGAAGCGCCTAGAGAGAAGAAGAGAAGGAAATTAAGGGTGGTTGATAAAGAATCAAGATCCAAGGCAAGAGCTAGGGCCAGGGAAAGAACAAGGGCAAAGATTGTTCGTCGTTTGGAGATATCAAAATGTGATTTTGAAGGAAACCCAATTGGGGATTGTATGATGGGTGATGTTAGTGAAGAAATTGGCACTAAAAACAAGAATTTTGAATTCGAACGAGGCGAAAATGAGAGATTTTTGAGCTCGAATGTCAAAAACTCAGCTGATCATGTTCATCTTCTTCCTGGCTCCTCCATGGATATGAGCTCCATGTCCTTGGACAGCACCAAAGCATCACCTGCAGGTAATTTTCAGAATTAGGGTTTAGTAAATTTCTCTTAGATCGAACGCTATGCTGAGATTTAGTGGGTTCGGTATGTTAGGAATTACGACCCTCTACAATAATATGATATTGTCCACTTTGAACATAAACCCTAGTGGCTTTGATTTTAGTTTACCTAAAATGTCTCATACGAATGAATATGTATTATTTACTTATAAACTCATGATCATTCTCTAAATTAGTCAATGTGAGACTCCCTTCTAAAAATCCTCCACACGGTAAATACGGTACACGGGTAATTTTGTTATGTATTTTTGAGAAGGTATGAAAGTAAAAGTTTAAATTTTGATAAACAAAGCAAAGTACATGGGTAAAAAAAGAAACCCTTTTACTATTGATTCCTTGACCACTAAAAATTACCCATTTAGGTTAAAAAGATTCAAGTTCAGCCAAAAAGAACAAGTAAACCCTAGCTCAATATCAGCTTCATAGCTCATCAAGCATCATTATGGAGCCCTAGATTATGGTATGCAACAAGTATGATTTTGGTCTAATATGCAGGCTTGAAAGTGCTGGAACTTGATGAAATTGATGGTGTGCTGATCTTCTATGGAGAATGATGCAAGAATTTAATCCATGATTCAAGGTTTCATGATTTGTAATTTCAGACAGAAGTTAAGGTATTGTTTAAGAATAAATGTCCTTTTCCTATGTCTCATTGTTCTTTCTTTGGGTAATATTCATCAATTAGCTGTTCTCTCAAGAACTTTTATTTTGTTTGTGAAATCTGTAGTACATGAATTCTTAATGGTGTGGGGAATCCATATGTTGCCTTGTTTTAATGTGTATATATATATATATGTATGTATGTATGTATATAGATTACGTTCATATCTAAGTTATCTTTGTTCATACAAAATATTATTCTGCTTTTACCAAATGAGTCTCAATTATTGCTCGGATTTCTCACCATTTCTTTTATATATTATCTCCTATCTAAAAAGACATTTGAAATTTTAGTCAAATTTCATGTAACATCCTAAGCTTAAGCTTACTGTTAATAAACATTATCCGATTTTGCTCTATACATATCGCAATCAACCTCACGACTTAAAACGCATCGCCTAGTAAGAGGTTTCCACATGCTTGTAAGGAATGCTCTGTTTCCCTTTCCAACCATTGTGAAATCTTACCTTTTAAAAACGAAAAAAATAAAATTTATGAACTAGGTTTAGATTGCGAGAACATTGGAAACATAGATATAGTATTTATAAACTAATTTTTTAAAACGAAATAAAAAACAAAATAACGACCCATTATATATCATTGTCAACCTCACGATTTTAAAACGAGAGAGGTTTCCACACCCTTTTAAAGAATGTTTTGTTCCTCCTTCCAACATTTGAAGCCTAGAGAGAAGGAAGAAAATTTGTTGTATAAGAGAGGACATCCGTAAATTTGAGCGTCCCTTCTTTAGAAGTCATTTTTCCTCTAAATTTTCATCGACTCACTGAGCTTACCATTATGCTATTTCCACCCGCTGCGGTAGTGGCAAAACACTACCAGGTAATTGTGAGGTTCTTCATCGGTTGGACAGAAAAACAAAACATTCCTTATAAGGGTATGAAAACTTCCTCCTAGTAGAGACGTTTTGTAACTGTAAGGCTGACAACGATATGTAACAGACCAAAACAGAAAATATCTACTAATTGTGAGCTTGGACTATTACAGTAATTCATGTATAGACAGCTCGATCGGGCAAGAAAAAAAAACATAGCGAACGAGCAAAAAGTAAATATCTATGGTTACATGACATGGTTAGAGTGATCTGTTAGTAGAAATGAAAATTTATAACAATTTAATTAAACGCCTATACGAGCTGTTCATGCAAATAATGAAGATTGAGAAAGGCTCAAAGAAATACTTAACGGGTTCAAAGTAGACAATATATCATAGCAATGCTCGATGTTGTATGTGCTAACGAAATCGTAAAAACACACAAGTTCTCATTTTTGTTCAATTTTTGGTATTCTACTCCCTTTTAATGGGAGATTCAGCTACAAAATCACATGAACAAACGTGAAAAGTAGTAGAAACATGAGCAAAATATCAAAATAGAAGTACCTTGTGTACCTTATTTGAGACTGCCTTTCCCTTGTTTGGTGTCTTAGCTTCTCTATGGAGCTCACTATTTGAAGAAAAGGGAACATTAATAAAGAAAAGCACTTAATTAGGAAAGGGAAGTGCGTACTGATAGAAGCAGATATGCCAAAGTGAGTGATAGGAGGCTAAAAAGTCAAGCACAAGGGCATGGCGTTAGAAGTTGATGGGACATTTTCCTTTGCAGGCTCCTTTTGGTTGCAACTATCATGCCTATTTGGCTAGTGTTTGTGTTTGAATGTCTAAAATCTCTGAGAAGAAACATAGACCTATTTATGTAACCGTTCAAACTCACCTCTAATAGATATTGTCTGCCCTAGTTTGTTAGTTTTAAAACGCATCTAATAGGGAGAGGTTTTCACACCTTTATAAGAAATGCTTCGTTCCCCTCTCTAACCTATGTGGGATCTCACAATCCACCCCCTTAACGGTCCAACGCCCTTGCTAGCACACCGCATGATATCTGGCTCTGATACCATTTGTAATAGCCTAAACCCACTGCTAACAGATATTGTCCATCTTGTTCCGTTACATATTGTTGTTAGCCTCACGATTTAAAACGCATCTACTAGGAAGAGGTTTCCACACCCTTATAAGAAATGCTTCTTTCCCCTCTCCAACCTACGTGGGATCTCACAATCCACCCTTAAGGGCCCAACGTCCTCGCTAGCATATTGCATGATGTCTAGCTTTGACATCATTTGTAACCGTCCAAACTCACTGCTAACAGATATTGTCTGTTTTGGCCCGTTATATATTGTCGTTAGCTTCATGGTTTAAAACGTGTCTACTAGGGAGAGGTTTCCACACGCTTATAAGAAACGTTTCGTTTTCCTCTTCAATAGACGTGAATGCCAGAATCAAGATTTAGTAAAATATTAGGCATTTGTAAAATGGTGAAGAATATGAGGGATCTCAGTCATGTGTAGATTCTGGGGCTTACCCTAGTTAGCTTCACTTTCCCTGTAGAGCATTAATGATACTGAGATGGGTCGTAATGATATCAAATTTTGTGTATTCAAAACTAAAATTCAGTATATGAGAGAGAAGGAAACAGAGGGGAGGAAAAAAGGGAAGAAAAACAGATTGTTTAACCAGTACTGACATGAAACTTGGAAAAAAATTATATGATGCAGATATTCTTGGTTACCACCCAGATAGAATGTGAAGAAAAAAGGACCTTCTCAGAACTTTACCTATACATATCACGACAATACAATGAAAGGGACTGTTCAATACAAAGTGAACATGAAAACCTCTGCTGCATTATTAAGCAAACAAACACCACAGATCTTAATTTGGGGGGGTTCTTTTGCCTCTCTCTTGGGGCTCGGGAATCCGGGAGGAGGGTCTTGTAGCAATTCAAGTCCACCACTAGTAGATATTGTCTGCTTTGACTCGTTACGTATCACCGTCAACCTCACGGCTTTTATAACGCATTTGATAGAGAGAGGTTTCTACACCGTTATAAAAAATGCTTCGTTTCCCTTTCCAACTGATCTGGGATCTTATAAGTCTCTTTGTGCTCTTGGATGTCCGGGCTAAGAACACCATAGCCTATTCTTAAATGAAAAAATCTTCAGTTTAGCAGAAGAAAAGTGAAGGAGAATCTGTACAGGAGACTGCCAGATTTTAACGAGTACGTTCGCTCATTCAGTACAGACAGACACACTGCTATCAACACGTCTGCCTGTTTCTCTTTACTTCAGTCAGTGTTAACAGGGTGCAGACATGCTGAGGCCTGTCTTCGTGCTTGGCAAACTTTGGCGTTCATAGACACAATAATATGCATAAATTTGTGGTCTAACCGAGGGATATTAACTGGGATTTTGTACTATCCATCTCGATATCCCCTCCGCCGGCCATAATACACAGCAGACATAATTCATCTAGTGGTAAAGTTACACATTTTCAGCTTCATGATTCTGAGAAAATTCTTATACATTCGCTACAAATCACTCCCAATATGTTACAATGGGATTCTAGAAAACCTCAGATATGGCCACATAGAACCTATGTACATAAATTAATCAAATAGCTACAACTAGGATTGGAAAATGCATTCACGCTAAGGTCGTTTGGCAGTGACAGACGCTCCGTCTCGTCTAGTTGAATTAGCTGCACTTTGGGACCAAGACGATGGCTTGAAGCTACCTGTTAATATGGTTGAAGCTGCAGAGGCACAGATCTTCCTTCTCTTGGATTCGAGGTCCAATCGTTTCTTGTCAGGTATGGATGATCTAGATGATCCATGGAAGATGGAGGAAGCATGAATCAATGCCCGTTTATCCCTTCTGTTCTTCTCGAACTTTGAGGAGAACTTCATGCGAGTAGCAGCTGCGGAATCTTCTTCGGTTGCGGGAAGCAATCGTATACCGAGGCCCATCTTACGAGAAACATTTTCTTCTTCAGCAACTCTCTTCTTTTGATTCTGAGAAGATGGAGGGAAGTGTATTAGCATAATCATTGGAAGATGAAGGTGAGAAAAATGGAAAGGATTAGATGACATACTCTAAGCTGAGCTCGAAGTGTCCTGTTCTGAGTATAGTCATCTGCATGCCTAGAATCTGAGAGTCGTTGGAGGCGCACCAATACTGGCTCGGCTTCTTTCTTCTTCTGCATATCCTTTTCCTGGTGTTCAAGTCGATAAAATGGATCTGCAAGCTTACCCCTTTCTGTAAAAGATATATTAAAAAGGGTTAGTAATTCTAAAATAAAATTATATGGACAGGAGATTTAACAATGAAACCCAATGAAAGGCCAATTAAGTTTGATGACCCTGATAAGTAAATGTTATAAACATTAACGATCGTCACCTTCATCAGCCGGTAGTTCAAAGGTTTCGGCATCCTCTATGTCATATTCCTCAGTTTTTCGTTGTGCACCACTAATAATCACATACTCGCAATTTTTTGGATCTGTCTGAATAACAATCTCGTGTCTACAGCATGCTGATTTCATAGTAAAGCTCCATATCTGAAAGAATCAAGCAGATAATATTAGTCACTGAAGAGCTCTTATAGTGTGATTTCTACAAACCGATCATGTTTTTTCTAACAGGACATTACAACCACGAGAAATCACCATTCACCAATTTGTATATTGAAATTTTCATAGAAAAATAATCCATCCATCAGAACAAAGTTATTCAGAAAAACACATTGTGTGTAAAACTATGTGGTAATAGTCTCATTGCATATTAGAACCTTCAAAAGCTAAATATGTTACAATTAGCCATGAACAATACCTTTGTAGAATAATAATTTCCAACTTGCTTTTTCTCTGCATTGAACCTAACACCCTTTGCTATCATTGAGTTGCAGCCACCACACCATATATTGTAAGGCATCTCGAACCTAACAAAGCAACACATTTCGATTGATTAAAAAATAATAGACTCCGTGAATTAAGCCATCAACATGGAAATTTCCACACTCCAGTTTTTCAAAAAATAACATAATCCCCTGCTTTAACAAGGACACCCTAGGCAACAGTATTGAAGCACCAAGCCAAGAAGACCTCTCTAAGGTGCATGCTTCAGCACCATGCACCACACTTCCAAGTTTTAAATTTTTAATTTTTTTAAAAAAGCTTTGTTACGGCAGGAATGCCTATTTCCAAAGATTACACAATACCTCCTCAAAATCTGCTGATGATATTCATATTAGTCATCTAATCAAATAAAAACATCAATTTTATAAAAAGTAGATATAATAGAAAAAATAAAAACATTGATTCCAAGCCAAAGTTCTCCAACAATGTGTTCTCATTAGCCACCTACCTTATTATCAAGATGCCTTGATCTATTTTCCTTGCTCTCTCTCTCAAAGCATGTTGACCATGAAATTTGTTCAAAGACCCCTGAGAAAGGAAAAATCAGCATGAGAATCTGAAAGGATATAGATATTTCCTTTGAAAAAAATTATTGCACTACTATAGTTGAATGAGAAATGTACCTGTTTTGGGGTCCATTCTGGTGGATAGTAAAAGTTGTCTGCTCTCGCAGCTGCAAGTGAAGACTGAAAAATGCAAACCACCAGACGTCATAAGCATTAACGATTCAACATGTATTGCCAAGAATATATTTATAATTCATTCCCTAATAACTTTTTCTTTAAAAAAAAAAAGAAAAAAAGAAAAAAAAGATAAACAATAAAAAAAATTAATAACTATAGATACATACACGATCCACTTTGCATATTGAGTTGATTGGCTTCCAAGGCAACAGTTTTCACATGAAATACAATCTACCAAAATTTATGAAGTAAATGTAAGAGAACTTGCCTACCTAATTACAGAGTCAACTTAAGTGAACAACAAAGGAAGTTCGAGATACTCAGCCATTCAAACAGAATTTATTCCAGAAGTACACTAATTCTTGGTCCAAACATTAAAGGTCTCACCTAAGGGGTTGTATGACTATGTTTTTCAAACGCATTTCAGAACAAAAAGAAATTATAAAATTAAAGTATAAATTACTATTATAAGTATATAAACCATTTTGGCTAACTGTTTTTCTGACATGAAGTTTTTCTTCTAAAATTATTATCTTTAAGAGCATGTACAGAACACAGGTTTGAAAATAGTTTTTTCTAGACAACTCTAAATTACTAGGCACAATCCATGCATGAACCATTTCCAGAAAATCAAATTTCAGGTTAAATCCAACAACGGGTTCCAAGATTTTGGACCTAAATCACTTGTGATGGATATTGATTTCAATAACTAAAACTATTTGATTCCCCCCGTGACAAAAGATAGCCAATACATATACAAACCATTATGGTTAAATGTTTCTTCTGAAGAAGAAAATTCACGTTCTCCTATCCAGATCCAATGTGTTCTCTCGAACTGACATGATGTTTTTCTTACGAAATTAAGTTCTGAAAACATATATACAGAAGCACGGATTTGAAAGGACAGACCTGAATTACTTGGCATATTCCATCCAAGAACCATCCCCAGAAATCATTTTCCAGGTTAAATCCAAACAACGGGTTCTATAAATTTCGACCTAAAACAATCGTGATGGGTAATAACTTCACTTAACAGAATCATTCGATTCACTTACGAAAACCGATAACCAAAAATACTCTTTCAGATGCATCCGCTAATCTCTTTCAAAATAAAATAATAACTAATGATAATCGCTCCAACATAGGGCAAACAATCGGAACTAACAAACTCTAGTCTAAACCCAGATTTCTACGAACAAGTTGAATCGGATCACATAGCAATAAACCCTAGAAATCGAAAAACAAAATCACATACCATTATGAATCGTCGTCGGCTTCTTCAACTTCGTCGGATTCCAATTTCCAGATGCGAATTCAAAATTGGTCGAGAGATTCCATTTATTTCGTACTATTGTGTTTATATACTATTTTTACGCGTTCCATTCTGGAACAACGATGGCGCGCTTGCTTACGCATGGGCTCATTTCTTGTAATGGGCCGACGAATTACGCATTCATTATAGGCCCAAAGGACCTTAACACATGGGCTCATTTCTTGTAATGGGCCCACGAATTACGCATTCATTATGGGCCCAAAGGACCTAATCGCATGGGCTCATTTCTTGTAATGGGCCCATGAATTACGCATTCATTATGGGCCCAAAGGACCTTAACGTATGGGCTCATTTCTTGTGATGGGCCCACGAATTACGCATTAAATATGGGCCCAAAGGAACCTTAACGCTGGTTCATTTCTTGTAATGGGCCCACGAATTACGCATTCATTATGGGCTCAAAAGACCTTAACGTATGGGCTCATTTCTTGTAATGGGCCGACAAATTAGGCATTAATTATGGCCCAAACGACCTTAACGCATGGGCTCATTTAGCTTGTTGTATATCACATATACCAAATTTCCACATTGTCGCAAGATAATATTGCATTAATATAATGAAATATATTTTTGTCATATATACTCAGATTTATTTAGTTATATGTAAATACATACTCAATATCTTTACTTGTCAGTGCCATCGACACAAACTGCCCTACTAGCGGTTTTAAAACATGTCTGTTAGGGAGAGATTTCACACTTACAATACTTCATTTCCCTCTCCAACCAATGTGGAATATCACAATCCACCCCCCCTGGGGCCAGCGAGGATGCTAACACACCACCCGTCGTTTGACTCTAATACCATTTGTCACAGCCCAAGTCTACCACTAATAGATATTGTCTGCTTTAACCCATTACGTATCAATGTCAGCTTCACAATTTTTAAAAATCGTCTACTATGAAGAGGGTCTAACCCTAGTTCGACCAATGCATCGCATCGTCTAATAACTTGGCTCTAATACCATTTGTAACGGCATAAGCCCACCTCTAACAGATATTATTCGTTTTGGCCCATTACATATCATTCTCAGCCTCACGGTTTTAAAACGCATCTGCTAGGAAAATGTTTTGATACTTTTATAAGGAATGCTTCGTTCCCCTCTAATGAATTTACTTGTACATTCTCGAACTGGATTCAGTGTTTTCTTGCTCTTTGATCCCACACTATTCAATGTAAATCATCTCCTTTGTAGCAATGAGTTACAACAAGTATATGATTGCTGAAATTAAATTGGGATAACGATGAACTTGAATAAATAATTCAGGCTTCTTGCTTGTTATCATCACCCGTCTGTGTCGTATGAACTCGGCTCCTCAACTCTTCAAAAGCCTTCATGCTCTCTGCGTCAAAGCCTCCCGCAAACTGGAAACATATTACATTCAATATGTCACCCACACTTCTAATATTTTCAAATACTATAAGGTTCTTCAGGTGAAGAATGGAGATGAAATGTACCTGATGAACACGGAATGCGAAACGGACGCCTTGCAAGACCAAAAACTCTCTGTTCGGCTCCTTCTCGGGTTCGTTCATTGCATCAAGTTCTGATGCAACACGCTTCATGTATTTCCTTGCTAATTGTACTGATGAGAGCTTAATCTGCATTTGTAAAAGTACGATTACATTATACATTTTGTGTAATAATTCAAGCTCACCGTTAGTAGATATTGTCCTCTTTAGGCTTCTCCTTCGAGGGTTTCCCCTTATGGTTTTAAAACGCGTCTACTAGGGAGAGGGTTCCACACTCTTATAAAGAATACTTCGTTCCCCTCTCCAACTGATGTGGGATCTCACAATCCACCTCCCTAGGGAACCCAGCTTCCTCGCTAGCACACCGCTAGTAGATATTGTCCTCTTTAGGCTTTTCCTTCAAGGGCTTCCCCTTATGGTTTTAAAACGCGTTTACTAGGGAGAGGTTTCCACACCCTTATAAGGAACGCTTCGTTCTCCTCTCCAACTGATGTGGGATCTCACAATCCACCTCCTTGGGAGCCCAGCATCCATATTGGCACGCTGCTCAGTGTTTGGCTCTGATACCATTTGTAACAGTCTAAGCCCAACACTAACAAATATTGTCCTCTTTAAACTGAATCTATTTGTGTTCCATATCCAAAATGAAAACTAAACTCAAAACCCGAAGTTCTCAAAGAAGAAAAGATCGATCTTCTCGAAGTTATACCTTCCCAACAACACCTGTATCTGACAACCAATCAACTGGAATTCCGAACTCTCGATATCGCGAGATAGCCATGTCCCTTGTGCGTAGGAGAGCATAGACACTCTGCTCAACCCTGCCAAAAGACAAGAACAAAAATAATGATTGGACATGACAACACAAATTGAAACATCCATGTTCCCAATAATGGAACATGGCAGCACAATTTCAACAGTTGACTTGTTCAGACACAAGTTCTTTAATATGAACACCATGTCGTTGTCTATACTTACTTCTCAAGCAAGGAGTACATTTTCTTTAAAGCTGCTTCACATGGAAGTTTCGGTTCATCGACAAACGTGGTGACCCGCTTCTCCAACTTCATTAGGTCCTGATACTCGAAAGACGCCTCTCTTAATGCATCTGCTTTTCCTTCTGGCCAATCGAAGTGCTTCAGGACAGCCCTTTCATCAACCTTAATCAAAGACAAAAGAAAGTACACTAAGAAACAAGGAGATATGTAGAATGAACTAATATTTGCATCTTCTTCTGTGTAACAGTCCAAACCCACCGCTAGCAGATATTGTCCGCTTTGACCGTTATGTATTCCCATCAACCTCACGATTTTAAAACGCATCTAGTAGGGAGAGGTTTCCACACCTTTATAAGCAATGTTTTGTTCTCCTCTCCAACCGATGTGAGATCTCACAATCCATCCCCCTTGGGGGCCCAACGTCCTCGCTAGCACACCTCCCGGTGTCTAGCTCTGATATCATTTGAAACAGCCTAAGCCTACCGCTAGCAGATACTGTCCCCTTTAGGCTTTCCCTTTTGGGCTTCTCTCAAGATTTTAAAACGCGTCTGGTAGGAAGAGGTTTCCACACCTTTATAAGCAATGTTTCGTTCTCCTCTCCAACCGATGTGAGATCTCACAATCCACCCCCCTTGGGGACCCAGCGTCCTTGCTGGCACACCTCCCGGTGTCTAGCTCTTATACCATTTGTAACAGCCCAAGCCCACCACTGCAGATATTGTCCTCTCTGGGCTTTCCCTTCTGGGTTCCCCTCAAGGTTTTAAAACGCGTTTGTTAGGGAGAGGTTTACACACTCTTATAAGGAATGTTTTGTTCTCCTCTCCAACCGACGTGGGATCTCACATTCGGTAGTCTTTTATCTTTTTTTATTCAAACTCAATCCATAATGGAGATTAGTAAATAAAATGAATGCCGTACCAAGAACGATAGCTCTTCGTCTAGCCAATTTACGAAGGCCACAACATCCTCTATATTAGAGAAGGTAGCTCCTCGAACTTCAGCCGCCAATGACATGACAAAATCGCCTTGAGTTTCCACATCAGCTTTAACCTGGATTTAGCAACGAACTTATCAACTGTCAAATTACTATATAATGGCAAACTAAGAAGAGAATGATCTACTCACTGCTATGAGGAATGATGATCTGTTTTCAATCTCCCCAATCATGTTACTTCTAGCATCAGATACATTTGATGTTGTAGAAGAAAGCAAAGGAGTATCCTTCTTAGCCTCTCGTTTCATTAACGTCTGATAGAATTCAACTAACTCAGGCGCTCTATGAACCTTATCACCACCAACACCTTTAGCCAAGCTTCCCGGAGGAGGCGGTGGACGAGGCGGTCCACCAGGTGGTGGAGGTGGGGCACCAGGAGGTGGTGGTGGTAGAGGTGGAGCAGATGGTACACCACCCTGAGGATTGGGACCTTTACTTACAGAAGCACCTGCTGATGGTTTTGGTGGTGGCTTAGGCGTTCGTGGAGGTCGCTTCTCGATCTCGGCTAGCTTCATCCTGCTTATGGCTGGAGACTCCGTCGTCTTATCTTCACCAGATGGATCAGCAGAAGCACTAGCTACAACTGGTTTTTCCTTTATTTGAGAAAGCTTTGGCGGCAAAGTTGCATATCTATCTTTATCTGTCTTACCTTTAAATTCAGTGTTCAAATTTGAATTTGAAATGTTGCCAAACCTCTCTGCTCTTGCTTGATCAGCCCTTTCCTTAATTTGCTTCTCTCTTGCTAATGCCAGTTTATGTCGGTCTTTGTATGCTGGATATTTCTCATCCAACACTCCTTCAACAGATTTAGACATCAGCTGAAATGATGATGCTACTGAATTCAATGATTCATTAGGAGTTTGAGTTCTGATAGTTGGCAGATTCGGGGTGCTTGGAGAGTCGGGAATTTCGTGTTCCATCGTACCAAACGTGGTGATTGCAACATTGTCACTTGCATTTCTAAGCATCAACGCTTCTAATGGACCTCTTGGCTTCTGACTCATGCTCATCCTGCTCGGAGAACTCCCCGAAAACGATCTGGCTGGTGACGAAAGAACGCTCGAATCATCTTTGCTCCGACCGCCCCATTTCTTCAACTTCTGGATCAAGCTTGGTTTCTTACTGAGGCTACTATATCTACTAAAGGAACTATCAATTGAAGCATTGTCAAAATCTTCACTTCCAGGAGAAGATGGTTGGGAGAAGTTGCTTTCGAGATCGGTGTCTCCTTGTCCACGTTCCGATCCAGCATATTCCAACATGAGTTGTTTAGCCTTCTCCTGTGATTTTGGGCTCAAATTCTTGTTGAGATCACGAGCGGATAGTTTTCCGGTAGGCGCCTGGTAGTTGCGGAGTTCATATCTTAGGCAGGCATTGACCCATCTAAGGTAAACTAATTCCTCAACTTCACTGAACCTGTTCATTTGAAGTCCTTCAACTTGCTTTATTAAGTCCTCATTTGCATGCCTTAAATTGTTGACTTCCTCTCTAGTTTGGGATACCAATTCACTCTGCAATGTAAAAAAGAATGAGCATTCAGGCATAGGAGGCCTTTTTAAAGCAATAATTACTTGCCTGTTTGACCATATACCAAAATCTAAGTCTTTTGAGATAAAACTAAAAGCATAAGTGACATCATATTTGAGTTGCTATTTTCTAAAAGAACGTGTCTTTTGAGAGAGGAACGAGTGCCAGTAAGGACGTTGGCCCTAAAGGGGGGTGGGATTGTGAGATCTTACATCGGTTGGAGAGAAGAACGAAGCATTCTTTATAAGGGTGTGGAAACCTCTCCCTAGTAGACGCATTTTAAAAACCTTGAAGGGAAGCCCGAAAGGAAAAACCCAAAGAGGACATATCTACTAACGGTGGGCTTGGGCTATTACAAATGGTATTAGAGCCAGACACTGGGCGAGTGTCTACGAGGACGTTAGGCCCCTAAGGGGGATGTGAGATTTCACATCGGTTGGAGAGGGGAACAAAGCATTCCTTATTATAAGGGTGTGGAAACCTCTCCTTCGCAGATGCGTTTCAAAACCTTAAGGGGAAATCCGGAAGGGAAAGCCCAAAGAGGACAATATCTGCTAGCGGTTGGCTTAAGCTATTACAAATGGTATCAAAGCTGGACACCGGGTAGTGTGTCAACGAGGACGCTAGGCCCCTAAGGGGGTGTGAGATTTCACATCGGTTGGAGAGGGCAACGAAGCATTCCTTATTATAAGGGTGTGGAAGCCTCTCCCTAGCAAACGCATTTTAAAACCTTGAGGGGAAGCCTAAAAGGAAAATCCTAAAGAGAAAAATATCTACTAGCGGTAGACTTGGGCTGTTACAAATGATATCAGAGCTAAACATCGGAAGGTGTGTCAACAAGGACGCTAGACCCCTAAAAGGAGTGTGAGATTTCACATCGGTTGGAAAGGGGAACAAAGCATTCCTTATTATAAGGGTGTGGAAACTTCTTTCTAGCAGACGCGTTTTAAAACCTTAAGGGGAAACCCAAAAGGGAAAGCTCAAAGAAGATAATATCTGTTAGCGGTGGGCTTGAGCGGTTACAAACATGGTGACTTACGACTTATGGCTTGGGCTGTTACAAACATGGTGACTTATTTGTAAGAGGTGTTTCGAGTTTTTACTTCTGTCATGTTCGAGAGAGTCGAGATTCTATTCTCAGCAGCATCGAGTTTAACAGTCAGCTCCCGCTTCTCGATTTGAAGTTCTTTATTCATCCGCTTAAGCTCCATAACTTCAACCTCCAAACCCTTCACAGCTTTCAGTTTCTTTTCCATTTCATCATCTTTCCTTCTAGTTTCCATCTCCTTTGCCTGTAGACCAGAAACTTGTTGCTTAAGCAACAACAGCTGCCCTTTTGTTTGGTTAGCATCAAGCTGAATCTGCCTTTGCAGCTCCTTGATCTTACTCCTAGCAAATTCCAACTCCTTCTTAACCATACCATCTTGTGCGATCTCCTCTTGAAGCTTCTTCCTTTCAGCCTGCAAAGAACTAATGGTAATATTAAGCATATCAATCTCCACTGCCTTGATCTTGAGCTGCCTCTGCAACTCCGTAATGTCGGATTCCTGCTCTTTTAATCCGTAGTATTCGAGCAGTTCACCTTCAAGCTTTACTTCCCTCTCCTCCAATTCCTGTACTAAGTTACGCAACCGTTCCAATTCGCTCGCGTTGTTTGCCATCTCGGTTTCATACACTCTATCCTTCTCGGCTTTGTCATCGTCGATTTCAGGTAACGGAAACTCAATCTCCCCCGATAAAAGTTCTTCAAATTCAGGTAAAATGTCTTCATCTTCAGTTATATAAACAGGAACTTGATCAAACACACTACTTATTAACTTGACTTCTTCTTCTTCCTCCTCTTCCTCCACCTAATATAAAAGAGAGTTCATTCAATTCAAGAAGGTATCCTAAATAGTTTCTAGGAAGCTTTAAACAATTACTTACATAATGTTTAATCTCCTCCTTCTCTTCACCATTTTCTAAGCAACAAAACAGAATAATTTCAATACATCAGACAACATAACAAAACTTATCCAGAGTTGAACAATGAAGAACTGTAGTTCGAATATAAATACCGGTGAGCTTGTCGACGGAGGCGACGGATTTCGAGTTTTTAACATTGATATGTCTTACAGCATAGGCTGCAACTGAAGCAGCTACCACAAGGCCTAGCCTGAGTACCATCAAGCAAATACTGACATAAAGATTTTAACTTCCCAGTTGAGATAACCCAGTTCTTCAAAACTGTAGCGCCCATTCCCCCCCACCTCCATGGCTAACATTTCAAATCATTGTAGCCTCAAGGAACCAGAGTATGGTGAGAATTTTCAACAACTAGAAGTTTTAAGACAAATTTTGATGCTAACTAGCTGAGAGCCATGGTAGCCACCAATAACTAGTGGCCAACGCTTATCCAAAAGGATTGCGTGCCATGAATTTGTGGGTATTTAACATGTTGCACCACTCATTCAAAGGATTGAGCACACAGAGTATTAACACCAAAAAAAAGCTTACCACAGACCAAGTGTGAAAGAAGATAGACACGAGCAAAGGCAAGGCTGTGACTTGATTCTTAGCCGCTTGCTCGATGGACCGAAGCATATGGAACCGTGCTGTCGAGAAGGCAACAAAGTAAGGCAAACCCAATAGGCGAATGGACATTCAACCCACATGGTACCCTTTTTGGCATGTCTCTCGGGCTTCTTGTTTTCTTCTGCCAGCCGCTATCATCTTCGAAACAACTTGTTTAAATGGCTTAGACGGTTCATTAAAATCTGTCTTGAATGCGTGAAAACTTTGAGACTAAAGATGCCAATAAGTGATTTTTGGGCATCAATTTGAGAATAGAGATGCCAATAAGTAGAGAATATTAGTGAGTCAAGCTTGCAGAATATGGCGAAAGGTAGCTTTCTGGGTCATAAATAAGAGAACCCAAACGCCAAAAAGTAATAACCAATATGTCATGTCATCAAAGAGGGTGAGTTTGTGGACCTTATTGATCCTCTTGGAAGCTTGGATGGCATTGGCAGCTATAAAGAATTAAAGTTCCAAGGGATCAATGACACAGTTCAGTTTCTTCAAAGTCGATAAATGTGAGATTCCATATTGGTTGGAGAGGAGAACAAAACATTCTTTATAAGGATTTGAAAACCTCTCCTTCATAGACACGTTTCAAAACCGAGAGGCTAACAGCGATACATAACGGGCCAAAGCAGACAATATCTACCGAAAAAGATCAAAATTTGGAATTGTCGTTGAATCGATTCTTTTTAATGAATAGATCCGATCGCAACCCTGAAGAAGGATCCATGGCTAAGCTATGCACGATTGAGCTATGCAATTAGTTACACTAGTCCCTGTTGAGCTATGTAGTTGATAGATTATTATTACATCAATCCAAAGTGTATACTACGATCAGTTGAGCTATGCAGTCGACAGATCATTATTACACCAATCCGAAGTGTATACGTATACTTTTACTAGTTGAGTTATGCCGTTGACAAACCATACCAAATGACTTTATAAGCCCAAAATTCCCTAATCTTTGTTTATACACTACTCATTATGCAGAGAGAAAGAGAGAGAGTTCTTGTATACTGGAAATTATAAGGTTTTATGGCTTACACACATGAAGAAAAACGGCAGAAAAGGCTGTTTATTAAGAAGACAAAGGCTTTGAATTGGAGACAAATGGCTGTTTGATGGTGGGAAGTGAAGGAGTATATTTAGGAGATATAGCAGTGAGCACCACAGTTCCACCGAGCAAAGCCAAGGCCAGGCCTAGACTGTTGACAACCATGGCTTCAGGGCCTTTTCTAGGGACATGTCTCTTTGTTTGCAACAATGTCAGCTTCTCTAGAAGCCCTGTTTCTGCTACTGTCACTGCCAATGCATAACTGTATAGCCCAAGGAATACATGCCATGGCAGCACTCTTTCTCTTGTTGCTCTCACCTCCCTCCAGTGCCAGAAGCTCAGAAAACCCATCATCCACTGCATTCAAACACACCATATTTTTAGCTTAGTATCATCCGAATTGTCCCGGTTCGTTTGTTTTGAATGTGTTTTGAGTAAGGGTTGGAAAATCTCGGGTTTTGGTTTCAACTTTATAGTTTAACCACGCATGGAGATGAAATTCGAACCTCTAACCTTTCAAATTTATAACATAACGTTTAAGTATGGCCTGGGCATTCAATGTCTTACAGAAAAACACCCTAATAAATGAGGGGCAGAGGACTCTCAATCAAGTTGGGATATAAGAAAGCAGCAATGGATGGCTCCTTCACATTGCCATCAAGAGGGCAAGGTTCTTCCTAATACTGAAGAAGAATTAAAGGCTTGCTTGTGATAATAACATCATATGGGGCATATGGCACACAATCCAAGCCTACCGCTAGTAAATATTGTCGTCTTTGAACTTGTCGTTCCGGACTTTCCCTTAAGGTTTTTAAAACACGTTTACTAGGGAGAGGTCTCCACATTCTTATAAAGAATGCTTCCTCTCCAAACAACGTGGGATTTCACAATCTACCTCCCTTCAGGGTCCAGTGTCCTCGTTAGTACTCTCCAATCTATGTGGGATCTCACAATCCACCTCTCTTCGGGGCTAGCGTCTTCGTTGGCACTCTCCAACCTATGTGGGATCTCACAATCCACCCCTTTAGGGCCTAGCGTCCTCGCTAGTACTCTCCAATCTCGATGTAGGATCTCACAGTCCGTCTCCCTTCGGAGGTCCAGCATCTTCGTTGGCACTCTCCAACCGATGTGGGATCTCACAATCCACTCCTTTCAGGGCTCGGCGTCTTTGCTGACACTCTCCAACTGACGTGGGATCTCACAATATGACTTGACAGTGATGGTATGGATTATTCAATATGTTTCTAATGTCACTAGCAGATCTCAACAAGAATTCACATGGCATTCATTCCAAGCATTGAATTGAAAAAGAAGAAACATTCTGGTTCTGCAACATCACATTTTAAACAAATCTTTCTAGTTCAGTTCATCAGATTCAAGGCATGAAGGGGAAGAGTATATTAAGAATTTGATGGAAGTAAAAGGGGTAAAGAGAACAAAGAGAAAACCTGAGCTCCAAACAAAGTGAAAACGCTCAAACCCAACCAAGAATGTACGCTGTGGAAGTTAGCCAGAAAGCCACGATCCCAATGAAACTTGGTCCAAATTCCAAAAAACCCAGAAGTCAAAGCCAGCCCTTGAAGAATCAGATGAACAGATTTCCTCAAATTCCTCGAACCAGGCAGCCAACTATGAACCAAAATGGCTGAAAATCATAGCAAAAAAGCAAATATGATACCCATTTCACAGATCAACAGATTGAATCAACATTTTGGTTCCTACCCACCTTCTCCGCTGAGTAGAATGAAACCAATTACCATGAACAAAGGATGCAGAACCTGCAAAGCAAAACTCAAACCCCTTTTACTCACACGAAATAAAACTTGGGTCGAAATCTAAATGGGTCGAAAATGGCATACATCGAAGATACGGTCATCTGGGGCGGGGGGAAGATGGCCGAAGCTAGAACTGAAGGCAAGAGCCCAAACGAAGATCAGAACGGCAACAAGCAGTCCCAAAATTCTGGCAAAAATGAGTAATGGGGCAAGTGAGGGCAATGCTGCGGCCATGGAGACGGAGAAGGCAGCCTGCAGCTCAACGATCTTGACGCGGCTGCGAGTGCAGAGGTTGGTAGGCTGTGCAAATCGCGGACAAAGAAACTGCGGCTCTGCTGTGGAGTACACGGAATTGCTTTTGAAAACCAGACCTGGATTATATGGGGAACTGTGCTTAGAGCCGATTTTGGAGAGAGAAATCGATATTTTTCATCTGGGATTTTGCTAATCGGATCGTTTAGAAGTTTCGATCACTAATTTTGAGAAAACAGGTCTGGAAATTGCAGGGGTACTCATGGGGTTGGAGGGGGCAGGGGTTAAATGCAGTCAACGAAAGATTAAAATATCCGTTTACTAAATTTGAAGGCTTGTAACGATGGAAGGATTGAACTTTGACTAGAATGAAAACTTTTTAGAAAATTTTCCCAAGCCATTGTGCTTTCGGTGTTGTTTGTTAAAAAAAAATGTACATATTCTTTCCAAAGTTATAATAGATAGAACTTTTAAAAAACGTTTTATGACACAAAATTGATGTAGAACAACGTCAATCTTTTTAAATTGATGTAGAACAACGTCAATCTTTTTAGTTAAATCATAACGAGCATTTGCTGTTTTCAATTAAATGAAAACAAACATCTCACATCAGTTTAAGAACTCTTTTGTCGACTTTCCATCCAACATTATAAAATTTTCTATTTCAAAGACAAAATCTTTATCAATGGTTAGTTTAACCTAAAACAAAGCATAGAACGGCTAAAAACCACCAATTTTGGTACCACTCAATAATCCAGAGTCAACCCATTTGTCGACGGCCAGTTCTTGAACTCCGACCTAACCTAAAGACGATAGCTCTCTCAACTCACTCATAAGACTAGTTCACCACTCAAAGGTCCCAATTCACCCTTGACCTTTCATAGAATTATTGATCAAACTCGACTACAACCTCAAGCATTGAGGATGCCATTTTCAAAGGTTCAAGCTTGTACCAAGGAGTCGAAAGCATCGATCACCACAAGAGTGGTGAGGAAGCCCGACTGAGTCATCAGATTAAGCTTTCCGTACCGACATTCATTAATCATTATAGTTTAAATCAACTAGAAAACCATTTCCCTAAAATGAAAAAGAGGAATAAAACAATAAAGCACCAAAGTTTATAAAATATAAAATGATACATAATGATTTCACCAACAAGGCGTCAAACAAGAGCCAAGTAACAAGACGCACAGGTTGACAGTTAATTACAATAGAGAAAAACATCAAGAGGATGAGTTGAATAACTAGAACACCTTTAGTACATTTTGTGAATCGACAGAGCCTACAACACCAAATGCTTTCTTACAACTATGTCTGCACCTTTATAACAAGGAATATCACATATTCTACTATTTATTTTCTGCACAACAGTATAAAACTCCAACGAAAATTATAGCAGATCTTTGAGATATTAGCAGCTCATATTTGTATACAACAGTCGAGCATAATCAGGGTCGCCTATGGATTATAGTTATGCATACCTCGCCCTCGACCCCTTCCACCATGGCCATATCCCCTCCCATAATAACCACCACGACGACCACCGCGTCCAGAACCAAAACCACCACGACCACCTCGGTATCTTGCAAACTCACCAAATGTCTGCAGCACCAAACAACATCAGATACTATGAAGAATGGTTCCAAAAACATACAACGTTAACCTATTCATATAACATACCTCAGTGTCCAACTTGATTTGTTCAAAGTATCTCGTCCTCCTACCGTTCTGAGCTTCATTGTTAGTCGTGTTGCTTGAGAGAGTATCAAAAAAGTCGTCCTTATTGTACACAGACTGTAGACATGATGTGAGAATCAGTTTTATGTGGGCAGGAAAGTAAGTATGTCTTTAACATAACAAGTCATCATAAGTGTATGGCATTGAAAATAAGACCTTGATCCCTAACTTCGATGATTCACCGTCATCTTCTTCATAGTCGTCGTCTTCATCACTGAATTTTTCATCCCCGTCGTTGTATTTTGGAGATTTGGTATTCTTGCCAAGATGACCCCAGACTTCATCCTTGTTAAATTTCTCATTCATTGCCATGAAGTCAAAATCTTCTGTGAATTTCTCTGTTGGATGTTGGTTCTGCAAACAGAAAATAATAAAGGTTAACGGAGGATTCCTAATAATAAGAGACCTAAATCAAGAAGCACACATTACCCCAAATCGTCTTCCTCTACCACGTCCCCTGTATATGTGCCGAGTTTGTGAAGTTGAACCGTTTGGCTGGGGAAAAACAAGAAGTCAAAACATTAGATCGCTATGTAGCATGAAAAGTACATTGGGCAAACAAATAGTATACTCCTTGTACATGAGATAATGACAAATATCCAAATCACTCTAATTTCTACCACAAACAATAGCAAACGGCTTCTAATGAAACATATTGTGCATATTTACACGATATCTGAACAGCCTAAATGTTAAGGATCTTTAACCATATTGTTCCCGTATGAACTCCCTAAAAACCAAATGTAATCGCATAAGTATATGTAGTATATGTGGCCACAGAAAGAGCACCTTTTGAACAACTCGTGAAGACGTTGGTAATGGTAATAACGGTGGCTGAGTATCTGCTGGAACTGGAACAGTTTGTTCCGCTGCTAGTGAGGAAGATGCTTGAATCACTTCCACATCCTTCTGAACTGTTTGCGAAGGCAGAGATGAAGAGACTACAGTAGTATGTAACAGCTGGTCTGGAGTCACAAGGGCAGGTGCAGGCGCACTTGTGAGAACAGAATTCGATGTTCCAATAATAGAGGATGTAGACTGAGAGACAGTTTGATAAGACAATGCTGGACCAGAAACTGTAGTAGTTTTGTTAGTAGTTGGAGGCACAACAGGACTGACATCTAAACTTGCAGTCAAAGGAGATAGCGATGTCAAATTGGTACTTATGGGAGCTTGAGGAAGAGCAGAATTTATTGTCTTGTTGACCATTGAGCTTGATGACATCTCAGACGTCTGTGGAACAGACAGCACAGATGGAAGTGTTGAAGATACAGTAACTGGTGGCATTGCTGTGGATGATAAACTAGGAGCGGTAGGATTAGCAGAGAATAAAGAAGATGAAACTTCTAATGGATTTGGTGCCCCAGTGGGTAAATAAGCATTAAGATTAGGATATTGCAGTGGCTGCTGCAAGGAAGAAGGCAACGACAGGCCAGGTGGTGGACGAAGTAACGATTGCTGATGCATGTGAGGAAGTCCATTAGGGTGGCCATAATACCCTTGCCAGTACATTGGCAAACCAAGTCCACCAGCACTTGGATTTGGAGGAGGTTGCGAAGGAGAAGCTCCCCAAGACCCCACATTTCCTCCTGGTTGATATAAAGGCAACCCACTCTGGAAATTAGATCCAGGAATTCCCATTGGCATGGCCTGAGAATTAATATCAGGCAAAGGCCCACTAACAGGAGGAGGCAGGCTCGAAGGAATCGATACTGGACGAGGATAGTGAGACTGCACAAAAAATTCCACCAAACACGTAAGTTCACCTTCACATTAGGTTTAATAAATCGAGGAAGGGAGCGGGGGGGGGGGGGGGGGGG
>NW_019268527.1:4059202-4066608 GCF_002738365.1 Cucurbita moschata
GGGGGGGGGGGGGGGGGGGGGGGGGGGGGGGGGGGGGGGGGGGGGGGGGGGGGGGGGGGGGGGGGGGGGGGGGGGGGGGGGGGGGGGGGGGGGGGGGGGGGGGGGGGGGGGGGGGGGGGGGGGGGGATTTCCTTTTACCTGAATAATAGCTGGATCATTGTTTATCAAGGATGTAGTCTGAACAGGCGGGGAAGATTTTACCTGTAGATCCTGCAAAAAGAGCCAACAAGTCAAAACTAATTTCTAAGACAGCCTCGGCTTAAATCATATAAAGAAGCTATGTTATAATGTGCCAAGTACATCACGAGGTTCATCAGTATCCACACAAAAGATACATTGATGTCACATAGGAATCATGAAACTCAGCATTCTGCCACTACCACGTTATAGTTAATAGTAATGTCTGTATAAAAGTTACCTTGATATCACTTCCACGAAACAAGATGTATTCAAAAACTTGGTCACTTGGTGGGACTTGTGGCCCATCCTTCTTTCTCCCTTCCGTTCCAAATGACCGTACTAAAAAGAGAAATATTCAAATATCACATAAACGTCAATTTTTCAGGCGCCTTGAGAAAATGGATTAATATGCATCAATATGACATCAAGAATAATATTTTAATGAGAATTTCAGCCACTTGTCGCATCATGGATGGAAATGATGACTTCTTAAACATGAGGGAATGGGAAATGATGACTTCTTAAACATGAGGGAATGGGAAATGATGACTTCTTAAACATGAGGGAATGGAGTCGGTATTTGAAAAGATTTCATGACGAAACCTACCTGAAACCCAACCCATCACTTCACAATGATTGGCCAAGGTTTGATCTAAATACAATACCCCCCTTAACCATGGAGCACTTCACTATGATACACAAAGGCAGCAGCATGCTAATAATTGTTAATGCACCTCTACAAACTACAGCCATTCTTTTCCTTTTCATTTTTTCCCCCAATAAGTGCTACGTAATACAAAGGTAAAAACTAGCAATCAACATGAACAACACCCCGACAATGGTCAAGATCTACAAGGAGCATTTAAGATAATTCTACAATGCCACTCAAGGCAACTTTCCCAAAGATATCTAAACAGCATTTTCCCTAAGCACTTTGGTCAGATTTCCTACAAGGATGTCCATGTAACAACTGCTCTCTACAACCAAAGTATTGTTGGAAAAGCAAAGAAAATGCCCCAAGTTCCGTAGAGCTTCTGCTCTACATACAAGTATATACAAAAGTGCCATCGGCCCACAACTGATATTGACAAGAGACAGTGCCTTTTCCAGACCCAAACCGTAGCATTGCCTCCTTTAAGAACAAGAGAGATCAATAAGAGAAGGTGCCATTTCCAAAAGCAAACGTTTCTACCCCTGCAGACCTCACAAAACAAGAACGGCTCCAATTTTATTTACATTATACCAAACACTCCATAAACTTCTTTGCTCAGGTTTCGTTAAGCCGAGGTAAACCACCCCCTGTTTCTCTTCTGAACGAGATAGTTGTTATAGCATGCCAAAGGGAATCCATTTGAAAACCTCCATGCCCATTTGGGAGTCCAGGAAATTCTTTTCCATTTCAAAATCCCTTCTTTTTGCAAGCTATAATAATTTTAGCCTGGTTTACAAGACGAACACCTTCTTTGCAATATTCCCCAGACCACCAAGAGAAAATGGTATCATCAATAACATTAAACAGTAAAAAAACCCGTGGAAGAAAGGGCAAGTAAATGTGAAACAACCAGCGACAAACTCTACGCACAATTCAGTTTCGCAATCACAGGAGGCCAATAATTAGCCGGGATGTGGTTTGAGGATTCAGACTCGTATCACCGTATGAATCAATTCGGTAAATTTAAATCTCCTAGCTAGGAAATGATGCAAGACCAACACCCAGACAAGAAAATCTAATATAACTTCGTAATTCTTCCCTACAGCGGAGTAGAAAGGTCAAAATTTCCCTTAAGAAACGAAAAATCTAAACCTAAGATTCGTCAGGAACTTCACCGATCTAATAAAAAAAACATCACGCTCGACTAACAACGACGGATTGGATCCAGGAGAAAAACAAATCAAACCCTCGCCAACACAGAAAAAAAGAAAATATAAAAAATTAGAAACTGGGGCGGAGGAAATTACCATTTCTAAGTCCGATACTAGACTCTTCGGTGTTGATGTTGTAAAGAACGCCTTCGTATCTAATCTCGCTCTTGGAAGTCAAGCTAATCAAGCTTCCAACATACGAATCGGCCGCGGAACTGGATCTGGAATCGCTCTCGGAAGCCATAACCTCCGACCGAGAAACAAATCTGAGGGAAAGAAAAGAATAGGGTTTTGGTTTGGGAAGGTGTGATGGAGAGAAGGTGGGGTTATGTGGCGCGACCTGTCAGGGGAAAGCGGTAGGAAATTGACGAAAAGCGCTTCTGCGAGCGTTTTATTAAACAAAACCATTCGCGACTGCACAAGAAAACAGCTCCAATTGCCAAGGAAATCTGTATTATCCCAAATGGCCTGTCTTTCTTTGTCTTAAACTAATTTCTTTTTAACTCCAATTATTTACCGTCAAATAAACTTTATTTTCAATACTTTTATCTGATGTCCCACGTTGGTTGGGACGAAAACAAACCATACGGGCGTGGGAACCTTCCCCTGTTGCGTTGAGGGCAAGTCCGATAGGAAAAGTCCAAAGAGGACAATATTTGCTAGTGGTGGATCTGAGCTATTACAAATGGTATCAGAGCCAGACATTAGACGATGTGCCAGCCTTCTCGCTGCTATTCTCTAAAAGGGGTAGACACGAGGTGGTGTGCCAGTAAGGACGTTAGGCCCTAAAGGGGTGGATTTGGGGGCGGTCTCACATCAATTGGAGGAAGGAAAGAGTGCCAACGAGGACGCTGGATCCCGAAGGGGGGTGGATTGTGATGTCCCACATTGGTTGGGGAGGAGAACAAACCACAAGGTGTGGAAACCTTCCCCCAGACGCATTTTAAAGCTTTGAGGGAAAGTCCGAAAGGGAAAGCCAAAATAGAACAATATCTACTAGCGGTGGATGTGGGCCGTTACCCTTTAATATTTTATAATAATCATTAATTGTTTAAAGACCATTATATTAGCGAGCAAGTCTATGAGATTTCACATTAGTAGAAAAGAGGAACAAAACATTTTTATAAGAATGTAGAAACCTATCCCTAACAGACACATTTTAAAATTATGAGGTTGATGGCTATACGTAATGAGTCAAAACGAACCATATCGGCTACTAATGGGCTTAGGCTCTTACAAAGACGATATATCTTTTAGCATATAAAATATTTAAGGTCAAAATCAATTTATATGAACCTTGGTATTAATACAATCTCAAATTAATAATGTATCAATTTAAACTAGAAATTTTTTTTTTTTTTTAATTGGTTTGAAATTCAATTAAAGGGTCATTTAATAATACCCAATAAAAGGGTTGATTGCAACACTTAACAAAGTCGAGGGAGGTAATTGATCGAATTAAAAATTGAAGGGTATAATTACAATACTTAACAAATTACGGGTCAAAAGTGTGATTATCTCAAACTTCATGATAGTTTGTATAATTTATCAAATATTTTTGGTTTGGTTTAGTGTATGGAAAGCCAAGCCAAGCCAAACCAAACCAAACCAAGGTATATCTTCCTTTAAACGCGCTAGAAATCATTTGCCTTCCATTCTAAACCGCCTCCCTTCCTTCCTTCCTCTCTGAACCAGCTCCTCAGGTTATCGCCGTCGCACATCTCTCTCGTTACCCCACACTCCGTCAAGGGCCATGTGTGTCGCAGTCGCAGCAGTACTTTCGACCGTCGTTTTCTTGCAGCAGCACCGTCGAGCGCTGTCTCCTCGCACCGGCGTCGTGGCATCACGCCGCCTCTCCAACAACAGCGCCATCGCGTCGCGCCGACTCCCTAGCAGTAGCAAACACCGCAATAAGAACCGAACCGAACAAATTGGTCATGTATCGACACCGGTTCGGTTGGACACAAAACTGACAAAATCGAATCAGTTATCGCTTTATTTAATTCCATTTGAAATTAACTCAAAACTAATTTTAAAAAATCAAAATTTTATTAAACGGTAAAAAAAAAAAAAAAATTATTGTATGATTATTTTTAAATAAGTAAAAAAAAAAATTGAAAATTTAGATTTTTTCCTATTTTATATAGATATTAATTCCTTATTTTTCAATTATATTATTTTCACCAGTCATAATTGCACTTTCTCGAAACATTTACAAGCGACTATGCGACACTCACTCTCGCCACCAAGCGAGTCGAACCAATTTAAATTCATGCTGTATGCATCTAACTGGACGATGTATACCCAAGCTTCTGGCCCCACTTTGAGAAGAAAGTTTTAGAGAACGAGGACGTAAATTTTCGAAAGAGAATTCGAAAGCAATGTTATAATGTAGTAAGCAAGAAAGGCAACAAAAACGGTTTAAATAGCATTTGGATATGAATAATTGACGACTAGTCGCATCCCCTTGTAGTATATTTTGATGCATTTTTCAGTCTAACAGACGTATACATGAATTTCCCGAAACGTCATACTTCTAGAAAATACGAAGAGAAACCTATAACGGGCAACATGCTCATTACAACACGAAGGGTTTGGCATGTAACGGGCAACACGCTAATTAGAACCGAAATTTAAAGTATACATTATTTGTATAAGGCCTAAGTTTAGAAAGTAGTGTAGGTCCTAAAGAATAGAGTATAGAATTAAAAGTATGGACATTTAATAGAGAGCAAAGTAAAAGAATCATAATTAGTTAGCACGTTGTGGTTGGAGAGTAGAGATCATAGCCTAGAAAATGACCTCTCAGTCCCTTCCCCACACACACCCATGTGGACCATTTCCAAACCCTAATCAACCTCGGCTCGGCTCCATGTCCTGCCAATCGTCTAATCGATCGGTTCGATAACGTTTTTGTTTTACGGGTTTAGATTTTTAGAAACAATGTCCAGCAGAAACGTTTTCAAAATCATGTTGGGATATGGAGCCTGATGCCTTGGTAGAGATATATTTGAAACATATTTCGTAAAGATATAATAGAGATATATACGGTAGATATTTGGTAAATATTTGATAGAGATATATTTGTTAAATTATATCTAGTAATTTTAAATCTTTACCCCATTAGGCAGTACTCTCTTCATTCTCTGTATTCTCTCTTGTTTGTTATACGTGAAGTCATCAATAATAAAAACTTTAGACAATATTTTTCATTGTATTTTCTCTCTCTTGTTATTTGTGTTCATCGGATGTGTGCGTTGTTGAGCTATCCTAACAATTGGTATCAGAGCTAACAACGGGTATCGATTCTAACAAATCGTGTAGACATCTAATTTTAAAAAATAGTTATTAAATATGTTCATACTTGTAGGGCTTAGAAAATAATAAAATTAATAAACAATTTCTTTTTAAAAATAAACTAGAAATAAGAAACAATAAAATTAAAAAAAGAATTCTCCTTTTTTTTTTTTTTTAATGTTTTTAGATTTATTTTATGAATATAAATAAAAGTATTATTTATTATTATTCTTATAAAATACAAAATAAATATCTAAAAATACATAATGAATAGTTAATGGCATCTCCATGGTATTTGCCCTAGGCGGTGGAGCAGCGTTGTCAGTCGGCCGTGAGCATCGGATGATGCAGGCGGCAGCGTTTGTGCCTAAACTGGCTGCTGGTTGTTGGCTGGAGCAGAAAGGCTGAATCTCGACGACCACAGATTGAAGCCATAGCCATAATTATCATAAAGCTCTGAGAAGCCCTAACACATCTTCTGATTCTCTCTGTAAGATTATTCTTGATTTCGTCTCCGATTTCTTGAATCTCTCTCTCTCTCTCTCTCTCTGGCAGTGCAAATTTATAAACGTGGCTTTGAAATCGCATTAATTTTGTTGTTTCTGCGGAAAAAATTGAAGCGTAATCGTAGATCCATAGAGAGTACAGATTTAAAGATGGAATGTCGTTTTCCTTACTGTGATTTCTTTGTGGAAAGCAGAGCTCAGTTATCTGTGTTCTACTCTTTTCGAGCCGTGCGATTCACCAAGCCGATCGCCAATGGCTTCTATCTAATCTAGGGTTTTCGTTTCTACTTTCCACAACATATCCTCTCTTTTTTTCTCTCTCTCTAATTAAGAATTTCAAAACTGTTCTTCATTAGCTCTTTTGTTTCTATATAATCATGAACTTTGCGTTCCAATTATTATACACTGAAATCAGAAGTCATTGTTGTAATTAGGGTTTGGGAACCACAACTTATTTTCAAAATTTATTATGGAATTAGGGTTTGTGAACCACAAACTTATTTTCAAAATTTATTAGTGGATTTTAGTACCTCCATAGGTAGATACCCTAAAGTATTGTCGTCAGCCTCATGATTTTAAATAGAGGTTTTCATATCGTTATAAGGAATGTTTGTTTCTCTCTCCAACCGATGAGATCTGACAATCCACCCCCTTGGGGCCAGCGTACTTGTTGCTGGTACACTGTCCGATGTTCAGCTCTGATACTATTTGTAACAGCCTAAACCACTGCTAGTAGGTATTGTCTACTTTGGCCCATTACTTATTACGACAGCCTCTCGATTTTCCTAAGAAGATGTTTTCACACCCCCGTTTTAAAACGCATTCTATAAGGAGATGTTTTCACACCCCCGTTTTAAAACGCATTCTATAAGGAGATGTTTTCACACCCCAGTTTTAAAACGCACATCCCAATTTTAAAACGCATTTCTTAGGGAGATGTTTTCACACCCCAATTTTAAAACGCATTTCTTAGGGAGATGTTTTCACACCCCAATTTTAAAACGTGTTTCTTAGGGAGATGTTTTCACATTCTTAGGGAGATGTGCGTTTCTTAGGGAGATGTTTTCACACTCCAGTTTTAAAACGCGTTTCTTAGGGAGATGTTTTCACACTCCAGTTTTAAAACGCGTTTCTTAGGGAGATGTTTTCACACTCCAGTTTTAAAACGCGTTTCTTAGGGAGATGTTTTCATACCCTCATCAGATTGTTTGTTTAGTTCTTCCACGAGTTCTTCCGAATCGGATAAACCGAATTGGATAAAATGTGATTTTGATTCCTATTTTTGGAGTTTTATTTTATGTTAAATATTTGCACCTTTATATATACTTAATATAAATCTTAAAATTAGTTCAATAAGAACATAGTTTTCGTACCCAAAAAAAATAAAAATACAAAATATGAATATACTTCAAAAATTTATTGAAGGATATTTTAAAATGAAAATGAATGTAGAACTGAAAAAAGGAAACCCATATTTAAAAAATGAAAATACACCGAAAAAGAATAATTCCAAAATAAAACAAATTGATTTTCCAAAAAAAAAAAAAAAAAAAAAAAAAA
>NW_019268527.1:4067633-4080914 GCF_002738365.1 Cucurbita moschata
CCAAAATAAAACAAATTGATTTTAAAAAAAAAAAAAAAAAAAAAAAAAACTGCAATTTCCAGCTCTAACTGTGCTGCCATTAAAGACCAAGCAATCATCCTCCTCAACCCTGTAAGAACCCTAAAACGCCTCTTTGTCCATTTCCCCAAGTCCTTAATAAATCCCTTCAAAATCCAAATGTAAACAAAACCCATTACCCAAAATCCCTCCCTTCTTCTTCTTCTTCCCAACAAACAAAGCAAAAAGGTGCCCTTTACAGCCGCATTTACTTCACCCTTTTACCCATCCTATCCCCTTCCTATTAAATTCTGTAACAGAAAATTATTTTGCTCTGATACAACACCCATGGCATTCCAATGCATACAAAGGAATGGACGCAGCCCCACCTTTCGCTTTCACTCGGGGTTGGAGCTTTAAGCCCTCTTCACTAGTTTTATGGCGCTCTGTTCTTTATCATTGTTATTACTATTATTGCTTTTTCCCCCTTTTTGAGAATCCTGCTTTCCTTAACCCTCCCCTGTTTCCTTTCTTTCTCTCTGTTTTTGAGGTTTCTCTGTTCCATAGCTTCTGCTGATATCTTTGTTTTCCGTTCTGTTCTTGCTCTTGGTTGTGTTATGGAGAACAAGAGATTCTTGGTGTTTGTATTGTTTGTGTGTTTGGGGAGTTGGAGTTATGCTCAAGAAGGTGCAGAAGCTGCTCCAATGGAGAAAACAGAGCTTGATGCTCTGTTCTCTGCAATTCAGGGCTTTGTGGGGAATTCATGGAATGGCTCAGATCTTTACCCAGATCCTTGTGGTTGGACTCCAATACAGGTAATTCTTCTTCAATCGTTGCTTTTAGAGCTTCCCATTTGAGGAATCTACTTAGAACGACGGGATACTCTGTTTTGGGATGTTTTTTCAGGGGGTTTCTTGTGATATCTTCGATGGGCTCTGGTATGTCACTGCACTAAGCATTGGACCAACTCATGAGAACTCGCTTGCTTGTGCTCCAAATGCCCATTTCAGACAGCAATTGTTTGAACTCAAACACCTTAAAACTTTGTCATTCTTCAGCTGCTTTGTGTCGGCTACAAGGAACAATTCTGTTTCAATTCCAGCCGGAGAATGGCTGAATCTCGCCGTAAGTTTAGAATCTCTTGAGTTCAGATCAAACGCTGGCCTCACCGGAAAAATTCCGGCCAGTTTAGGGAGTCTTCCAAACCTGCAATCTTTGATTCTATTACAGAATGGATTGGTGGGCGAAATACCAGAATCTTTCGGCGATTTGATCCGATTGAAACGGCTGGTTCTTTCTGGGAACTCGCTCACTGGTCCAATTGCTCCAAATCTCGGCAGGTTGAGCGAGCTGCTGATTTTGGATTTGAGTAGAAATTTTCTGTCGGGTTCTTTGCCGCCATGTTTGGGGAATTTAAGCTCCCTTTTGAAGCTTGATCTGAGTGACAACAAATTGGGTGGAGTTTTGCCGGATGAAATCGGTGATATGAGGAGTTTAACTCTTCTGGATCTCAGCAACAACAGTTTCTACGGCGGATTGAGATGGTCGTTTGAGAAGATGAATTCATTGGAAGAAATCATCTTATCCAACAACCCAATCGGCGGAGAACTCAAGAACATAAACTGGAAAACTCTAAGAAATTTGATGATTTTGGATCTCTCCGACATGGGTTTGACTGGGGACATTCCCGATTCACTGTCGGAATTAAAAAAACTAAGGTTTCTGGGACTAAGCCGCAACAATCTAACCGGAAACCCTTCGCCGGAACTTGCAGCTCTGCCATTCGTTAGTGCGATTTACCTGTCCGGGAACAATTTATCCGGTGGCCTTAAATTCTCCGAAGAGTTTTATGGGAAAATGGGAAGGAGATTCGGGGCCTGGGATAATCCGAATCTGTGTTACCCCATGGGAATGGTGACGGCAAACAGTGCTCCATATGGAGTGAAGCCATGTGAGGAGGAGGAAGAAGCAGTGATCAAATTGACGGAAAAACCCTTCTCAAATGGGAATGTGGCTGTCTCGAACGGGTGTTCTTGGGTTGGAGTTGAAGGGTTTTGGTGGAAATTCGTGGGGAAGACATTAACGATGATGTTGCTAATCATGAGGTTGTGATGAAACAAGAAGGTTTCTTTGCAGTAGTGTTCGGTCGGAAGGATGAAATAATTTTTCGAGGAAAAAAGAAAAAGAAATTACCATTGGTTGCCTTCTTTGTAAATACTTTCATTTGCCGATTATCTAAATTACCGTTTTTATTTATTCAAAATTGAATTTTTTGGAATGTAAAACTCGTTTGAATGTGTAAAAAATCCAACTTGATTTTCACTGATTAAAAATGTTTTTTTAGTGAAAAGTTTGATTAATAATAATTCTAAATTATTTTTTTCATTATCTTATATTAAAATGAAAATTTTGTCATTGAACGATTAAGATATTATATTTCTGATCTAAATGTAGGACGTTTCAAATCTTGAATTATGTTTAAAACTGTAAAGAAAGATAACTGTAAACAAAAATTACTTTAACCTGCCCCTGCCCAAACAAGAAGGAGATTCCTCATTTAGACGAGGAGTTAATTTTGAGACTATGTAATATTTAAACTAAATATTTTTGAGACCCTAATATTTAAACTAAATATTGTTTTGTAAATTTTTTTAATTATTAAGACCATGTTGTAATATAAATTTAGAAAGTATGCGAGTAAAATATTATATATATATATATAGCTTATGAAATATATTATTTTATTATATATTTTTTTACGACTTATTATTAAAGATTCTATTGGAAGATGAAAATTTAAAATAATTATTTTTAAAAATAATAATAAATGAAAAAGAATTACTTGCACGGAATCCAATCCTCGCAAATTCGTCGAAGAATCTCCGATCCTATCACAAATAAATGAAGAATTTCGTGAGGATAAGAATGGAGAAGTTTCCCACCCGAAAATCTCTACTTAAAATTATATTATATCAGTTATTTATCTTTTAAATAATAATAATAATAAAAAGTTATAGTTTTAAATTTGTAGGCCGTGATAAAATTGTACAAAAATAAATAAATAAATAAATAAATAAAAGGATAAATAATTGAGCCTATATTTATAAATTGCATTAATACCCAAAAAAAATCTCTATCCATTTGTAGGCATAGTGAGCTGAATTTGAAACCTTAGCATAATTTTAAGAAAGAGGGGAGAAAATGGTGGGTAGAAAATGAGAATAGTGTAAATAAAGGGGGTTGGTTTGGAATAAAAGAAAAGAAAAGGGGTGGAATGGACAATAAAAAGGTCGGTAACGCCCCCTTTTTATTCCGTCTACACCCCCACTTTCCCCCTTCTGCAAATTCAGTCTTTTTTAAGCCTATCTTAGCAATTTTATTTTTATTTTTCTAAAAATCAATATAAAAACAATTTTTTTGTTATTATAATGGGCTTTGTCAAGTCTACCGCTACCAAATATTGTTCACTTTGACCTGTTATGTATTGTCATTAGTCTCACGGTTTTAAAATATATTTGCTTAGATAGAGTTTTCCACACCCTTATCAGGAATGTTCCGTTCTCACCGTGACCCAATTTATAATTTAACACAATTACAGATAATTTGAAATTAATAAATTTAAGTTGGATATAAATTTTTATAAATTTTAAAGATAACATTAAAAGTTCAGAGAATTATTAGATATTTTTAATTTTCGTGAACTATATAAAAATTTAAGTTTGAAGTCATAAATTAACCATTAATAAAAACATAATTTAATAATACTTTATTTATTTATTTATTTTGCTAAACGTTTTAAAGAAATTAATTGAGATTCTACAAGATAAATGTTTAAAAAAATGTTGGAAAAAATGGAAATATTTTTAAAATGTTTTAAAATGATTAAAAAAAATTAAAATATTTATTAAAGAAAACGCAGACTTTGAATTTTAACGCAGAAAACGAGTGAAGACTGAAGAGGTCGTCTTCTTCCTAAGCATTCGTCAAACCCCAAGACGACCGTTGGAATTTTTAATTTTTTCATCATTAGTGAAGAAAATAAAGCAAAATAATTTCCACGTCAACCTTAAAAAACAATGCCATATTTTCCTAAATGTTTGGAAATAAAAAACATTTTGTTTTTATTTTTATTTTCCTCAAAACCATTGTGAAAATTTAACTAATTTTGAATATGTTCTGATTGACTCGTTCATTAGCATTTTTAAACATAAATATAAGAAATTTCTACGTTCGATAGTTAAATTATCAATCAAGATATGTATGTCACAACAAGAATAACGGAGAATAATTGAACTACCAAGAGACCGATCAATACTTCGATGTTTCGTTGAGCTTAATTGTTCGATTTTCTGGGATTTTAGACTACAACTTGAAGTTTTAGATTAAATTTAATAGACAGAAACCAACGTAAAAAATTGAACTAATAAAAATAAAATGAGAGAGTTATAATGTATATGTCGTTTTCAAATGTTTTATTATGTTTGGAAATGCTGATACAAACCCCCTTATTCGCGTAAGTCTCGAGTGTGAGGACAAGGTAAGGGCTTCTTCCGCCATCACCATCTGACCTATTCAATGAGTTTTCATGGAGTGGGTCAGATTCCGAGGATGAACCCGCTAATCCAAACATCATTTATGAAGAGCGGGAAGTGGTCGAAAGTCAAAGAAATTTGGTTAGAAAAAATCAAAGAAGTCCAACCATGAGGTCATTGGAAAATTGCCCCCCAAAAAAGGGTAAAAAAGTTAGGCAATACAATACCAATACATCTCATATTGGACTTTAAGCGAAGACTTATAATTTATTTAGAGTTTACCTACGAAAATCAAACGAACCTGTTCTTCAAGAACAAAACCCGCTAATCAACGAGTGTTTTGACTCGGTTTTTGCACGCTTTTACACATTTAGCTCTATCAAATAACATAACTCGTAGGATATTAAATTCTAAGTCCGCCCCAATTCACCCAATCTATTCGAACCAGGAAGTAGCATAAATACACAAGAATGTTTCCCATGCAAATTATTTTCTCTCTTCATCAGCCATGGCTTCTTCTTCTTCTTTAAACAACCCAGTCGCCATTGTCGTTCTTGCTCTGCTTCTTCTTTCTGGGTTTTGCTCTGCAACTCGGCCGCTGAAACCGACGGGACCGGAGATGGATTCCGGCGACGTCAGTCTCAATTACAAGACAGGGTTCCGATACGGCGGCGAAATCTTCAGCTTTCTCCCCAGAAACATTCCGATTCCTCCTTCAGCTCCTTCCGACAGGCACAACTCTGTCGTCGACTCTGTTCCTTCCAATTGAAACACCATTTGTTGTTCCTTTTTACTTCCATTTCTTTGAATTATAATGAATTTATACTGTATACAAAGTGAGCCAATTGTAACCATTTTGTTCCAATATGTATGGAATTTGAAGTTAATATAATTTTTTTTTATTATTTTCAACCTTTTTCATATGGTTGAACTTAAAATTTGTGAAAGAAAAAGGAAATAAGAATTTGGTTTGTCGTGATCAATTCTTTATAATTCAAACTTCATTAATTCAGCTCTTTAACAACGCGACAACAAAAAGAATGGTACGTGAACGGTTTAAACATACCTGCCACGCCCTAGCTATTATTCTAGGGATCTCCAAGGCTCGAGACTAAGAAGTTTTCACACCCTTGTAAAGAATGTTCCGTTCCCTTCTCCAACCTATATAGAATCTAACAATCCACCCCCTTTGACCCAACGTTCTCGTTAGCACAGTGTCCGTGTCTGAATACAATTTGTAACCACCCAAACCCACCCCTAGCAAAAGTTGTCCGGTTTGACCTGTTACGTGTTGTTGTTAGCCTCACGATTAAAAACTACACCTTTATAATAAATGTTTCGTTGCTTTTCTCCCATTATTATGGATTTAATATTTGCTTGGGTATTTTTCTTTTTCTTTTTCTTTTCCTTTTTTTTCCCCAATTTTAATTGATTTTATAATTTAATATCTCAAATTTTAATAATTTAAAAATATGACGTGGAATATGAATTATTTTCTCTTTCTCAAATTATTTTAAGCAACTAGTTGATTTTTATTGCTACCGTCCACAATAATTAGATTTTAAAGGCGGTTTAATGGAGGCAATTTATTATTATATTTAAAAATTATATATATCTATATATATATATATTTTATATGTTTAGTGGGCAATTAAATTATTTTATATATATTTGTATTAACTAAATAAAGTAACTCCAATTATCCATATTAAATTATTTTCAAGAAATATATTTGTATTAAATTAACAATAAATAAAATAATAACAAATACCAAAATTATTACTTTGACTTTGGTTGCATTTCGTCCCCAGTTTTCAAAGGGTTGAAAAAAAAAATTATTTTCCTATTTTTTTTTTGAAGTACTTTTAATCCCCTTGTTAAGGGTAAGAATTAATCCTATATAGCATCTAGGTACTCGTGTAAAGGCTAACGGAGCTAGGTATATTTGGCTTAGAGCTCGAGAAGTAGTAAAAACGTACTGGGGTGGCTATTACTACTAATGACGAGGGATGACCATAATCAGACTTACGAGTCGTTTTCCCGATGTAATTGAAGGCAAAGAGGAAAGAAGGTAGAGTTTGAGAAACTCTACTGATGCTTAAGAACGTTCTGTGTCATGTCAAGTATAGAAATCTAATAGGGCACTTGGGTGTGTGTATCTCGGATCCGAGCATTGGTTTAAGTATCAATGTGGGTTGGGTAAAGGTCGAATGTGAAATTACATAAACGTGCGAGGACGAGTAAGATTCTTTTATTGGTTGCGTTGGAAAAGCATAATGGGTTTGGGTCCCAAAGTTGAAAGATGGGTGTGATAAAGGTACGTTTTAACGGCGAGGGGCCACGAGTGAGTGAGTGAGTGCTACCAAAATTAGAGGATAAAAGAAGAGTTAAGGAGATACTCATCAAAATTGGAAGACATGCCCACCTCCCAATTCATTGTGTTTTTTTTCCTTATCATTGTGCCAATGTCCTCCCCAACATTCTTCTCTTCTTTCATTATTGTTAATTAGCAACGATCGCTAACTGTAATAGTTAAGTCTATCGGTAATAAATATTGTTCACTTGAACCCATTATGTATCGTTGTCTGTACATTTACCGGGAATATTTTGTTCTTCTTTCCAACCGCGTAGGATCTCACAATCTACCCCTTTGAAGACTCAGTGTGATGTCCCACATTGGTTGGGGAGGAGAACAAACCACCCATTTATAAGGGTGTGGAAACCCGATTGGAGGAAGGAAAGAGTGTCAGCGAGGACGGTGGGCCCCGAAGGGAGGTGGATTGTGATGTCCCACGTTGATTGGGGAAGAGAACAAATCACCCATTTATAAGGGTGTGGAAACCCGGGAACCCCTTCCCCTAGCAGACGCCTTTTAAAGCCTTGAGGGGAAGACTAGCGGTGGATCTGGACCGTTACACTTAGCATCCTCACAGACACATCACCTGGTGTCTAGTTTTGATACCATTTAGCTCAAATTCACCGCTAGCTGATATTATCCGTTTTGACCCATTACATATGACATCAGTCTCATGGTTTTAAAATGTGTACGATAGAGAGAGAAGTTTCTACACCCTTCTAAGGAATGATGTAGAATCTCACGACAAGTAATATCAACCATTAGAACAACAATGAAATCCATGGACCAATTCTTAGATGGCAAGCACTAGCTCTCCGTGCGACTTCCTACAAATCAAAAAAAGATAAAATCGAAGGGAATGAAACATCCTAACTATAGTGGTTCCTTCTGATTCTAGAAAACGTCAGAAAAAACCATCTATAGAATTATCGAGTAGGGGCAAAATGACGGTAAGTAGATACATAACTTCTTTTATATTCAGACGATGACAAAACGAGTTGTGATAGATTGATTAACATCAGAACAACACTCGTCTTGGATTGAAATTTATGAGATGAAATGCTTAGAACTTTGAAATATTTTTGATTCTCAAACAACCAATGTGAACAAAAAGAAAAAGAGCTATACATCGAAATCAATACCCCATTTGCTCCATCAATGCATTGATTCCCCAGAAGCACGATTCCCAGAAATTCAGGCATCTCAAGAACAACCAAACAAAGGATCGATCAAACTTCAAATCCTAAGCAAGTAAATACTAAGTTCAGGCCCTCCATTACAATCAGGGCTCATCATGTAAAAAGCTTCCGAATCCTTCGACCCAATCACCCGCTCAAACCTCGCCCTCATGTACATCAATTCCCCCTCCGACCCATTTCCACTTCCCTCCGCCGCCGGCAATACCCCTGCCCCCATCGTGATCGGCTCCACCGCCTTCAGAATCCTCTGCTCCTCCGCCCCACACTCCCTTCTACTCGCATACCCACATTTCTTCCCATTACAATACGTTCTCCACAGCGCCTCCTCTACTAACTTACAATTCTTCTTCCTCTCTGCTTTCCTCTCACATTCCAGCGCGATTCGAACCAACCCAGATGCCATTTCCCGCACCAGAACACTCGTCGGCGTCGATAGCTCAATTAAAAACGTCGGATTCTGTTTTGGGTCTTCTTGTAACGCGAAATAGACATGTCCTCGTCGGTACCCAAATAGCGTACCGACAACCCGGCCGCCAAGCCGGGAGCGATTGGTTGTCGGCCGGATCCGTCCGATGACTGTTAAAGCCGTCCGGAGCTTAGAAGCAGATGGTTTCTTCTTCTCTGGTTTCTTGAGGCTGTCTTGCTTGTCTTCCTCGCTGAAACGGGAGGACAAAGTGAAGGACAAGGGTTCTTGGTGGTGTTGTTCTTCTTGGGGCTTGTTTTTCCAGGTGAAATACCGGCGGGAGAAGGAGGAGGAGGAATCATGGAGGGAGTTGGACATGGTTGTGGGGGTTTGAGAGAGGAGGAGGTTGGAATTATGATGGTGAGATATAAAGAGAAGGGGGGGTGGTCCAGTTTGGATGAAATGTCAGAGATTTGTAGGAATGGGTTCGAAAAACAGAACAGAGGATGTGGGAGGGCGCCGCGGCGGCCCACAATGGCTGCGCTGCAGGAGTCCTTGCCTGTCTTGGTTTGATGGTTTGAAAATTTGAGTGCCACAAGTCCCAACATTTAATAGGAAGGCAATGCCACGTTTAGTTAAGACCCGCACCGAGTTAAATGGATCCTGGCGCTGTCAAGACATTGCGTACTGTTCTGTCTCCCTCTGCATATTTACTAGCGATAACATTGGTTCTCAAGGGAATAACGTTTTAAAATTGTGTGGCTGATGTCGATACGTAACGGGTCAAAATGGATAATATTTGCTAGCAGTGGATTTGAGCAACACTACATTTGAATGAGAGCAATCACGAGAATAGAATGAATAAGAAGGAAGGAAATGAAAGTTACCGCCTATATCAACAATCTATACTTTTCTTCTTGGTGACTCAGTCAGGAACTTCATAGTTAAGTGTGTTTTGCTTAGACTAATTTTACATCAGGGGAAGAATGTCGGGATTATCAAATACTAATGGTTATATTTATTTGGTTTAATTTGGCAACGAAAAAAAAAGACAATAAAAAAAGATGTTGAGACTGCATGAGACAAACAGCTCAGAATCACTGTCGTTAATGTCAAAATGTCAAAGGAAAAAAAACAAAGAAAATGGAAGCCTTGAGCCAATAAACACATTAAAAAAGCTTTAAAAAGCTGGAAAATAGCATACCCTACCAACCTATTTCTCTTTATTTACTAAATAATATTAATAATATTAATAATATTATTATTATTTGGAAAAAAAATGTGGAATTTATTGGATTTAATTTGTTGATCCCTAGGTTTCCAACCATTTTTGTCTCTCTCTCTCTCTATTCCCACATGCTTTACAAACACGTGGGTTGTTCAATTAAAATACTATTATTATTATTATACAAATATTTCAATATCTTTAAATAAATAATACCTACTCATTCCAATTATTTTTTAAATAATTTCTTCCAATTTTCTTGACTTATATTAATGGGCTCATACCATTCCTTCACAGTCCATATTACAGGCCCATTTGGGTAACTCTAATACAAAACAGAAACGGCCCAACAAAGAATGATCCATGGGCCCAGCCCACAAAAATAAACTTCACGGTTTCAAAACCGTGTGTTAGGGAGAGGTTTCTATACTCTTATAAGGAATGCTTCGTTCTCCTCTCCAACCGATGTGGGATCTCACAATCCACCTCCCTTGAAAGCCCAGTGTCCTCGCTGCCATACCGCTCCGTGTCTGACTTTGATACCATTTGTAACAGCCCAAACCCACCACTAGCAGATATTGCACCTCACGGTTTTAAAACGCATCTTTTAAGGAGAGGTTTTTACGCTATTATAAAGAATGTTTTATTCTCCTCTTTAACTGATACGAGATCTCACAAAAAGTACGAGAAACGAGACTGAGTTGTTTGTTTTAGTTTTAAACTATCAATTTAGTGTCTTTATGGCATGGGATTGTTACCCTCCAATTAAGGTGACCATATATGTTTTGACTTTTATACAAGTATTCAACTTTGTTGTCTCTCCATCTTTAGAAGTTGACTTATTTCGAACCCACACAAACACGTCCCTTCTAAGTTTGGATGAATTCTTTAATCGTTGTAAAATCATAATGAAATCTACTGGGTTTTGTGTCTAGTTGTATATTGATACCGTATTATTAGCTTGTATGGCTGTATAAACGTTATCGTTGTTGGATGATGGAAGTCCCACATCGACTAATTTAGGGTGTGATCATGAGTTTATAAGTGAGGAATACTAACTCCATTGGTATGAGGCCTTTTGGGGAAGCCCAAAGCAAAGCCATGAGAGCTTATGCTCAAAGTGGACAATATCATACTATTGTGGAGAGTCGTGTTCGTCTAACAATCGTAACTCAGATGAGTTAAAGTTCTTCAAACAACACATTAATTACTATTATAAACCGATATCAATTAAGAAAAAAGCTTTTTGTTCTTATCTCCCTTTTCGTTTCCATGTTGACGACTAATACATCTTGATCCAACCCAGCTCGACCGTGCCTAGCTCGTTATTACGTGAAAGGATTGAAGCCCTCCATAACCATTGCTTTGATGGGACCAAAGAGTGGTTGGGGCAGACTATCCCATTCATACCAATCCCAGCCACCACATTTGTCAGGCTCAAGATTGAGCGGCGTTTGCATGGGATCAGCCAACACCGCCCGCACGAACACCACCACATAGTGAGCCGGCGTTGGTTGGTCCATAAACAAATTATTGGTCACTTTCAAAAACTCAACCTTCTCAATATCCAGCCCCGTCTCTTCCTTCATCTCTCTTGCAGCACATTCTTCAAAATTCTCACCTAAAAACCAAAAAAATCAGTGTCACAAGTTTATAAGTGAAGTTACGAGTGCTTATATTCAAAGTGGACAATATACGTAGAGATATGTTAGTATTTAGACACAATCGTTGGAGGATGGAAGTCCCACATCAGTTGATTTAAGAAATGATCATGAGTTTATAAGTGAGGAATACTAACTCCATTGATACGAGGCTTTTTAAGAAATCCCAAAGCAAAGCCACGAGAGCTTATGCTCAAAGTGGACAGTCGTGATTTCTAACAACAATGAGATAGAAAAACGAACCAAATTCAAGATGGCCACTTGGGAGAGAATATTTAGAGTTGCCAATCGATACAAGTCGACGCCCCATTAGCACCGATTTATCTCTCAACAAGCAAATCGCCACTGCTACTTGCGGCGATGGCGGAGGCGCCACCACCAATGTCTTCGTTTTTGTGCCGTTAATCTGTTGGACCTCAGACCCCATATTTGAAGATGGGTTTTGTGTTTGGAGGTAAGGTTATGGATGAGGAGGTATTTATAGGCCGCAGCGCCGCCGTGGCTGACGAAGGTGGAGCGAAAATTCGGGGTTTTTCTGTACAGTTGATTGTAGTATAATTAAAGTACTATTAATAAATAAAATTAAATTTCCATAATGAATTTTTATGTATACTTACGTCCATTTTCGGGAGTTTTTATTTTATTCTTTTTTTTTTCTTTCTAAATAAGTTATTTGGTTTAATGAAACAATATATTTTTTTAAAAAATAAGTTAATGAAACAAACTTTCTGAAGTTTCTATAATCCCTTAAATTAAAAAAAAAATCGAAAAAATATAATTATAGTTAGTTTTGGGTGAAAATTGAGTACTCTATTAAAACTTAAAAAAAAAAAAAATATATATATATATATATATACCGTTAATACTATGCTTCAAAAATACTCATGAACATTCAAAAGTTTCAAGATAAATCATAACGTGTCAATAGACGGTTGACAGTAATAATAAGTTGGTATTTCTCTTTCTCCTCCAATAATTTGGGCTAATTAGGCTTTAAAAGTCTTACTTATTAAATTATAAAGTTTTATTTTTTATATTGCTACGAAACCACATTTATACTCTAGATTTACTTTCTGTTCTTGAGTGTAAAATTATATTTACTGCACTATATTTTCATCCACAAATCAAATATTCATAAGATCTAAATCGCTAGATAACGATCATACCATTAATTTTTTATATTTGAATTTTTTAAAGGAGTAAAAAATAATAAAGAAAGTCTCGGAATGGAGGGAGAAATCTCTCGATACAGAATCCGGACTAATCAAATTAGATATAACTAAATCTGGTATAACTAAATCAAATCTAATCTTAACCACGCATTTAACCCGAGATTAAATGTAGCATTTCCACCTGCAATATGGCGGCCGTCATTGTTGATCCTTCTCTTGTCCATTCAGTTGGCGTAGCCATACTAAATTACTAGCATTCAATTCATACCCATCATATTTGACTTTAATTCTAAAATTTCAGATAAATAAAAAATATTTATGTTTAATCAATACTTAATTATTATTAAAAAATAATTTTAAATATTTTAATTTTATTAGTATATTATAGATGGTAGAGTTTAGAATTTATTTAGCAATAATGTTAATAATTATTTTAAAATTTTAAGAATAAATCATTATATATTTGAGTGGAATAAATCATTTTAAATAAGATAGATATATTTAATAGTTTTATTGGGTGGTTGGCTGTGTGCCTGGTTGTATTACATTATGGGCATTCACATCCCTTGCACCATATCCAAATAAATCACATCAATGTCCTTTTCATCTCCTATAAGACCTCCTGCTTTTATTTTTTTTGTTTCATCCCAAAAAATAAAAAATAATAAAATAAATTAAATATATATATATATATATATATATATATATATATATATATATATATATATATATATAT
>NW_019268527.1:4081211-4088578 GCF_002738365.1 Cucurbita moschata
TATATATATATATATATATATATATATATATATATATATATATATATATATATATATATATCAAATGACAATATTTGCTAGTAGTGGGCTTGGGCGGTTACAAATGGTACCAGAGCCAAGTTCTGAAGGGTGTGCCAACGAAGATGCTTGACTCTCAATGAGGTGATTGTAAGATCTTATATCGGTTGAAGAGGGAATGGAGCTTCTCTTAGAAAGGTGTGGAAAACCTTTTCCTAATAGACGTGCTTTAAAACCGTGAGACTAATGACGGTACGTAACGAATCAAAGTAGACAATATTTGCTAACGGTAGGCTTCGATTATAAGAATTTTTGGCTATGTTGATGTTGTTTTAATAGACGTATCGATTTCCATTGACATAGCCACCTTTTGGCTAATGCAAATTGTTTGACCAAAGTTGTGGCTATACTAATGCAAAAGTCGTGTTGGGAGGAGGGTGCTATTAGTCAAACACACATTTTGTGGTTGACTTTGATGTTGACTCAAACTTTTGGGCTTTAATTGGCCCAAATGTTCCAATTAAATATTTGGGCTAATCTCCGGCCCATTATATTATATATATATTTTGCCTCATTCTCCTTAATTTTTCAAAATGAAAAACAAAAATTATTTATATATATTAAAAAAATTATCCTATATTTACCCGATAAAATGTAAATGTTTTTAAAATGAACAAAAAAAACCGATAAAATATATACATTTTCTCATAAAAGTGAAAAGAGCACGAAGAGACGATGTTTTTTTTCTCCTTTAGCTGAAAACATATCGTACGACACTAACTCGAGAATGCCAATTGTATCTTTTTTTTTTATCTATTTAAACAACAATTGCATGAGATATGACTAACCGAGTATTTAAAGAGTAAAAAATGAGACGAGTTAAAACTAGTGTTAACTTAGTCCGTCTCTTTAGCTGACCTAATCGGGACGAAGTAGTTGTCAAACACGTTACGATGCATGGAAACAAAAATCATATGGAATACAACTCCTCATAGTTTTCTTTTTCTTTTTATCTCACTTTTTTTTTCTTTTCTTTTTATTTATTTATTTCCAAAAAATAAAGAAATTAAAGGAAAAGTAGTGATTGGGAGAGGAAGGAAAAAATAATTTTGGTTAATAAATCCAAAATTGCCTCAATTATTGCTTTTTAATTTTTTTTTTAAAAAAAGTTACCACTTTTCTTCAATTGGCTTGATTTTATTTTAAAATTTCTTCTCTTTTTGACTCTCCTTTTTGTTCTCTTTTTCTTTTATTGTAAAAATATATATTTTTTCCACGTGGATTTTATGGACATTATAAACATATTAAAAAATCCCAAAATAAATAAGAAAATGCCCAAAATATTAAATTATTTTAAAATTAAAAAAATATAATAATTTCAATTCATATATACTAATCAAGTAATTGGATTAATTCATTACTAGTATATCTAATGTAATTAACATAAATATTTAATTTCATATTTAATAAATTTCTAAATTATATTAAAATTTTAATAATGTGTTCGATATACATCAATTAAAAAATTAAAAAATATTAATTTTAAAATAGAAGAATGAAATAACGGAACGTGGGATCTCATGTATGTTGCATGTCATATAATTATAGATTACTTCTCTAGTATATTATGTATACAGACACGTAAATCATGATACTATTCACACTAATATGTTAACGAGCCTGCATAGTGAGTTCATGTGCACGTATATAGACCGTGTATAGAGAAGTAGCATACATCTAATGTGGACCGCCATGAACAAAATTAGGTCGTATCGATAACGTGGGTGCATGTATATATATATATATAAATGTGTAAATGCATTTGCGAGGAATATTACAAAAGAAAAAAAAAAGGTGATAAAACATGGGGACAACTGGTATTAGACCATGTGGTTACATATGTAGAATCGGAGTGAATAGCTTTTGATATTATCTTGTTCTCCAATCGACCGTGTAGAAAGATTGAGATTCCAAACTTTACTCGTGTCTGCTAAATTAAACTAGGATGACACGAGCCTAGGGTGATGCCTATGTCGAGGAGTTGCATTTAGGCTTCAACTCAAATTATCCTTTTCTTATTTGTCTCGATTTGGAATAATCTTTTGCTGCTTCGTTCTTGGAACATTATCTGTTTGGCTTTATCGAGTTATTTTTTCTTAGGCTTACGATAAAGATGATTACTCTCGTAGAATATAGATTGAATGACAAATCTATCATAATCTGATAAAAATTTGGTGCTCGTGGCAAGAATAGCTCGAGTACTCGTATGGAAGATCGTTTGTTTTTGTTAGCTAAAAATGAATTGATATGATGAAAGATGCAAAGGTGAAGCATATGCTTACAACTCTCAATATAATGTGTTGGTACCAAACCTCTCCTCCTCCACTTATTTTCTTCTTCTTTTTACATCAAACTTTTGAAATTCCCATGAGCCTTCAAATTTACACTTTTTTTCTTCTCATCGGCCTAACTTCATCTCTCGTACATTCATCTAAGTTTCAATTAAATGTGCCGATGTTTTTAACTGATTACTACTCAAAATTCAATACCTTCGATAGAATGTTAAATTTTTTAGGGTTTCGTTCATAGAGTTTGAAGATTTGAGTGATTCACCCCATTTTAGGATTTCGCTCGTGGAATGAGCGAGACATGAAATTATGGTACAATAAGTTTGACCGCCTTCTTGTTTGTGATATCTGGTCTACTTGTAAGTTTTATTGGGTATGCCTTATATATTGCTTTTGGGCAACCGTCTCCATAACTAAGAGATCCATTCGAGGAACACAGAGACTTGTTGAAGTACTGAGCCTCACAGTAATGAGGTCGGAATGCGGTAGGGTCTTCAAACACCACGCTCGATTCTCGAGATTCATGGGCTGTCTAGCGAAGATCTTCGATTGGAACCTTTGCATCAACTTTCTGTTAGAGTCTCAACCACGTCTTTGTTATCGTAAGAATATATTTTTACTGAGTACACTAGATTCATTCCTTTTAGTTTCGAAATCCTAATGACCATTTTTAATACAGTAATCATATCAACAACTATAGACTCAGAAGATTGTATCACTACCGTATCTGCACAACCTAGACTCCCATATGAGATGATAGAACATGCAATTCAAAAATTTTCTTTCTTTCAAATCTTTGGGGAGACCTAATTCACGAAGTCTTCACAGGAAATCCCTGTCCCGACCTTCTAAAATAAAATGGAGAATCTCAAACGATTGGGAGGATGAAATTGGAAAGTGGAATAGAAAAGTCATTCCCGTCTTCAACCCATGGATGTCCCTATCTCTAACTTGATAGCAAACTCGATCGCTATCGCTATCGAGCGATGAATTGTTGGTGAAACACGTAGTAGAATTAATACTCAATAAAAGATGGATGGTCATAGATTCAAATGAGGGCGGCATGGGAGGATTCCATGATTGTTATCTCTAGGATATTCTAATTTGTGACAATAATAAAACCATTTTAATTCCAATTTTAATTCCAATCAAAGTCCTCCAATATATTCTTGAAATATATTATTTCTAGAGACCCAAATCCCAATTCAACATAGGAATCCAATTCCCTTACATTATTATTATAATTAAAACTCGTTTTATTTAAATAAAATATTAGTGAGAATATGTCAGACACGAATTAGTTTATCCTTAATCCATGATCTGAATCTTCCAAATTGAGGGCCGGTCAAAGATTAAATCAAAACAGGATATTGTAATCCATATTTCCGATTAATGATTACTCTGCTCGTGTTACCAAACACCATCCATTTTAAATAGATGATCGGTCGAGTCGTAATATGAGCTGACATAGTTAAGTGATTGGTCTAGGTTAAATTTACTCTCGCTCGAGTTTTACTTACGATCAATGTGAAACTATGTTCATATCTCTAACCCGAGTGCTCGTTTTTTTTTTTTTTTTTTGGTTGAAATAAGTAATTAAATAAAGAGGTAGGAGAGAGAGAGAGAAAAGTTGGCAAGTGGTGAGAGGAATAGAAAAGAGTTGAATTAAGAAGGAAAAAATAAAACAAATAATAGAATGGAACAAATGCTCACTTAGGTTCATTAAATCAATTATTTTGTTCTTCAATACTCTCTCTCTCTCTCTATATATATATATTTTGGAATTTCAAATTCTTTTTGAAAATAAGTCGCCACAATAACATTCATTTAAAGTATTTAAAAAACGATGTCATGGTTAAATGTTCGTAATAAATGTTTTAAAATAAAACAACAAAAAATAAAAACGTGAAATTTAAATAAAACAAAGACAAGAATAAAGTAATGCGCTGATCACCCCTAAGTGCTTCAAAATAATGCAATAATCCTATGGCGGGTTCTAAGGTACTCATCGCAAACCCGTCATTTGTATAAGGGTGTCTTATTTTTACTTGAAAAACAAGAGTAGGACGTAGTTTGAGTATTTTGAGAAATACCCAATAAGTAATCTCACTGTTAGAGCTGAGAAATGCAAACACATGTAGTATGGTTTTAGGTAGCTTTTCCGTACGGGCAAGGTTAGATGTGTAGTATTTTTCTACACATGGCCTTAAGGTAGATTTCCGTCTTCCCTCTCTGTACTCTGATGCTTCTTCGATGGCGGTCAACGTATTCTCCCGTCCACCGCTCTCTCCAAATCAAAATGTCAAAATCTTTTCGGAAAATTTTTAGTGATGCAATAATTATTCAAAAAGTTTCTAGAAAATAAGAAAGTGAATGTATAATCAAAGGTATATAGTCGTAGTTATTTATTCTAAATCACAAAAACAATCAAAGATGCATGAATTTGAGTGTAATTAGAATCATGAACAAACTAAACAAAACTTGACTTTTGGGCTAACTTGTTGATTTTGTTACAAACTTTTGTGAAGATTCTGAGACACAAACAATCTTTCTCGACCAAACATCTAAGAACAAGATTCTTCTTCCTAGGTTTACGTTGGTTTTCTTAGTAAAGCATGGAATACTTGCCTCTTCAAACCCAACTAAAACTAGTTCGTTCATGTAATTTCCTCTCGTTCTCCTTTAAAAATTCAAACAATGATTATCTCTTTGATCACCACACTATGAAATTTGGGACATCGAACAAAAGATCAGATGTGACTGACAGACTATGAAATGCAAGATGAGTGTGTGAGAAGACAATGGAAAACTACCGTAAACTGCATGTATAACCAAACAATTAGCACAAGTATTGCTTCATAAATTCCTATTGGTTAGTTGACATGCTCGAAAAGTTTATAAAATATAATATTTCTTTAGCACTTAAAGTTGAAAGATTATTATGAATTTAGGAGTTGTTTTGGATTAACAAGCTAGGAATAATCTTTTAAAGATATATTTTTACTAAGCTATGGTAAGAAAATGTGTGTTTTTGAAAAGATATATATATATATATATATAAATGTTTTCCAATCTTAAAATTGTCTTTTAAAAAGGGGTTTTTTATTCCCATTTCATGAAATAAAAGCTCTGGAAACCTCCATTAATGGCAGTTCAAAACCTTCCATTTGACACACAAATGACGTTGTTATGGGCCAAAATTAATAATTAGAACACTTTAAAATAATGTATTAGTTATCCTAAGATATAAGTGGGAGCCATGCTGGTCTAATGAGCATTAGCCTTGGTGCTTGTGGCCAATTATCCACCATTCCCCCTTATCAACCTATGCCATTTGTTCAACTATCAAGACATTCAAACGTCTCAAAGTCTCTCAAATGCCACACACTTCACGCATCCTTCTTATGAGAAAAAAGTGTTTGGTACTGACTCAATCTACCCAACATTGCCATTTCCATTTTCTTTTTATAAAGGTTCGTGTGAGATTCTATATCGATTGAGGAAGAGAACGAAACATTCTTTATAAAAGTGTGAAAATCTCCTCCTATCAAACGCGTTTTAAAACCTTGAGGGGAACCTCGGAAGGGAAAGCTCGAAGAGGACAATATCTACTAGTAGTGAGCTTGGGCTGTTACAAATGGTATCTTGAAAGGAGGTGGACAGGCTGAGTGCCAACAAGGATGCGGGCCTCGAAGGGGAGTAGATTGTGGGATCCTATATCGGTCGGGGCGGAGAACGAAGAAACATTCTTTATAAGGGTGTGAAATGTGTGAATTCCTCTCTCTAACAAACACATTTTACAACCTTGAAGAGAAACCCAGAAAGCTCAAACACGTTTTACAACCTTGAAGAGAAACCCAAAAGGGAAAGCTCAAAGATACAACCTTGAAGAGAAACCCAAAAGGGAAAGCTCAAAGATACAACCTTGAAGAGAAACCCAAAAGGGAAAGCTCAAAGATACAACCTTGAAGAGAAATCCAAAAGGGAAAGCTCAAAGAGAACAATATCTGCTAGCCATGAACTTGGAGCGTTAGAGTTAGAGTGCTCGAATTTGAATAATGGGTCTCTCTATATCTTTAGTCCACGTTATCAAGAGTAACGTGGTTCTTACTTCCATTCTAAAAAAAGAAAAGAATTCCCACTTCTAATCATTGAGATAATACAACATTAAAAATTTGATAATTAGAGATGAACCATGACTCGAGAAAAGTTATTGATGTCTTAACTGTGCGAAACTCGCAAAAAGTTGGAAAGATGGAGAAGCTGAGAAAGTTTGTATTTTTTTTTTGGTAAGGAAAAAAAAAAAAAAAGGAATTAGGCTGCTTCCCTCCTAGCTTGGTTCCTTTTGGTCCCACGAGTTTTCAACTTTATATTCCTCGACCCTTTCAAAAACTTGATGAAAGCATATAGGTCGGTAAGTCAGCCATTTCCGGTGGCAGTCATTAAATCTCCGGCGAACCTGGCCGCTGTGCTCTCTCAAGTGGAGAAAGCATAGGATATTTTAGAATGTGCTGTCGAGAATCAGTACGAAGCACATCAATCCAACTCCCCCTTTTCATCCATAAATAATGTCAGCATGCTCTTTCATTCAACACTCACAACAACCTTTCCTTCTTCTTCTTCTTCTTCTTCTTCTTCAACATCATCCCTTCTCTTCCCTCTCTCAGACTCTGCTCTGCTACCTACAGAGAGTAACAACAACAACAATATGGTCAAATTCTCTAAGCAGTTTGAGGGACAATTGATCCCTGAATGGAAACATGCTTTTGTTGATTATTGCCAACTAAAGAATGACCTCAAGAAACTCTATCTTCTTAAAACTGATAACAAGCCCGACTCTACCGCCGCCACCGGCACGGTTGCGAGGACCGTCTTGTCTTCTATAAAGAATTTCTCTATATTTGGTCACCAACTCAGAGATCATGGACCTATTCATGTACTCTTTTTCTGTCAACTTCCCACAGTCTTCCCCCCCCCCCCCCCCCCCCCCCCCCCCCCCCC
>NW_019268527.1:4088904-4140858 GCF_002738365.1 Cucurbita moschata
CCCCCCCCCCCATTTTGCATGATTGTGTATTTGTGTGTGTAGTAATATAACATGAATTTGATATCTTTTTCTAACAGGTTCATAAGAAACTTGCTTCCTCTGTTAGCAAGGGAGACATGTACGAAACAGAGCTGCTGGAACAATTTGCTGATACAGCTGCAGCAAAGGAATTCTTTTCATGTTTGGATTTCCAGCTGAATAAGGTGAATCAATTCTTCAAGACAAAGGAGACAGAGTTCATGGAGTTGGGAGAGAGCTTGAAGAAACAACTGGAGATTCTCATTGACCTGAAGACGGCGATCCAGCACCGGTGCCAGACCAGAGATATCACGCCGGATTCCAAGGAGGATGGCTCCATCTCCTATACAATTTCTGGTGGTAATTCATCAACTTGCCTTGTTTCAAATGCAAGCAAAAGTTTCGGCTGCCAAGTTCCTGAGAAAATAATGTAGCTCTAATTAGAAAATATCCAATGCTTGTACTTTTCATCTGAAGATGTCACAAACTCTAAGTCAACTTGTAGAAGAAGGAAGTTTTTATGGCTTTTATCTCTAAGGAACTGCATGTTATGCTTCATTGTTATGGTTCTTACGTTTTCTTTTGATATGCAGAGTCTGATAAGGACAAAACAGAGCAAGAACAGTCCCAAGAGAATATCAATGAAGAATTGGAGAAGACTGAATTGGCATTTTCAGACTCTCCAAGATCAGAAGAAATGGGAAACTCAACGAAAACTAAAAGCTTGGACCCAAAATGGAGATCCGTCTCGGGTCAAGTTATAAGTTTTCAAGGGAAGAACATAAAGATGAACATTCCTCTGACAACCCCATCTCGGACTTTCTCAGCCATAAGCCATTTATTCAAGGAAGATTTAACGAACTCAAAGAAATCCAATGAAGGCACAAAACTTCACATTAACAAGACCAGGGTGCACCATGCAGAGAAGATGATTAAAGGAGCTTTTGTTGAGCTTTACAAAGGGTTGGGCTTTCTCAAAACTTACAGGTAATAATGAAGAACAGATTGTTGAGGTTTCGTTTTTTTAATGTCTCTTTGATCACTGTGAGATCATTCTTCAGGCAGTTGAACAAGCTTGCCTTCATAAAGATTTTGAAGAAGTTTGACAAAGTAAGTAACAATGTTGCACTGATAATTCATTTCTTCATCATTGCCTCTGAAAATCCTGCTTGTAATCATCAAGATCCTGCTTTTTTGCAGGTCACTGGAAAACAAGTTCTTGCCATTTATCTGAAAGTTGTGGAAAGTTCCTATTTCAACAGTTCAGACAAGGTAAATTCAGTACAATTATTAGAAAATCAAAAACTTTAAAAAGTTAAAACAAAGAGAGCATCTTTGCATGATTTTATGATTAGATCATGTCTAGATTTAGGTCATTAGCGGCTGAAAACTTCCCTTCAGAAAGTTCTCAGACAATGTGAAGTGGCCATTGGTCTCATAGTTGGTCTTGTCTGCACTGTAGCTTCAAATTCTGAAATTTTGGAGCCAGATATGGTTGTCTGTCAGTCACCTATATCATACAGAAACTTTAGAACCAGGTAAAAAAAAATTGGACTAAAGTCTCTGAAATGACAGGTAATAAAGCTAGCAGATGAGGTAGAGGAGTTATTTATCAAAAACTTTGCTGAGGAAGACAAAAGGAAGGCCATGAAGTACCTTAGACCAAAACAGCGTAAAGAGTCACACGGCATTACGTTCATAGTCGGTGAGTTCTTTAACACATTATTTTCAGGAGATCTTGCCTAGCAAATCCTTGCAATCTTTAGCGTCTATTAACCAATCATTCATGAAGACATCGATGAACAAACAAATCCAAAAGCACTGCCACTGCCACATCACACCACTTAACTTTGAACTAAAGGGCATTGCTCAATCCACTATTTTTGGTGGACACTGGACAAAAAAGGAAATTGTCCCCTGGTTCACCAAATGAGGCTGAAATTTGAACTCCACTCAAGAGTTGTTAACCATAAAAAACAGTAACTGTTCGAACGTTAATAACTTTCCATTTATGCATAAGTTAGTAAAGATAATCTTTTCCATGAACAGGACTGTTCAGTGGGTGTTTCATTGCACTACTCGTGGGTTATGTTATCATGGCTCATATCATGGGGACGTACAAAAGGCACCCTTTCTCACTGTACATGGAGACTGTATATCCAGTACTCAGGCAAGTATTTGTAGATCTTTTCTTAATCGTTTTCGTTGTCGATGAACGGTAACTAACAAGATGAATCATGTTTGCAGCATGTTCAGCTTGATGTTCTTACATTTCTTTCTGTATGGCTGCAACATCTTTGCCTGGAGAAAGACTCGAATAAATTACAGCTTCATTTTAGAGTTATCAGCCACAAAGGAACTTAAATACAGAGATGTGTTCTTGATTTGTACCACTTCAATGACTGCTGTTATGGGGGTAATGTTTGTTCATTTGGCACTGCTTTCAAAAGGGTACTCTATTACTCAAGTTCAAGTGATACCTGGCCTTCTCTTGCTGGTAATTTCTCAACATGAAAGCGTACTTTTGTCTCTATCTCTGAGGCTTGTAATTATTCAGTCAAGTTTCGGCAAGTGATTTTCGAAATCTTTTCCTCATGTTACAGCTTTTCTTGCTATTACTTGTGTGCCCCTTCAACATTTACTATCGATCAAGCCGCTACCGTTTCCTTCGTGTGATGAGAAATATAGCCTTTTCACCTCTCTACAAGGTAATCCTTACTCCAATTATCCTCCCCTCATCATTTTACCTGCACCATGCATCATTAGAACTCTTTTTCAAAGTCGAGTTTAGTTTTATAATGTTCTCATCACTTCCTCAACTATTTTCTGCAGGTACTGATGTTGGACTTCTTCATGGCAGACCAACTATGTAGTCAGGTATATAAATAAGTATTGTTAGCTACAAATTACTGAACTACTAGGCATGACAGATCTGTTAGAAAATGACTTTTCCTAATTCTGTGTTTCCCGGTATAGATCCCAATGCTACGAAACCTCGAGTACATGGCCTGCTACTACATAACAGGAAGCTACAAAACACAGAATTACAACTACTGTATGAACGCCAAGCATTACCGAGACCTCGCTTATGCAGTTTCGTTTCTACCTTACTACTGGAGGGCAATGCAGGTATAGGATTCAGTCACCGGTTGCAGTGTGAAAATTTTATATTATTCATAATTGACATTTTTTTTCACTATATTTTTCTTAACAAAGCATAACAAGGCTTTGCATTATGCGTTTTCAGTGTGCAAGGCGCTGGTTTGATGAAGGGCAGACAAGCCACCTCGTCAATCTAGGAAAGTATGTCTCGGCAATGTTGGCTGCAGGGTCCAAAGTGGCATATGAAAAAGACAAGACCAAAGGAGTTGGATGGTTATGTCTAGTGGTGATTATGTCAAGTGGAGCAACTGTGTACCAATTGTATTGGGACTTTGTAAAGGATTGGGGTTTGCTTCAAGTGAATTCCAAAAATCCATGGCTTAGGAATGATTTAATGCTTCGAAGAAAGACCATTTACTACGTCTCCATGGTACAGTCACGATAACACTCCATGTTTCGCTTTCAAAAAACTTTAGCAGAAGAAAGTCTATAGGCACTAGCACTAATGTGGCATCAATCACCAACCGAAAGAGATTTAGCACTCAAAATGATTCTGAATTTCTGAACATAATCCACATGGCTACTATGGAAGATAGGGAAGAAAGTGAAAAGATTCCGGAAAATTCCTCTTCATTGGCTCATAGTTCATAGCAATATTCTCAATCTACTTCTGATATGAAAGAAACAGAACCCAATACTTTGTAGAATATAGGAAGATTTTAGGTGTCTTGTGAAGTACACATTCTAGAAGTGAATTAATTTTCACTTGTTTTAGGTCGTCCTACAATGAAGTGGATTCTTATCAAAATCTTTGGAATGTTTGCAGGGCTTGAATTTTATTCTCAGGCTTGCATGGTTGCAAACTGTTCTCCATTCAACTTTTGGACATGTCGACTCGAGAGTTACCGGATTATTCTTAGCAGCTCTTGAAGTCATTAGAAGAGGGCTGTGGAACTTTTTCAGGTAAAAGCTACAAACTTCTAGGTTTATCGGTATGCTTAAGACGGTCAACTGTTTAAGTCTTCCTCTTTTTGCTCACTCTAATAAGCATCTCTGGTAATGGCCCAGGTTGGAGAATGAGCATCTCAATAATGCTGGAAAATTTAGAGCAGTTAATCCAGTACCACTTCCATTTGATGAAGTTGATGAGGTAGACTGATGCCTGTCAGCAACAGTCACAGACGGAATTCGAATCAATGCCTGAACAAAAGTTTCCGGAGGAATCTTATTGTCCCCTTTCACCATCAGAAAGGAAGTCACTTGATTCTTGTTATTTGTGGTTCAGTTCATATACTTGTATACAATTTTTTTTTTTCTTTCACCAATGAAAAGAAAACCATTCAAAATTCCACAGTTGTGTTAATTCTCAAGTAAAACCAACTGTGACAACAATTTATCATGTTCTTCTCCATCAGTATGAGCTATGATTTTACCAGAATACACACAATTTTAGCATCAAACAAAAGTGCAGCAGAAAATAACCAAGCATTATGTACCTGAGAATCATCCCTGATGCAGCACTGCCTGAAACATAAACTTTGTTTGGATATGAAAGAATTAAACTAATTGAGTCTTAATTTGAGGAATCACGCTGCAAGTTACTGAAAGTGGATATCATCAATATTCACAATCTTATGAACATGAAATTATGTGAAGAATGGTCGATGTAAAATATTAATGTACCTGTTAAACGCCAATTGCTGCTATCAGGACAAAGTGTCGTTGGCGAAGTAGGACGGGAGCTACTGTATGAGCCACACCTGCATCCATGGCAGCGGCAAGCAGACCTTCAATTCTTCTCACACTCGGCCGCATCCATCTATGAGTGGCGTCTTCATTAGGTCAACCATTAAAAACATCCGTCGTTTTGTTCTTCTTTTGTACAGTTTTCTCTGCTGCGCAACCAAATTTGGGCATTTCATTTCCAGGGGCACAATCTTTCGTATTGCAGAAGTAAGATGCTTGCGGTTACTGGATAGTAATTCCGGCGATGACGATGGATCTGCAAAGAGAAATTCCGCACAGAGGACGAAGAGGCTCCTGAATCGATTAGCTTACGAACGGGGGCTTTTTTTCGTTCAGGTACGAACTGGTGCTACACCATTGTATTTCATTGTTCTATTGTGTTGTAAAATTGTCAATGCTACGATCAACTTTGGAATTACATCGAGTATTTGAGCTGGCGAGGCGCGCTCAAACAGTCGCGCGGTTAAGCGCGCGCCCGCCATTGGCGATTGCGCTGATGTTTATGATATGATTTTCAATGTTACATGTTAAAACAATTTCCTTCTCCTACCTCTCTCGATTAATATAACAAAACTAAGAAAGGAAGCTCTGAAATCGATCACCTTCATCAGGGCACCGCAGCAGAACAGGTAAGGTCTCTCTTCCTCTCCATTGCGCTCTCTTTGCGATTTATCTGTCTCTCCATCTCTTCCTCTCCCTTTTGCAATTCTAAATCCTTCAAAGACAACCGAATTTGTGGCATTAAATCGCTTGTAATCTTTTGCGAAGGAAATGATTTCATGTCGCAGTTCATCAGTTCCTGAATAATCCAAGGAAGAGATTGTCATCAAGTGAAAGTCATCAAAAAAATTGTTTAGAATCAGTTTAATCTTCTAATAAATGCTCAACCAACGGATGCCCAAGTATCGCAAGATGATGCTGGATTACGCTCGAATGCTTGCAATTATGGTAGCTTTGGTCCTATGATCGAAGCCTAGAACAGTACGGCCTTGAAATGAAACCTATAAAGCATTATGAACTTTCAAGTCACCATAATTATCTAAAATCTTAAGCCCTATTTACACAACTAGTTCTTGAGAAAACGAGGGGAATGTTGACCTGAAAAAAAGGTCTAATATTAGATGTTGACCTGAAGAAAAGGTAGAATATGGGAAGATGTTGACCCAACTACTTCTTGTGTCCATTTTACCCGTCCCCAAACCAAACTTGTATGGACACGAGAGAATTTATTGCTTATTTAAATGGAGAGAGGGTGGAGAACATTTTTTTTAGTAGGGCAAGGGCACAGACCTGCCCCAAAGGGGAGGACATTTTTGCACCAATGGGGTGAGATTCGAAGGGCATAGACCTGCCCCAAAGGGGTGAGATTCGTATGGTCTCAAAGGGGTGAGATTCGAAGGGCATAGACCTGCCCCAAAGGGGTGAGATTCGTAAGGTCTCAAAGGGGTGAGATTCGAAGGGCATAAACCTGTCCCAAAGGGGTGAGATTCGTAAGGTCTCAAAGGGGTGAGATTCGAAGGGCATAGACCTACCACGGTGAGATCCTAGAGAGTGAGATTCGAAGGGCATAGACCTACCACGGTGAGATCCTAGAGAGTGAGATTCGAAGGGCATAGACCTACCACGGTGAGATCCTAGAGAGTGAGATTCGAAGGGTATAGACCTACCACGGTGAGATCCTAGAGAGTGAGATTCGAAGGGTATAGACCTACCACGGTGAGATCCTAGAGAGAATAACTAAACATTCGTTCTAAAAATGCAAAACCTAAACAATATTTGCTAGGGGTAAATTTGGATTGGTACAGACAATCACGTGTTTTGATAATGATTTTTAGCTTATTGTTACATACAAAACAACACATGGTCTCTTGATCATCTCATTTCCATTACAAACAGAACAATATGTGAAAAATATTATGCATCTTAGAAATAAATTTTGATGGATGATGATGATGAGCAATGGTCAGAGGTGGAGTGTTTTCCTTCTTTTTCTTTCTCCTCCTTAGCTGAAAGAAGTGTTGCATTACATCAGAACATTCCGACGCCAATATACCTCGTCGTATCGTCATTTTCGGGTGGAACGGATGAACAGGTGCAGCAGGTTTCTCAGCCTGTTCCGAGGCATTTACCTCGCCACCATCAGGAAAAAGTCTGTAAAGACTCAAACAAAGCACAGAGCAAACGAGAATGGATGAGTATCCATTGATGAACCTAAGATAGCAGCTCCAAGAAGTTTGGTAGTAAAATGCTTACCTGATCCAGCTGCCATCAGCTCCAAGAAGCTTATTTGGTGCTCCCCATACAAGGTTTTCAACTCGTGCTTGTAGTATCGCTCCAGCACACATAGGGCACGGTTCAAGCGTCACGTACAGCGTCGTCTCCTGTGAACGTACGAAATGGTCTAAGTCAAAAACAGCCCCTTAAACTAGTAAGTGATCAAATTAGTAACAGAACATTACAGCAAGTCTCCATGACTTTAATTGCTTTGAAGCCTCCCGAATACAAATCATTTCGGCATGGGCTGTGGAATCTCGCAGCTCCTCGACCCTACAATATGAACTTGTCAACATTCAAACGAAAGCGATTAACTGAACGAGATAGGCGTCCTGTTGAAGTACTTACAGGTTGCAGCCACGAGCGATAATTTTTCCATGTTTCACCAATACTGCTCCCACAGGCACCTCCCAGGTATCAGCCGCCTTCCTGGCTTCAGCAAGCGCTTCCCTCATGAACATTTCGTCCATTTTTCGCTGCTCAGTCTCGAGTATGTATGCTTCTTCCCATTCGTCAAATCGATCTTTAAGAACTTGCTTGTTTCTTTGAAGCTTCCTTTGTTTCACTTCCCCATCCTTGGTTCCAGTTGTTGATATCTCTAGTAACGTTGCATCAGAAGAACGCCCCATCCGCTCAGCCGAGCTGCTTGCAGAGGCATCCGTTTTACCACTATGAGAAATTTCATCGATAACGAGAGAACCTCGGGGAGACAGTTGTAATGATGACCGTTCGATATCCGAACCAGAAGAAATAACGTCAACCTTCCTACCATCTGTTACGATCGCCTCTCCAGAAATTAACAAAGTTTCACTTGATGGCTCGATCCCCATTACATTTGGGGAAGGAGGGGTATCTACTTCGTGATATGTATTTTTCGGTTCTTCTAACCGATCCGACGAAGTGAATTGAGAAACTGCGGTTCTTCCGATTCTTGTATTATCAGTTTCTTCATGTTCACGGCCAGAGAACCATGTCTCGTTACTAACAGACTCGTTTGGTGAATTTCTTCCACCTGATCTTACAGCTGAATCAGAGGTTTCGGCACGTGAAGCCCAACGGAGACGAACTATATCTGAAATGACATTCCACAACGATCTGCCACTTCTCTTGACAATTGCATTCTCACTATGTGCACTAGTCTCAGGATCTTCAGTTTTCGGAGGCTGCTGCTCAGTAGTCGAGTCCATTACATGCCACATTTCATCAGAAGGACCCTTGCTTCCCGAACTCCGTGATGAGAGCTTCGAGTCATGGTCCTTCGTTTGATAATCTACAAAATTCTTTTGTCCATGCTTCTCTTCATGCAGTAAATCTACTTCAGAGACATTGTCTTCCTTCTGGATTTCGGAAATCAACGGTTCATTCCTGGACTTCTCAATGGACTCCCCAACGAACGGTGCAGACGACCTCTCTAAATGGTCAGCTGAACCTAGAGTATCACCAGGATTGACAAGGTAGGTTGGCTCCCCAGTACTCTCGTCTACCCCGCTTTCTCTGTAGGACTTGCTGTGCAAAACTGGACTTCCCCCTGACTGCACGTAGGAAGCACCCGAACTTCCTGACGCTCTTCTCGAAACTATTTGGCTTGCCATTTCACTAGTAGAATCTGTTCGTGGCGGATTTCTAGCTACAAGCTGAGATGGCGGAGGCATTAACATAGCCTGCGAGCCTTTACTTTCTTGCTCATTCACGTCAATCCGTTGGTAACTACTTTCGGAACTTGAACTAAACGATCCATGAACTTTTAACTTTGTTGCATGATCTCTAACCTCGTTTCCTGATTCAGATTGCACCACACGATGATTATTTCGACCAGTTCTTATTACGGTTTCCTTGACAGTTTTTTCCACTGATGATCTATTAGTTTCTTGCTCGAAGATTCTATTTTCAAATGTTTTTTCAGAATACGTAGAAGATATTTTATCAGTCCCGTGAAGCAGTGAAACGTTCGTGGCATCTTGGGAACCTTTTCTGGAGATAACGCTCGGAGAAGCTTTATGTACCATCAAAGACTTTTTGTCTTTAGCCACGAGGTTTGATGCTGCATTTTGTTCCTCGTTTCGTGTTCTAACTTCGGAACTTGAAACAGAGGTGTTGGTCGTGTTGGTATTACCATCTTTGGCTACTGATATAACACCAAGATGAAGAAATTTTTGTGTTGAACCCATTTCCCCAATGGCATGATTTCCTATTTGATGATGTCTTTCTTCAACCTCTTGATTAGAAGTTACGTGTACGTCGGTACTTTCACTTGCGTTAATCACTGCATTCGACTGACTTATCTGATGAGAGGTCCTTTCTCTCTCGGTTTTCCTATTTTCCGACGAAGTTCGTCTCGAACTTTCTTCTTGAAGGACAGGACGAACAGATTCATGACTACTATTGCTTGCTTTCTTGATGACATTTGCATCTAATTCTAGCTTTTCATTCTTAATAGTAAGTCGTTTCTGAGATCGAGAAATTTCTTCAGCTTTACCGTGCCGTATTTCTGATACTTCAGCAAGTTTTTTCCCTTCATTTATATAAACACCACCCACTTTATTACGTGATACATTTTGTTTCGATGGCTCGTTCAAAATCGCCGCCGTTTTCAACTCCTCTTCCTTGTCAACAAACTTCTTCTTGGAACTTGAAGCACTTACATGACCACTTTCCCTAGTCCTCGACAATCTCGAGTTCGTCTCAGAGGTTTCACTTATAGAGGATGTTACTCGTGTTGATCCTTGACTAGGTTTCGTCTCAGAGTTCTTCCTCAAATGCCAATTAGAATGATTCCGTTCTGTAATATCACCTTGCACGGATTCCTCTTCTCGCCCCTTCTCATCATCTCCTTGACTCTTGTATTCTTCCTTGATCCGCCCATCTAATTTCTCTCCTACATCACTCACGGAGTCGTACCTGTACCCACCGGAAAATTCCTCAACGAATTGCACGTTCTTGTCTTCCACTTCAGCATCATCCTCAATATCCCCAGAGGAGGAAAGCGAATAATAAGATGAACATGTAGACCCTTCTTTTCTCAAACTCTGATTATCCCCTCTTGAATGAACTAACCGATCTCCATTCAGTTTATATCCATTTTTCCTCAACTCAACCGCGATCGATCCGACTTTACTATTCTGTTTGCTTTTCCTCTCTTCTTTCTTGTGATGATCGCCACTCTCTCTTTTTCTATCTACTCTTATCTTTTCAAATGAACTTAACCTTTTATCCTCAACACCTCTCCTCGCCCTGTTCTCGAGTTCTACTATTCTCGACGAACTTAAACTACTCTCCTTAGCTCCGGACTTTCCTCGGTTCCCCACTTCCACCCTCTTAGACGACCTACTTTTCCCCTGACTACCAAAACCCTCCCTTATCAAACTGATCATTGCCTCAGCAATGTCCTCTTCATCGAATCCATCCGATTCGTCGCATTCAAAATCACCCTCAGAATTCAAACAACATTGTCTATATTTCCTTCCCTCACTACAATGACAAGCCTTACAATCAACAACAGAGAAAGGAACCTCACAACAATCCAGAACATGCCCATATTCCGGAAGCGTATAACAGAACCGATTTCGGCCACACAACATCAACCTCCTAGAAATCGACCATTTAAGCAGGGTGGATTGCCTCGACCCATATAAAAGGCTAGGGCCTACAGGCAATCTGTGTGTTGGAAATGCATAGCAAACACAACAAGAACAACATGATGATGATGATGAAAGATGCAATGGGTTTCCATTACATCTTTCATTTAAGAAGATAGGTCGCTCGTTTAAGTAATTAGGAAGATACCCTTTACTCCGGATGGAGTATAAAGTTGAGCTAGCATAAGGGTTGTACATAATTTCGTTAACTTTCCAGCAAAGTGAAAGAAATGGGTGGAAATTGACTCACCTGAAGAGAAGTTCAGAGATCGCGAAAGCTGAAACTGAGAGTAGAACAACCATCTGGGGCTGTGTGGATTTTGAATAGATTAACTCAGATGTATCGCCAATGGAGTTGATGCCGCCGCTTTGAATCGGTGAGTTGACTCGCCGATTCCGATGTGAAACAGTCCAGAACTCATCGTCGACGTTATTTTCGGTCAAATCTTTGGGCTTCAAATGGGTTCGGCCCGGCCCAAATAACATTTAGAAATGGGCTAATATCAATACGACCCGGCCCAATTGGTATATTTAGAATTGGGCTGTTATTAACATGGCTCGGCCCAAATGATAGTTGAACACGACCCACTTGTTTAAAAAGTCTTAAAATAAATGAAGAGCACATATGGCTCAATGGGTTTATCTCGAAGCAATCATGTGTACTCGTGATCTCTTAGAGCATGTGAATAAGGATAAAACATGCTAAAATGATCAGTGTTGGCCCATACAGGGGATGCAAATGAATGTTGAAGCCATTTGATGTTAAATTTAGATATCATTCCCGTCTGATGTTGAGCATGAGTCATTACAGCTATTTTTCTAGTAGGATGTGGCTCGGTGACGAACCGATGTGAAAGATGGTGGACATGCAACACTGTAATAATTATTAGATAATTATAGTTTTTTGGACAATGAGATGCTTTGAATTTAAGAAAGATAAATATGGAGGGGTGGTTAGCAAAACTCACAACTTGTTTGGGTTCTTGTCAACGTCCAAATTAAGCACTCATTTCAAATATGAAAGCCACATTTATCCACTAACAATTATGACTCTTCTTACCTCACCCATTGCCCACCACTCTAACCTCCCGGTAGATATTATACGTGTACGTTTGGAGGGGTTTTCACATCTATATAAGAAATGTTATGTTCCCTACTTCAATTGATGTGGGATCTCACAATCCACCCCTTAGGGGTCAACATATTCGTTGGCACATCGTTCTGTGTCTGACTTTGATACCATTTGTAACATCACCAATGTCCTGAAAATCTAAGGGTTCCTCTGCAAGGTTCGTCTATGGAGGTTGAGTCAGGGCCTAAGATCAAGTCGAAAGGTGTGGTCGATGGACAACAGGTGAATATTCCTATACTATCCCTTGTTGGTCTCGAGGGACGGAGGAGGCTAGGTTAGCCGAAAGATGGTTATTTGGTTCAAGGACGCAAGGTGCCCCTGTTTTTTCGAGTACCAGGCGCTACGATGCTGAAGTAACCCATGCCATACTTCCAGAAAAAGCTCGAACAACCTTCAACAAAAGAGCACTTGTACCCGAAACCGACACATGTGGGTAGGTAGAGAATACCTAGGGGAGCGAGACAACTCTCTCTAAGGAACTCGACAAAATAGCCCCGTAACTTCGAGAGAAGGGGTGCCTCGTCACAAAGGGGGTCACAGTGACGAGGCCCGGGCGACTGTTTACCAAAAACACGTCTCCGCAATGTCGTAGGACCGTGTATGCCCAGTGCCAGAAGGTCAAGAAAGTTATAGCCGAAGCCCACCGCTTGACCTGTTACATATCACCGTCAGTCTCACGGTTTTGAAACGTATATGCTAGGGAGAGATTTCTACACTCTTATAAGAAACACTTCATTCCCCTCTCCAACCAATGTGGAACCTCACAATCCACCCCCTTGAGAGTCCAATGTCCTTGTTGGCACATCACTCCATGTCTAGCTCTGATACCATTTGTAACAGCCCAAGCCCACCGCTAACAAATATTGTCTACTTTAGCTTTTTACGTATCGTCGTCAGCTTCTTCAAAGTTTTGATACACGTCTATTAGAAAGAGGTTTTTAACACCTTCATAAGGAATGTTTTGTCTCCAACTCCAACCGATATAGGATCTCACACTTAAATCAATTTTTAATATAACGAGAGCTTATTTTCAAATAGATGATTAATGAAAATGAATATAAATATAAGTAATCCCCTAGAATTAAAAAAAATGAAGAAATAGAAAATAAAAAATTCGAATATAATTATTCGGCCGACATTTTTGAGTTGGAAATTTTGTTGGTCCACTTCATTTAGTAATTAACGCAGAAAATTCATTTATTACAATCATACCCCCATCACATCCAACGCATCAACACCACTAGATTTCGACCAATCGTCCCCGGTGTTGGTTGCCAGACATCAATTACAGTTCACCAACTTTCACACGTGGCCCAATGCTTTCCTTCCACCTCATCACATTGGTCACCCAAGTTTGAATATTCTTTTTTTTTTTTAAAATCCTGATAACAATCTAATATATATTCCTAAATTATATTTTGTTTTTAACTTTTATAATGGTTGACAAATGTTCTTTATTTTATTCTTTAAAAATATTTTATTTTAATTTTTATTTCATATTCACGCTCAACTACAGACTTATTATGATTTGGTACACATTGTTGGTATAGATAGTAACTTTAAATTCTTTTTTTATCATCATATACTGAGGATCGCTGTCATTAAGATGGAGGCTCGGTTCATTCATACATCACCTTTTATTTGAATATCACAAAACGGCTAAAATATAATATTTATTTATGGGCAAAATATGAGAAAATTGTTGCCCCCACCGCGCTCTTTTCATGCCTATTTAATTAGGACGGTTTTGGTTGAAGTGAGGAAGAAATGGGAACTCCGTTGGTTGGGACCATTTGGTTCAACCAAAGTAATTTTCATCTCCAATAATTGATATAACATTAAGTTTCATACGTGTCATTATAATACATGTAATTATAATGGGCCCATTACATATTGTAATTATCCTCGCTGTCACACCGTCCGATGTCTAGCTCTGATACCATTTGTAACAGCCTAATACACAGCTTGACGACTCTAATACCATTTATAATAGCTCAAGCCCACTGTTAGCAAATATTGTCCACTTTGGCCTCTCATTTTCATTAGCCTCATAGTTTTAAATATCTCACATGTTCGGTCTCTAACTAATTTATTCATCGAGCTTTTAAATTCTAATTAAAAATTTCACAGAAAAACTATAAATCGTCACAAATTTCCATTTTTTTTTCATACGAAGAAATTAATTTACAAGAAAAATGAAACAAATAAAAACTTATCAACATCTCGAAAGTGGGTATGAAATGTCTTAAACTGTGTATTTAAAGTGCTTAAGTGTCCTAAGGAGCTAAGATAAACTTCATCGTGCTCTTAGTTGAGTCTAACGAGACATATCCCACCTCTTGAAGCTAATTCAATATCTAAAAGGTATCTAGTTGCACTTGAAGACTAAAACTAGCTAGAAATGATTTCAAAACGTACTTCGTTCCTAGAAACGTCAAAGCGGTCTAAAAGGGTACAAGAAAAAAGTATCGAATCGTCCTATGCGGACCAAGACAAATTTGAATGTGCCATAGTCAAACCTAATCGAACATAACCTAATTATCAAAGCTACCTCAATCACCTAAAATGTATCGAAGTGTACTGGGAGGTACGAAAGCATCTATCTCGTCTCTCGAAAACTTTAAAGTGACCTAAAAGGGTAAAAAAAGTGTGTAAGTGTCCCATGGGGACCAAGACAAACTTGAGAGTGTCCTAGTTGAGATTAACGTGACGTATCCCACCTCTCAAAACCTACTCAGAAACAATCTATATCTGTCTCGTCTCTCAAAGTGGCCTAGAGTCAAAAAGTGTTGCCTATACTTGTCTCGTCTCTGAAATATGTCTAAATGCACTAAAATTATGATCATAATGCCTAGATGGCTACCATAGACATGATAACCACTCCCCGCCCTCTAATTACAAGCGTAATTACCTAAGTAGCTACCATAATTGTACCTGCTCGTAAATCTAATACATGCATTAAATGGCCATAATAATTTTTTACACACTATCGTCATACGGAAAATGACTGATTGGAAGAGTCATTGTCATATCAAACAAAAAATTTTATGCACCGAAGAAAACACAAAAAAAATACACCATGGGTCAACATATTCACTCTTTTCCCAACGAACAAGCTCGCATCGATAGAAATAGAACTTCTACCTGTATGCACGATTTGTATCAGTAGAAGTTCTACTTTTATCGATGAAACTCGTGTGCCAAGAAAAATAACATAAAACATTAAAATCCGACCTAATAATAAGATTTTAATTAGACCTAAAATATAATGTTATCTTATCCTCGTGTCCGACCGCTTTATTTGAACTAAAATGAATATAAATTATTTGGTAATAAAATATTCATTCCATTAAAAAAAAAAAACAATGAATGGACTTGAGTATATCTTTGGAAGAAGTACAAGGTATAAAGTACAACCAAACCAAGCTTTAAAAATAGTTATAAATAAATAAATATATAAATAAATAAATAAAAGATATAATATATATAATATTAAATTTAGTGCGCATCTACGCTATTTGGCCTTTTCTTAAAATTATTATTTTTTATTTTTATTTTTATTAGGTTGTCCTTTCCAAATTCTTTATAATTAATTTATTTCCATAATTTAATATATTCAATTATTATTATTATTATTTTTTTTTGGTCAGAGGTTTAAATCTTCCCTTCTCCACGTATAAAAAGTTTGATATATATATATATATATATATATATATATATATATATCGATTATAAAAGATTAAATGGACTAATTATTACGGAATATTATGTAATTTATATTTATTTTTGGCATTGTAACATTGCGATTGTTTCCTATCTTTTTCGCTTTATTTTTGATAAGTTGGAGATTAACTCGGGAATTAATTAATTTAAATACTGGTCATGGCCTAAGCACCGTTGCATGTTAACCTCTGCCAATTAATTATTTGTTTTTTTTTTAATTTTAAAAGCATAAGCTGTCGTGGCTTTGCTTGTGCTCTCACAAAATGCCTCGTACCAATAGAGATATTATTTGTTGCTTATAAACCCATAATCATCCCCTAAATTACTATATTCTACTGCTTTAGTTAGTTAAAATTAAACTGATGGACATTGCTTGTCCTGCCTCTATTTTTATGAATCTTTGAGTAAAGGAAAGTAAAATCAATGAAGTAAAAAGTCTGACTTTTTTTTTTTGAAATTGTGTCGGAAAGTGATCGACTTGTTGAAACTTTGCTTTCCGTGATTCCAAAATAAAACAATAGTCCTGCAATTCTTGTATAGGAAAAAGCTTCTTTTTTACGGCAATCAAGAAATAAATAAAACATTTATCTAGAAAACAAGATAACGTCGGAGACAGATAAGTATTGAAAACTAGTAACAAACATGATTTTATCTCGCTCGGGCCTATTTCCATTCAACAAAACCTCAAACCAAAAGTTATATAATAGTCCAAACCCACTGTTAGTAGATATTGTCCATTTTGATCCGTTCAGCCTCATAGTTTTATAATGCGTCTATTAGGGAGAAGTTTCCATACTGTTATAAAAAATGTTTCGTGTCAGTCAGTCATTGACCAAAATAGTCGTGAATGACAAAAGTTTGGTCGAATAAATTGTTATATCTCTCGACTCGAGAAATGAATCCCGAGTAGGCCCACACATCACATATCCCTTTCGGAAATCTACCTCTTTGAATTAGCTCACTCTTTGAATATTCCCACGTGAAAACTTAGCAATCGTGTAATGTTTTTGGTTCCTCCTGGCCTACAAATGAAGCCATCCCCAAATCAAGATCGACGGACCAAATTCAAAGTTGAATATTCTTTTCTTTTCCTTTTTTTTTATAAAATAAATATACTTTTTTACCAATATTTAAAAAAATTAAATCTCATTTAATAATTACCATTTATATTTTTAAAATACTACCTCCATTTACGAGCTTACTGGTTTTTGTTCAAAATTTAAAAATTAAAAAATAAATTTTTACGAGAAAATAATGTTTTTTTTATAACAAAATTAATTAAAAAAAATTATTTAGAGATGAATTAAACATGAAGACTTGGGAAATTTTGGGAGGAAAATGTGTAAAAACAAGTGATTCCGACATACCCATGAGCTAAAATTGGATAGAAATGGTGGGAACATAGTGATGAACACGACAGTTCCAGTGGATGAAAGAAGTAGCTGTAAATAAACAAAATTTGTAATGAAATTCATCGATGAAACACTACAGATTGGTTAGCCCATGACAACATTGGACACGTTTGGCATCTTCCCTCTCTTCTCGGCGTATTCTTAGTTAATTAATCCAAGCCAAAAACATAACCCAAAACCCATCGCCCAAATCACCTTCCAATTTTTCGTGTTCGTTTTCTCAAACCCATCTCTTTCCCAGTTCTTCAAAATCCCCTTCAGATTCTCGGACACCCCTTTTGCGGTGTTCGAATCCGGTCTTTGCTCTAAAAATTTCCCTTAATTTGCTTCAAGGAGAGGCAAAGGTTTGCGACATAATCAAACCATTTAAACCTATGTTCTTGGAATCGTGTCTGAAAACGACCAGAATTTGTTTATTCCGATGTAGAAGAGAAGACCCTTTCAGAGCAGAAACCTAGTCGCCATTGGTGGTGAGCTAATGAGTAGCAGCTTTTAGTTTAAATCTCATGAACACGAATGACATTCTCTCTGTCTTTTCTGCTTTCTAGGGAGCTTCCCCAATTCCAAACGAGGAAATTTTGTTCGTTGAAGAACAGCTTCTTCATAAGTTGAGATAAAATGCGAGAGATCGAGTTCGAATCTTCGTATAATACTTCGAGGTCTCGTGGGAGAGTTAAATATTTGGGAATTTTTACTCCAATCTCTCTCTTCTGTTTCTTCAGCTATTGGATGGCTTTTCATGGAAGCGCGTTGGCGGTTTCCGGCATTTCATGACAAACTTTAAGGTTTCTATTTCTGGGTTTTGTTGAACGAGGACGGAGAATACGAGATTACTCAGCTTTACTTGTCTTTCTGCTGGTTTTTTTTGATCATTTCTTGTAATGATCTCTTTGTTTCAACTGGGTTTTTAAGTTTATGTTCATTGTTGTCTGTAAATTGGTGTTTGTGAGAGAAAAATGAGCGGTGGCAGAAGGAGGAAGCTGCATTTTAGCAAGATCTACTCGTTTGCGTGTGGGAAAGCTTCTTTGAAAGATGATCACTCACAAATTGGGGGTCCTGGGTTTTCTCGAGTGGTGTTCTGTAATGAAGCTGAGTGTATTGAGGCTGAAATACGTAACTATGTTGACAATCATGTTAGTACCACTAAGTATACTTTGGCTACTTTCTTGCCTAAGTCATTGTTTGAGCAATTCAGGAGGGTGGCTAATTTCTTCTTCTTAGTTACTGGGATTCTTGCTTTTACTCCTCTTGCTCCTTACACAGCCGTCAGTGCAATTCTTCCTCTTATTATTGTCATTTCAGCTACTATGATCAAGGAAGGTATTGAAGATTGGAGGCGGAAGAAACAGGTACTTATCTCCTTTGTCTGCTTGTTTTTTTCTTTTGAATGACTTGATGAGTTGAGCTTGATGCTTTCATGGCCTCTCAATCTGCTTCGTTTCCTTATGGTTGTCGTGATATATTGAATTGAATTATGTGAGATCCCACGTTGGTTGGAGAGGGGAATGAAGCATTCCTTATAAGGGTGCGGAGGCCTCTCCCTGTTAGACATGTTTTAAAAACCGTGAGGCTGATGACGATACGTAATGGGCCAAAGCGGTGGGTTTGGGCTGTTACGAATGGTATTAGAGCCAGACACTGGGTGGTGTGCCAGCGAGGATGCTGGGCCCCCAAGGGGGGTGGATTGTGAGATCCCACATCGGTTGGAGAGGGGAACGAAACATTCCTTATAAGGGTGTGGAGGCCTCTTCCTATCAGACGCGTTTTGAAACCGCGAGACTGATGGCGACATGTAACGGGCCGAAGCAGACAATATCTACTAGCGGTGGGCTTGAACTGTTACAAATGGTATCAGAGCCAGACACTGGGTGGTGTGCTAGCGAGGACGTTGAGTCTCCAAGGGGGGTGGATTGTGAGATCCCACATCAGTTGGAGAGGGGAACGAAACATTCCTTATAAGGGTGTAGAAACCTCTCCCTATCAGAGGCATTTTAAAACTGTGAGGCTGACGACGATACGTAACGAGCCAAAGCGAACAATATCTTGAACGGTTACAAATTATCATATTGAAATTTCATCATTTAGGCCTAAGGACTATCAAGGTTTATATTGCTTAATATTAACTTTGGCTACTCGACCCTTTCAGGATATTCAGGTCAACACTAGAAAGGTTAAAGTGCATCAAGGTAATGGAGTTTTTGCTCATACAGAGTGGAAAACTTTGAGGGTGGGTAATGTAGTGAGAGTGGAAAAGGATGAATTCTTTCCAGCAGATATCATCTTGCTTTCATCCAGTTACGAGGATGCCGTCTGCTATGTCGAGACAATGAACCTCGACGGTGAGACAAATTTGAAACTAAAACAAGCATTGGAGGTAACTTCGCGTATGAACAAGGATTCGATCTTCGAAAGCTTTAAGGCTATCATAAAATGTGAGGATCCAAATGCAAATTTATACAGTTTTGTTGGAAGTATGGAGTTGGAAGAGCAACAATATCCGCTATCACCTCAACAACTACTCCTTCGAGACTCGAAACTCCGGAATACAGATTATATATATGGGGTTGTTGTCTTTACGGGTCGCGACACAAAGGTTTTTCAAAATTCTACTGACCCGCCTTCGAAAAGAAGCAAAGTCGAGAGGAAAATGGATCAAATTATATACTTTTTGTTTGGTCTTCTGTTCTTGCTTGCTCTTACAGGATCTATCTTTTTTGGCTTTGTGACTGGCGATGATTTGAACAATGGGAAAATGAAGAGATGGTATCTCAGGCCTGATGATGCTGAAGTTTTCTATGATTCAAAAAGAGCTCCATTAGCTGCAATTTTCCATTTTCTTACAGCACTGATGTTGTATAACTACTTCATTCCGATATCACTCTACGTGTCGATCGAGATCGTGAAAGTTCTTCAGAGCATATTCATCAATCAAGATATTAATATGTACTACGAAGAAGCTAATAAGCCTGCACGTGCTCGCACCTCGAATTTGAATGAAGAACTTGGTCAAGTTGATACAGTACTTTCTGACAAGACGGGAACTCTGACATGTAATTCGATGGAGTTCATCAAGTGTTCAGTGGCCGGGACGGCTTATGGTCGTGGTTTCACAGAGGTAGAAAGGGCCATTGGTGGACTGAAGAATTCACCATTGTATGAAGCTGTAAATGGGGGGAATCAACAAGAGGATGTCACTAAGAAAACTTCACATGTCAAGGGCTTTAACTTTCAAGATGATAGAATTATGAATGGGAACTGGGTTTATGAGCCTAATGCAAATGTCATCCAAATGTTTTTTCGTCTTCTCGCCACTTGTCATACGGCGATACCTGAAATCAACGAGCACAGTGGTGAGGTGTCTTATGAGGCCGAATCACCGGATGAAGCAGCGTTTGTGATTGCAGCTAGGGAGCTAGGCTTTGAGTTCTATAAAAGAACACAGTCAAGCATATCACTCCATGAGTTTGAACCTTCATTAGGCAAGAAAGTTGATAGGTGACTATTTTCTATTTCTTCTGTTCCTTTTAGTTGATGGCAACCTCATGAACTTCATATATTAAGAACACATGAGATGAATTTAAGCCATTGTTGCTGATTTCTGACATGCTTTGCACGGTGGACGTAAAATGTCGATATCTCTCTTTATTTCCATCCTCAAACGTAGATGACAGGTTATCTTCGCAAGATCCCACGTCGGTTGGGGAGGAGAACGAAACATTCTTTATAAGGGTGTGGAAACCTCTCTCTAGTAGACGCATTTTAAAATCTCGAGGGGAAACCCGGTGTGGAAACTTCTCCCTAGTAGACACGTTTTAAAATCTTGAGGGGAAGCCTGGAAGGGAAAGCCTAAAGAGGACAATATCTGCTAGTACTGGGCTTGAGCTGTTACTATCTTTTCGTTGATTATCAAACGCCATCATGTCATTATTGTCTTTTTTTTGCAGGACATATAAACTGTTGCATGTTTTGGAGTTCAATAGCACGAGAAAGCGGATGTCTGTCATAATAAGAAACGACGAGGGGAAAATAATATTATTCTGTAAAGGTGCAGACAGGTTTGTGGTTGAAATGACTTGGTCTAATTCTTGTCTCCGCTTTAGTTAAAGTTCAGAATCACCATGATTCCATTCTTTTTGCAGTGTCATGTTTGAAAGGCTTGGAAAGAATGGAAGGGAGTTTGAAGAGAGGACTAAGGAACATGTCAGCGAGTACGCCGATGCCGGGTTGAGGACTTTGATACTCGCCTACCGTGAGCTTGACGAGGAAGAATACAGAGAATTTCACCATAAGTTCACTATGGCCAAAACCTCAGTTGATGCAGATAGAGAATCATTGATTGATAAACTTACAGACAAAATTGAGAGGAATCTAATTCTTCTTGGTGCCACTGCTGTTGAGGACAAACTTCAAAATGGGGTGAGTTGAGAAGTATCAATGGTTGCTAATGGTGAACCACTGTCCCGAGTGCATTCGTGTTAACGTTTCTTCGTGTTATTCGTGTTAGGTTCCCGAGTGCATCGACAGGCTCGCTCAGGCGGGAATTAAGATCTGGGTTTTGACGGGCGACAAAATGGAGACTGCCATAAATATTGGGTATGGATGCTTGTTGTCTATTTGAGGCTCAGTTGTATCATATCTGAATTAATACTTAACTTGAGAGCACAAAATGACAGTTTTGCCTGTAGCTTACTAAGAGAAGATATGAAGCAGATTGTCATTACTCTGGAGTCATCAGAAATTCAGGCAATAGAGAAGTCAGGGGATAAGACTTCCATCATCAAGGTGAATCTATATTCGATCCTCGTTAAGTATACGATCGATTCCGTAGAACGTTTCTGTTCATGTGTGCATCTGTTTTCTGATATGTATTGCTTTCGTATGTACATTGTTTGAAAATTTCTCTGATACTTTAGATTTGCGATATCGATGTATCCTATACATGTTTGTCTTACGTCCTGTTTATTGAGTAAGTTTTGTTTATGTGAGATTGCACATTAGTTGGAGAGGGGAACGAAACATTCCTTATAAGGGTCTGGAAATATCTCCCTAGTGGACGCGTTTTAAAACCTTGAGGTGAAACCTAGAAGGGAAAGTCCAAAGAGGACAATATCTCCTAGCGGTGGGCTTGAGTTGTTACAAATGGTATTGGACCCAGACATTGGGTGGTGTGCCAGCAAGGTCGTTAGGCCCCTAAGGGGGTGGGTTGTGAGATCCCACATCGGTTGGAGAGAGGAACGAAACATTCCTTATAAAGGTGTGGAAACCTCTCTCTAGTGGACGTATTTTAAAACCTTGAGGGGAAGCCCAAAGAGGACAATATCTGCTAGCAGTGAGCTTGAGTTGTTACAGTTTATGAAGCTAATATCGATTCAGGCTTCCCTTCGACGTACTACATAACATGGTTGAATCTTTTCTATCCATGAGAGTGTGGAATTATTTTTAAAGAATAGTTCTTTTTTCCTGTATGTTGCAATGCCTTTGTTTCTTTTTATTCGAGGTTCAATCGACTCGCATCCTTCCTTGTGCTGAAATCTTTCTGATTATCTTTTAGGCGTCGAGGCAATGTGTTCGTGATCAGATTACTCGAGGGAGAGCTCAGATAAATTCATCAAGTGGGTCATCCGAAGCATTTGCATTAATCATTGATGGAAAATCGCTTTCTTATGCTTTAGAGGACAGTATGAAGGCATCGTTTCTCGATCTAACGATACGTTGCGCTTCTGTTATTTGCTGCCGTTCATCTCCAAAACAGAAGGCATTGGTATGTTTTCACACTTTTAGTCTTTAATTTGCTTAAAAATCACATCTTGAAAAAATATTGACCTCGATTCATGGTGTCAGGTAACAAGGTTGGTTAAAACTGGAACACGAAAAACAACTTTAGCTATCGGCGATGGTGCTAACGATGTAGGAATGCTTCAAGAAGCGGATATTGGAGTCGGAATTAGTGGTGCTGAAGGAATGCAGGTGCTTAAGAAAGCAGACAACACTTGATATTCAAAGATTTCGATAATTTTTTCCAACGTCTCACGAGTTCTTTTATATTTCAACTCAGGCCGTTATGTCGAGCGACGTTGCGATTGCTCAGTTTAAATATTTAGAGCGCCTGCTTCTCGTGCATGGACATTGGTGCTACAGAAGGATATCATCAATGGTAATGCAATTTATATATCTGGAGATTCAGAAAACATCATCTTTCATAGTTCTTACGTTGTGACATTGATGAGCTTACCTCTCTATTTGCAGATTTGCTACTTCTTCTATAAGAATATTACTTTTGGTTTTACCATATTCTTATACGAAGCATTCTCATCATTCTCTGGGGAACCTGTATATAATGATTGGTTTTTATCACTTTACAACGTTTTCTTCTCGTCGCTTCCAGTCGTAGCTTTGGGAGTCTTCGATCAGGACGTATCTGCAAGGCTCTGCCTCCAGGTATGCTTAGTTTATGTGCTTGTTTCTTCGTTGTCCGGTTGCTGTTTGAGTTCTTCTGTTCTAGTTATGGCTGTGCTTTTGCCATATCCTTTCTCACGAACTCAGCCTACCATTAAGTAACTGATGAGATAGAGACCCAGTAAAGATTAGATTTCTTCTTAAACATGAAGCCATTTGCTTGTTTCTTCAACCGTGAAGCGTCGTGAGAGAGAAAACAGAGTAGAAAACACCATAAGAAACTGATATCTCTTTATTTTCCATCAAGAACAGTAGGCCCTGATGCATATAAGTGAGTGGAATTGGCCAAATTTTAGGCTTCATTTCTTTGTTTGATGTGGCAGTTTCCTCTCTTATACCAACAAGGGGTGCAGAATGTTCATTTCAGCTGGCTCCGAATACTCAGTTGGATGTTTAATGGATTGTGCAGTGCTGTGATCATTTTCTTCCTTTGCACTGGCGCACTTGAGCATCAGGCATTCAACTCCGATGGGAAACCTGCAGGGCGGGAAATTCTGGGTGCGACGATGTACTCTTGTGTCGTTTGGGTTGTGAACTTGCAAATGGCGCTCGCTGTTAGCTACTTCACCTTGATACAACATCTTTTCATCTGGGGCTCCATTTCAATTTGGTACATTTTTCTCCTGATTTATGAGTCCATGACCCCCACCCTTTCAACCAATGCTTACAAGATCTTCACTGAAGTCCTTGCCCCTGGCCCTTCCTACTGGCTTGTCCTTTTCTTTGTGGTGATCTCAACACTCATTCCTTACTTCTCCTACTCAGCATTACAGATGAGGTTCTTTCCTATGTATCATCAAATGATTTTATGGATTAGAAATGAAGGGCAACTAGACAACCAGGAGTACTGTAATATGTTGTGGAAGTACAAATTCCGATCGACGAGTGTAGGTTCCACAGCACGGTTAGCAGCCAAAAGGAACAACTCAAAACAAAGAAACCAGACTTATATTTGACAAGCTCAACATCAGTCTCGATCTTCACTGTTTATCGTCGAAAATAGAAGCTTTCTTCGACGTGTACACATTGGATAGGATGCTGTTTTCTTGCTCTTGAGCAAATCTGCCATGTTCAAGAGCAGAAGCATAGCCTGTAGCAAGAAAATACATAAGCAAAATCAGCCAAAAAGGAGAGGTGTTGGTAGAACATTTGTTGTATACTGTTCCAACTTCTGTGTACATTACAAAAGTGAGGGAATTCATTGTAGATTAGATACATTAGTTTTGTTAACAAAGAAAAAAAGAACATGATAAGCAGAGCCACTCAACTTCCTTTTCAATCTAACTTTACCAACTTCACAATACTATTGTTGCAAAAATACTATTGAGAACTGATGTGAATAATGAATAATATTTAACAAGTTGTCCTTTTTCCTATAACAGTCTTCAAATCTCATTTCCTATGTTATTTTTCATAATATGATTTATGTATGAACAATATGAATCTAAGGAACATGAATTGGGGGCTTGTTAATCTTTAATTACATGAAGGTTCTTGTAATCAATCACCTGAGTTTCAGTCAGCATGAGAAAAAGCCTTCCTGGTCATGAGATTTTTCCCCTCTCTATTATATCTACAAAATCTCCTGATCAATCAGGCATTTGAGCTACCTTGGCTATAAAAGTCTGAGCTGTAATCTTGGTTTCCAAATGCCAGCATTCGGAAAAACCTAATCTCAGCAGACTTTTGACCGGAGTCGAAGGCTTGACTCTCCCCGAATCTCATTCCATTACTTAAATCTGTTGCAGCTAAACTATCAAAAGCTCTAACAACCTGAGAATGAGAACATGAGAAGAACGATTCAGTTATAATACTGTACAAGATTTAACAAGGGTGAGTTTTGGTTTTTCGTATTCCTGTCACAAATCGGTTAAAGAAACACAACCTGTCCCATCTGTGGTCTCTTTGCGGACGCATGCCGAACGCAAGCAGCAGCTATTCCTATCATTTTCAACATTTCACTCTCAACATAGTTCCTTTCAAGCCTTGGGTCCACCAACCTTTCGAAATCTTGGCTGTGGAGAGCATGGTTTAGTAAAGGCCGACCCTGAAAGATAAGAACTTTGTCAGAAAAGGCTGATTTGGAAGTTTGAAAATCGCCATCTTCTGGCATTGTTCTCAACGATTAATGTCCAATAACTGTTTGGACAATTTGATGCAGAGGAACTAGATTATCATTCAAGAATGTTTGACAATGTTGACTGTGTCATTTGTAATTCTCATTTCGTTCATTTCTTATGAAACTTCAATAGTAGATCCTAAAATAACACTTTCTCAAGCTATTCAGAGATCTAGTAAGGGCATTCATGCGTCATATGATAATTGTGGTCTTCCAAGTCCATTACAAAAGCAGCTGCAATAAAGTTCTTACAAAATTCAAAGAAGAGATACTCAAACAACAAAATCATAAAAAGGTTGGTGGCATCATTGCATCATATCCGTATAGTGAAAACATACAAGAGAAGCATGAATATATTACCCATTCAACAAGGCTCTCGTCCCCCATCGGTTGGGATGCATCAACGGCCTTTCGACCAGTAATCAGCTCGAGAAGTACGACTCCAAAAGAATATACATCCGATCTCTCAGTTAACTTCCCACTCGATGCATATTCAGGGGCAACATATCTACGACAGAGAGAAGTCGGATTCTTGTTGAAGCAAAATGAGATAATTATTGAAGCACAAACTTAAACAGACTTTAGATTCTAGGAGGGTATTGGTGCCAATCATAAACGACCTACCCGAAAGTTCCCACGACACGAGTGGTTATATGAGTCTGTGCATCAAGAGCTAATTTAGCCAGCCCGAAGTCTGAAACCTGCATGACAACCAATGAAAGCATGAAGCCCAACCCTTTAAGCTAAGCATTTTAGCATAGGCAATTAAACTTCCTGCATACCCGAGCTTCAAAATTTTCATCTAGAAGAATGTTTGAAGATTTGATATCACGGTGGATAATTCGAGGATGGCCTGACACAGATAAAAATGTAAGTCTTAAGGTTGACACCAATTAGCAGCTTCTACAGGAAAAGGCATAGAAACTTACAGTCTTCATGAAGATAAGCTATTCCCCGGGCTGCCCCAGCTGCAATCTTAATGCGTCTTGCCCAGTCCAGAACAAGCTGGTCGTCCCCTAGTGTCGAAAAATGAGAGAAAGGTCAATTCTGCTCTTAGTATTGAGATAAGTCAAAAGGTCTGAAATCAATAATACCTTTAACATGAAGATGGTAGTAAAGGGAATTGTTACACACATAATCATAAACCAGCAACCTCTGATGCTCTGAAATGCAGTAGCCCACAAGAGAAACCAAATGGCGGTGGTGTACGCGACCAATTATCTCGACTTCAGCTTTGAATTCCTGCTCACCCTGACCACCACCAATCTTTAGCTCCTTCACTGCAACCTCTCTTCCATCTGGTAGATATCCTTTATAAACAGAACCAAATCCACCTTCTCCCAAAAGATTCTGAGCAGAAAATGCATTTGTTGCTTTGAAAAGTTCTTCATATGTAAAGAATGACCTTGAATTGCCCAACCCACCAAACTCTTTTGGAGAGAATGTTCCACCACCATGTCTGTCTTGGTGAAGTGTGGAATGGACCTTCATAAGGGATTCTAAGAAGAAATTACATAACTTATTGAATTTCAGTAATTTATTCTCAATGACTCCATTAATATTATCTTTTCCTACTAAAACATTAGAATAAATATTGAAATACCCTTCAAAATGACACATCCAAAAGTATAAAATCATTAAACACTCTAATTCCCAATCATAAAATGTGAGATCCCACAACGGTTGGGGAGGAGAACAAAACATTCTTTATAAGGGTATGGAAACCTCTCCCTAACGTACGTGTTTTAAAAACCTTGAGGGGAAGCTCGAAAGAAAAAACCTAAATAGGACAATATCTGCTAGCGGTGGGCTTGAGCTGTTATAAATGGTATAAGAGCTAGACACCGGGCGATGTGCCAGAGAGGAGGCTGAGCTCCGAAGTGGGGTGGACACGAGGTGCCAACAAGGATGCTGGGCCCGAGGGGGGCAGATTTGGGGGGGTCCCACATCAATTGGAGAAGGGAACGAGTCCCAACGGGAACGCTAGATCTCGAAGGGGGGTGGATTGTGAGATCCCACATTGGTTGGGGAGGAGAACGAAACATTCTTTATAAGAGTATAGAAACCTCTCTCTAGCCGATGCGTTTTAAAAACTTTGAAGGGAAGCATGAAAGGGAAAATCCGAAGAGGACAATATCTGCAAGCGGTGGGCTTGGGCTCTTACATAAAAAAATATACCTCTTGTATTTTAAAAGAAGAAAGAAAAAAAGAAAAAAGAGAAAGATACCTCTGCAAAAATATGACATGACATTGGTCATATTCTTTAAGAAAAGCACAAGGACTAAATTGAAATCACAGTAAATTATCAGGCAGGATGGTAATCATAAATGCAGAGGTCTGCAGTCATATAACATTACTGTAGTCATGCTCATGAAGGAAAACACAACGATCGAATTAAAGACGTCGCAATAAATTATCAAGCAGGAAGATGATCATAAGTGCTGGGAGGGAGGCTAAGAACATGTATGACAACGAAATAATATTTACATTGCAGTACCTGACTTAGGTGAGGAGCCCATAGAAGATGGTATAATGTAACCCCTACGACCAGAATCATTTTTTCTTGGCTTCCTGATGTACCATACAACAAAACCAACTATGGCAAGCACTACAATTCCAGCCACTACACCAATTGCAATCACACCCCCAGTATCTATTCCTCCATTGCTGTTCGAATTCGAGTTTACTCCGCCATTAGGACCCGAACCATCGTCCGTGGGATTTCCTGGCGGCAATGTTGGGGTTTTAGACGATACTGGAGGAGAAACAAGGGATGGTGGAGGAGGCGAAATTGATGCGGGCGGCGATGGCTTGGGAGGACTTGAAGCTGGGGGGTCACTGGGAGGGGGAGGACTTGAAGCTAGGGGATCACTGGGAGGAGGAGGAGAAGTGAGCCTTTGAGGTGGAGGTGAGTTTCTAGGAGGTATTGACGCTGGGGGTTGAGGTGAAGTTTCTGGAGGTGCTGATGGTGGTGTTGGGGGAGGATTCTCAACTGGGGCTGTGGGCGGCGGCGATGGATTATCCGAGGGGTTTTCTTGTGGTGGTGGTGGCAGAGGTGGCGGAGATGAGAGTTGAGGAGGGTTTGATGACTGTGGAGGAGGGGTTTGAGGAGGCTCTGCTACAGGAGGTGGAGGTGAATTTGGTGGTGGGGGATTAGATGACGTTGGTGGAGGGGAGCTTACTGGTGGGGTTGCTGATGGTGGTGTGGGATCCGGTGTTAACGGGGGTGGAGCACTGGACGGAGTTGGTGGTGGAGTTGCAGGCGGAACAGTCCGAGGCGGCGGAGGAGACAATGCGGGTGTTACAGGGGGCGGAGTTCCAGAAGCAGGTGGCGGTGAAGTAGCAGATGGTTGACGAGACGGCGGAGGAGGAGATGACTGGCCTGATGGGGACGGAGTCGGAATTGAAGGGCCAGAAGGATCCGGAGGAGGCGATTGTAGCGGCGGCGGAGAAGGAGGTTGCGGTGGCAACGGTGACGGAGTACTGGGCGGCGGAGTAGATGGAGTGGAGGGAGAAGCCGGCGATGGAGACGAATTAGGCACCGGTGCTACGTCCGCCATTTCCGATAAAAATCAAGCTCAAACTTAACTATACAAAAAAATTCCGGTTGATCAAGTCACCTGGAAACTTCAGCTTTTGGTGAAACTCATTCAATTCGCATATATTCCAGATAACCACACGATCAAATTGAATCTTCACAAGTTCAGTCCCGATGATATTTTGATTCAAACAAACTTCAAAATCACAATTCAATAAACCGGGATCATCCAGTGTTCTGTTTCAACTCCTCGAAGCAAAATCATAGATTATATAACTCAACAAAGTCAAAACAGTATTCTCCAGCTTCGTTTCAATCACAATCCAGAGATTATAGCTAAAATCAGATCATCACAGAAACAATCAAATTCACCTCCAGACCTACGAACAAATCAAAGAAGAAACAAGTTCAGAGATATACCTACTAAAAAAATTTGAACAGGAGCGCGATTATCAGACTATTTGGGGAAGGTTCAAGTACTCAGAATCAGCAATGGATTCCAGCTGATTGAAGAAGCAAAAGCATCGAACCGACACCATGAAAATAGCCATGGAGAAGAAATTGGAAGCTGAAGACGAGCTTACCTTTTCCGTCAAAAATTTCCCCCACACTTTGTTTCTTTCTGAGGATCGAAACGGAAATAGAAATTCCTCGAAAGAGCAGCCAAGTTTGATTCCCGAGTTCCCTATAGGAAAAAAAGGCTTTCCGAAGAACACAGATTGTGGGGTCCCAAATTGATAGCAACCCAAGAGATTGAATATAAAGATTTTGTCAAATGTTTGAATTCAAGAACAAAAGTAATTTTCATAACGTCGGCTCAATTTAAAATCATCATTATAACGAGTAATTTTGCAACGTAATTCCATGGTCCTCAATATCTTGCCATAGTCAACCCATAACCAATTAATTCAAAGTTTGATTTAGTCTCGTAATTATAGCTATCATTTTCATTATTGAATTAGACGAACATAATAATATACTCAGCTCCCTACAACTCTATAAAATAAAAGAACTCAAGAATGAACAAGCGCTGATTGCGCTGTTGATGATAGAATTGTTGGATGAAAGTCCCCACTTGACAATTTCTTGTTGATGATAGAATTGTTGGATGAAAGTCCCCACTTGACAAATTTAAGAAATGATCATGGTTTATAATCAAATAATACTATCTTCAATGGTAGCACAAAACAAAGCCCTGTTCAGAGTGGACAATATCATACCATTGTGAAGAGTCGTGTTCATCTAACAAGAATAACTAGATCAAAACGAACACTTCGTTTTACTTCATTTGAAATAGATAAAATACTGATCCATCTATGAAGTAAAATCTATACGAAATTCCCATTTCCATATTAGGTCTCAATTTTATATTTACCGGATAAATAAACTATTTGAAAAGAACAATAAAGATTAAAATGGAATAATAATTAAAAAGTGGGTGTATTCAATTGATTAGATCAAGAAAGATTCTACTAGCTAGATAAAGAAATGTCACCTATAAACAAATTGGCTGTTAAATTTCATTATAAAATTTGAGAACATTAGTTAAGTGAGAATAGTGGGCCATGGTCAATGCCTAGGTTTTGTGTTAACATAACACGTGAAGCTCTTGCACGCCTACTACCACCTATTGTTGGAGGACAAAGGTTGCACGATTTCAAAGCTATAATCATATGGCCTTTTGGTAACAACCAACAGGCTGCCCTGTTTCTTTTCTTTAGCCTATTCCTTTACATTATACTAATGTTTGGAAGGGAATATACATGGTGCAAGATGCTTAAGCCACTGCCACTAACATCAGTGGGAGCTGCAAAAAAGAAGCCCAAAAAGAGGGCATTGTGCCATTAATTTTGCTGTGCTGTGCTGCTGTTGAATCAAGAAGGGGAACATTCCTGTGCTCCAACAACCCTACAAAGTAGAACTTTAAGGGTGGGGGGGCATTAGATGCTTCTACTTCTACGGTGCAGTTTAAGCTTTTCTTTTTGTTGGGTGCTACAGCAATTTATGGGGCATAAAAAGGAAGCAAACCATCATTCACATTGTCATATCATTAAGATTTGTTGCTAATTGTAGAACATTTCTCAAATGAGCAACTTCTTAAGTTACACTGGCGTTGTGAGATCCCCCGCATCGATTCGGGAGGAGAACGAAGCCTTCTTTATAATTGTGTGGAAATATGTTCCTAACATACGCGTTTTAAAACTTTGAGGGGAAGTCTAGAAGGAAAAATCCAAAAAGGACAATATCTGCCGGTGGTGAGCATGAGCTCTTACAATTGCAATCCAAAGGGTTGACAGTGACGAGGTCTCACTTTTTTCCATAACTGACCTTCATTGAGCAGCATTTGTTATATAAATCTATTTCTTTATGAACCTTTCAGAGAAGAGTACACAATAAAAGAATTTAATAATAGCTGCAAAATTGGAATTACGTCCATGATCCAGCCTTCAACAGTCACAGGTTAGGATTAGGTGATGATACCAGCAGATTAAAAGAAAATGACATCAAGATCTAGCAGATGACCAGACCATGTTCTGTCAAAAGGCAGTGGAGTTATTAAATTAGAGATACCTGTAAGCCAACTTGAAGTAGCAGCAAGCTGAAGACTATCGATTCCACACCCAAAACTTGTAGGATCATTATGCCCTGAAAAAAGAAAGAGAAGGCAACCAGTGGTTGTGCCTGCATACTTGACACAATCTCGATGTTCAAATATTGATCTGTTAACAAACAAAAGATCCAAGATCAGATTCTTTTTTCCAGTTTTTTTTTTCCTTCATTTTAACTAAATTCTATATTTTCACACACGGTTGTAGGGGGAGAGGTTGGGGGATGTGGAGTAGAAGCCGATCTCATGCTGTATATCAGCTTTGTAAATCAAGCATCTCCTCGAGAATAAGTTCCAGAGAAAGATTAGCGGTAGAACACCGGAATCCCTGTGAGATCCCACGTCGGTTGGAGAGGAGAGCAAAGCATTCCTTATAAGGGTGTGAAAACCACTCCCTATTAGATGCGTTTTAAAACTTTGAGGGGAAACCCAAAAGGAAAGGCTAAAGAGGACAACATCAGCTAATAGTGGGTTTGGGCGGTTACAAATAGTATTAGAGCCAGACACCGAGCGGTGTGCCAACGAGGATGCTGGGCCCCAAGGAGGGTGGATTGTGAGATCCCACATCGGTTGGAGAGGGGAACGAACATTCCTGATAAGAGTGTGGAAACCTCTCCCTAGTAGACGTGTTTTAAAACCTTGAGAGAAAGCCCATAAGGAAAAGTCCAGAAGGAAAAATCCAAATAAGACAATATCTGCTAGCGGTGGACTTGGGCTATTACAATCCCAAATCTAAAGCTCATTGGTAGACCAACACATTCCCATACCTCTACATTAATTTCACACGGCCTTTTTAAGTGAATGAAGATACAAACTAATGGCAATGTTTATATCTCACACAAACTACATGCGGTCTGAAGAGAATAACTTGCCTAGTCAGCTCTCACATTCAAGATCAAGTGGGTTGATGGCAGGAGAATAAAGAACTCACCCAGCACCTCTGCTTTGCCTTAAAATGGAAGTGCTTTAAAATAAATTAAACTCCAAGTTAGATTCTAAGAGTAAATATTACTGAAGTCTTCATAATTGGCCAATCCTTAATCCTCTTCAATCGCACTCTCTTACCCAAGCTTACTCGTGAAAGCTAGTTGCTAAATGCTTAATGTTCTTGTTTGAGCCTAATAGATCACGGACATGCAACTATGGTTAAAATGTCATCACTAGCCCAATAGGATTAAGCCCAACCATTGTATGAGTAATTATATTTATGATTTAGGATTTTAGGAATAAACGTAGGAAAATGATTTAGGGATTTTAGGAATAAAGTTAGGAAAATGATTTAGGTATTTTAGGAAAAACATGGAGAAATTTTAGGAATAGATTGACTACAATCTAGTATAAATACCCCTCCACTCTACCTAGTTCATCATCCCAAGAAATACCAAGCAACACAAAGTAGTGATTTCTACAAAATGTCTTGTACTCTCTTCTCGATTGGTCTTAATAAAGTGTGCGAGTGTTTCCCACAGAGAGTTGTGTTCAACAACTATCTTATCTCCAACTAGGATGAGTTCTCTTGAATTTCACTTTCAAACCTATCCCTTGTTTATGTCATCCATTTGCAAGTAAAAAACCCAAGGCAGAGTTCAAATAACCCATCTTTTAAAGAGGGTTGAATCACACAAAGCATATGACAATGCATTGACAACATTCAACAAAAAAACTTTTAAAGAAGGTTGAATCACAAAAATAAATTTTCATCTTTAAGAAAATGCATTCATACCTCTGGGGATGAAACAATTCAAAACAGGTGAGGGAACAAAGCAGGTACTAGTCTTGGAATCATTTCACAATCCAATTCCCCAGAGAGTAGAGCCAAGCACCTTAGACCTCCATGTACTACAAAATTTACTATGAATCAAAATTTTATTCAATGAAGATTTACATGTTAACAATCATCACATTGAAGGTATGCCAAAATATGAAATATTAATCCAAAGGAAAAACCAATGAGTTTATGACGAATGGATCATTTGCTTTGAGTAAGTTGAAGTATTTAAAAGAAAACATAAACGGACCTTCATGAAGAGAGAGTAAAATTCTAAGCCTCTAAACAAAGTGAAACAGCAAAAGGATGCAACCACATGAAATAAACTGTTAAAGCACCACCCCCATTCATATTAATTCGATTATTCATCAAATTTAAGAGGTAAGGCAATAGCTCAGGCCATTCCTCTGGCCAGTCATATATAGCGATTGATGCCACGGCCATACTAATTGCTGTACAAATTTTTCAATGGGAATCATCCAAAGTTAACAAAAGAAGCTTGCGAATGACTGCCCGAAAAGAAAAAAAAAACAGTGAACTAGAAATGTAGAATTTCAATATTGAGAGGATATACCCAAGTAGTGGCATTGGATGTCGCAAGACAGAAAGAGAATTGCAGACGTGAAAACAACGAATAACAGCATTTGGTGTCAAATAGATACCTTATCATCGTCAGAAACAGTGGGATGTTCAAATAATTCGTCACCCTCCTGCCAGTGTTTTTTGATGAACTGCTTTAGAAGGACTGCAGCTAGGTAAAAGCGTTAAGTTCTATCCAAAAATCATGGATGATCTTGAATCGCATGTCCTCGTCAATAACAACCACCGGCAACCAAAAAAGAGAAAAAAAGAAAGAAAGCGAAAGCTTAAACACAAGTGAAGATAATTTCCATACTTCGGAAAACTAAGTGCAAGGAAGATTAAAATTGCAGTGTTTACGCTTCCTAAGAGCACATGAAAGAAAACAAAACAGGAAGAAAATCACGCAGAAAAATTAAGAATCTCAATTGCAACGACAACAAAGGATATCTGGCGCAATCCTACTGGCAGCTCCCTGTTCGCAGTGACTTTGGATAATGCAACCCCAAAACCTTTAAGATGAATGAAGAATCACAATTAAATCCAGTAGTAGAATAAGTTAATCAGATAGTGAAAGACAGAACGAACCAGAAAACTTAATCTGTTCCTGATCTTCCTACAGTACAGAAACGTATGTATATGACATATCAATCCTGCCTAACACAATCGCATATCCACGCCAACGAGGCGGGAATGCGATTCATTTACTGTTCGGGTAACATAGAAAAATGATTCCATATGGGAAGACACTCGATAGTACAGATAACAATTAGCTGAGAATTACGGTGACGGCAAGAACCTGGTTGGAGAGATGCCTGATTTAGCGAGGTTTCAGCGAATGAGCGAACCTCCTGGTTGGGGTCAAGAGTGGCGGACAAGCAATTGAGAAGCCACTGTTGATCTTGATCAATCACATTGGCCATCTTCGAGCTCCGAGCAAAGGCTTCGCAGTCTCTTCCGCCGTCTCGGAGTTCACTCTGGTCGGCTCCGCGACTGTCGCAGCGTTTACTCTCTAGCTTCCAAGTATGGGATGTAAAAAAGCGCGCGTAGGATGATTGATTGCCAGGCGGGTTTGGGCAACAAGAAGACAAATGTAAATTAATATATTTATAACACTTTTATATATTTAAATTGGTTCCAACAAATTCGTACTCATAATTTAAAGTCTTTAAAATTAATTTATGTCGTGTAACGTTTCAAGTCCACCGCTAGTAGATATTGTCCACTTTGGACCGTTCTGTATCTTCGTCCATCAGCCTCGCAAGTTTATTAGAAGATTTTCACATTCTTATAAAAAATGTTTCGATTTTCACACCTTATAATCAATGTTTCGATTTTCACACCTTATAATAAATGTTTCGTTCCCTCTCCAACCGATATGGGAGCTCACAATCCACCCTTTTTGGGGGCCATCGTCCTCACTAGTATATTACTCGATGTTTGGCTCTTACGTATCATTGTCATTCTCACGATTTTAAAACACATCGAAGAGGTCTCCATACCCTTATAAGAAATATTTCGTTCCCCTCTCCAATCAATGTGGGATCACAAAATCTACCATCATTAACGGCTAGTGTCCTCGCTCGCACATCTGCAGCCTGGTGTCACAATCACACTTTATATGCAGCGGACTTGGATTTGTGCGGCACTCACTTTCCTAAGCCAATTCGTTCTTATGTTGCCTATGGTCAAGCGACGTATGCTCGAGCCTCTGACCTCAGTTTTAAGAGAAGGTTTTAGAAAGCGGGGGCAAAGAGAGATTTTTGAAAAAGACGTTATATAAGCAAGCAAGAGAGAAATAACAACGGCTTACAGTATATAACTTTGGGTAGGGAGAAGTTGACAACTCGTCGTATCCCCTATAGTACATTTTGAGGCATTTCATATCTGACAGGCCTAGACATGATATTTCTGAAACGTCATACTTCCTAGAAATAATAGAAATACAAAAGTAAAACACTAGAATATGAAAAGACATAAACCACTAGAATATGAAAAGACAAACGGTTGGGCTTGTCATGAGCATGCGGCCATGTGCAACACGCTTTGGATGAGCATGACCGTGACAGGACTAGTTGTCAAACCCACTCCTAGCACACATTATCTCATACCAATAATGTCCATTAATTAGAACAGAATTATGACAATTAGATCAGATTTATGAGAGCTATATCGAACCATATAAACATGAACTATTCACAAGGTCTTTTTATGTGATCAACCAAAGCAATAACAAAAGAAATACATAACTCGGCAAGGAAGAACAATGTCTATCTCACTCCCATTTGGTTGTAAGCTGATGAGTGTGCCTAAATTCCCAAGTAAGAACCACACTCCCATCCATTCTCTTCAGCACAAACCTCTCAACCAACACATAACACCCAAACCTCCTCCAAATTCCCACCCCTTTCAACTCCTCCCTTCGCCTCACCCTAATCTTCTTCTCTTCCCCTTCTTCAACCCATCCAAACCCCTCTCTCCCCTCCTCCCACTTCACCCTCTCCACAATCGCCGTGCTCAGCCCCACCCCCGCCGCCTCAAACCACACAAACCCATCGCCGCCATACCTTCTACGCGCAGCCGCCCCACCAGCAACCGAAGCCACCTCCCTCTCCACATAAACATCCACATCCACGCCATTGTTCCCTTCGCCGGAGCTCTCGCATCCAAATATTTCAAACCAATCCCGCCGGAGAGTCATTTCGTAATACGGCGAGTTACTCATCTGAGAACTAACATCTCCTTCTCGAATGAAGATGAAAGGGCAATACCACTTCCCAACCACCACTGGGTCCGAAGATTTGATCTCGGGGAGGCGGCCTCGTAGGGAGGGGTTGAGACCGAGTGCTTCAGTGGGTTCGAAGTTTTTGAGGGGTTGGGTGTATGCTCTCAAGCCCTTGCGGCTTAGGCGTTTTGGAGGAACCCCGTCCGGTGCCATGGACTTGGTGATGTAACCGTTGGGTCCTCCACAGTATATGTAATCGCTGATTTGGAATTGTTGATATGCATTTTTTGGGTCGAAAAGTTGTGGCGGCGGATCCAGAACGCTGTAGCAGCAGCGACCGCTTGTTTCTTCTTCCTTAGAACTTGTGCATGCTAGCCTGCGATTCAATTGAAATTTATATAGATCATGTGAAGTTATTCCTAAAAATCGATACCCAATTGTTGTAGCGCAGAATACCACAACCAGAAATACGACGATACCTAATTGTTATAGCCAAATGTCACAACAATTGTTGTAGCCAAATGTCACAACAAAAATACGATGATACCTAATTGTTACAATCAAAATATTTTGATACCCAATTGTTGTAATGAAAGTGAAAGGAAAACAAGATCGACTGCATCTACCGATGGTAGCAAATCACTGTAACAAAGTGTTTAAACGTTTATCTCTCACACTTTCCCACTACAAACTCTCTCAACAAAAGTTCCTCCTAATTATCTATCGACAATTACAAAATAATAATAACTTTAATCAATGACTTTATGTTTATAAATTAAGATTTAATATCTAAAATAAATGAGAATTATGATCATCGTGAAAGTAAGTGGGAGGTGCGTACCCTTTTCGAGTGCCGTGAGAATTGATGATATAATATTGGTTGGAAGAGAGGGGGAGATTCAGAACTGGAATGAGCACTGCGCGTACCGATTCAGAGTACTCAATTTCTCCTGCTTCAGCCGCATGTGTAAGCCGCAGAATCTTGTTCTGAGGGAAGGGCAGTTCCTTCACGGACTCCTTCGTCTTAAACAATCCACAGCACCATCTGGTTTCCGCAGGTTCTTCGTCTTGGATCACCAAAATCCCCGAATTCGGACCCTCCGGCGGCGCCGATGATAGGGACGACGGAGAGTTTCTGTACAGAGAAAGAGGCCTTGTCACGTACATTTTTTCTTTTCGAAATGCGATTCCTGATCCTCTTCTGATTCCGATTGGCTTCCATTTATCAAATCGGCGAGGGTTATGCCGCTGAATCGTGTTGATTAGTAGTCGAATAGCCGCCGGAGAAAGAACTCGGGTGCTTCCGGTGGCCAATTTTCAACCCTAAGGATAGTCTCTGACTTCCAAGAGGCAAAATAGATGAAGTTTTCTGTCGGTCAAAGGTTTAGTATAATATTGAATTATAGATGCTAAACGAAGAAGTAAGAAATTGAAATTTGAATTTGAATTTTTTTAAATTACGTTGAATATTTATATTATATTTTTATTTATCAAATATTATTCAATTTATTATCTGTTATATATATATATTTTAATAAAATTTGTGACTTTTTATATAGTTAAAAATGAATAAACAACGAATGGTAAAAACCATCTGTCCACGTGATTTTAGTGATCGGTCATATACCCCTATTTTGACACAAGAATGGTAAAAACCTATCTAATATGAAAGCACGTAAAAGGAGTTTGAAAAGAATAATCGAGACATCCAACACGTGGCTACTGACAACACGTCTTGAACAAGCATAGTGTCACAATATTATTAATATTTTTCTTTATTTATTTGCCTTATAAATCATAACAAACACAATTCAAATAATTAATAATTTAATCCAATCCAACCCGAAAAAACTTTTCTCACTCCCGTTTGATTCTAGTTTAAAGACAATGGATTTTTATAGCCAATTGGTTGAAGGCATATTTGTACTTGATTTGGTTGATATATTTTCAGCTTTCGACGATGGATATAGGTACACTCGGAAGGACTCGGCTTCCTTCTTACAAATTAGTTTTCTTGAATTTAACATGAAAATTTATTTTGACAGGTTAACAACCAACCTTAACTCAGTTGATAGAGCAGAGAACTGTCATTGTTGGAAAATCCCAATTAGCCATCCTTACGTTGCTGGTTTCAAACCCAAGATGTTGGATTTATTACTTTCAGTAAGATGTGTTCTTCAAAGTTTTTGTTGGATTGAAGCATGACAATACAGTTTTTACCTTGTGAAAAAGACGAAAAGCTTTCAACCAATGGAGCGGTGTGTCACAATTGCACTCTTGATGGCAGCGGACTTGCGATTGTGTGGCACTCATTTTCTAACGACAAGTGAGCTACGCCAATTCGTTCTTACGTCGCCTACGGCCAAGCGACGTATGCTCGAGCCTCTAGCCTCGGTTTAAGAAGAAGGTTTTAGAAAACGAGGGCAGAGAGAGATTTTTAAAAGAGACGTTATATAAGCAAGCAAGAGAGTAACAACAACAGCTATATAACCTTTGGTAGGGAGAAATTGACAACTAGTCATATCCCATTCTGAGCCATTTCATGTCTGGCAGGCCTAGACATGATTTTTCCGAAATGTCATACTCCCTAGACATATAAAAGTAAAACACTAGAACATGGAAAGACATAAAAGGTTTGGCTTGTCATGGGCATGCGATCATAAACAACACGCCTTGGACGAGCATGAACGTGACATGGTGCAAGCTCCTCTCTCAAGCTTAAATTTTAATTCACGTTATTAAAGAAATCAAGTACAAATACATAAAAGTTGATTTCGTTTCCAAATAGTACAAAGAGTAGTTCAAACAGTAAGGATAAACCACGCATAAGCAGAGCACTGAGACGAGAAGATGAGATTAACAGAAAGAAAGACATCGCGGCAAAAACAAACCACAATAATAGAACACGACAAATTTCTGTTTATGGAGTTTCGCTTACTCTGATTAGTGTCATCATTTGGGGTGTACCTGAGATACCCCAAATCATTACAAACTACAGGGAAAAATCTTCTGACGGCCTATCTTTGGCCCAAACTCCCCGCCAGTAGAAATTGTCCTATTTGGACTTTCCTTCACGGTTTTTAAAACGCGTCTACTAGGAAGAGGCTTCCACATACTTACAAAGAATGTTTCGTTCCTCTATCCAATCGAGGTGGGATCTCGTAATCCACTCCCTTTGGGGCCCAACGTCCTCGCTAGCACTCTTTTCTCTTTCCAATCAATATGGGATCTCACAATCCACCGCCTTCGGGACCCAGCGTCCTCACTGGGACACCGGCCGAGTAGAATGTGTTCCTCCTTCTAAACCCTTAATACCCAACATATGGGGAAAGACGTGCTGTCAACAATGATGATGACATGAGCAACTTCAATAATTCAAGAAGAGAGGTGCTTCCAGATGTAGAATTCAACACCTTTCATGATATAGAATTCAAAACTTTTGGAAGGCTAATTCAAATCATTAATAACAACACTCCAAAGACATAGAAAATGGGATCTTGATGTCTGGCGGGCTTTTATATTGTACAATTCTTAGTATCAAGTGTTCGTGTCATATAAGTACAGTAATAATAGTTTGAACTTTCATCACTAGGTCTCCACGTTGACTTTCTTTGACACACTCAATCTTCATCAATCAGTAGAAAACAAAAAGCAAAGCATTATCTCCATTGGTATGAGACATTTTGGGGAAACCAAAAGTAAAGTCACGAGAGCTTATGCTCAAAGTGGACAATATCATATTATTGTGGAGATTCGTGGTTCCTAACATGGTATCAGAGTCATGCCCTTAACTTAACCATGTTATTAGAATTCTCAAGAGAACAGTAACTTAGAAGGAACGTTTAGGTGACTAATTTATTTATAATTAGTAATGTATGCCGCACATCTATAGTTTTGAAAGAAATAACAATTTCTATATTCTAAAAAGCAGGCCAAGAATAACTACTGAAACAAGGCTTTCTGTTTAACAAAATTTTGTTCTAGAAACAAATTCCTAATGCTGTCATTTTTTTAGGCTAGAAGTGCCAAAGAACTAAGAAGGACGTGACACTCGAACTTTGTAGATTGGAAACCATCTTTGTCACAGAGTTTAGAGTTTATAGACAGAAAGACGAATGCAAACCAACTTGTGATGCAAGCAATACAAGAAAATTATTTGGCAATGTTAGAAAGGAAAAGAGCTCCAATAGATTTGAAAATCAAATGAAAAGAGAGATTTTTACCCCACGTTCAGTTGAACCTACAACATTAGGTGTAAAACGCTTTTTTCTTATTTTTCCTTGTTACGTAAAAAAATATTGAGATAAAAATGTAGCCAATATTACTAACTTCATACACTACTCTTATTTTGTCTTTACTATGTCTTACGTTTTGGTCTGTGTTCATTGATAAATTGACCTGGTATAACATGTTTATTCTATATACATATTTGTGTGCATGCTCACTTCTGTATTCTCTCGTCATCGAACCATTCACAACTTAATATATTAGTAAGATTCTCTCTCTGACTCTCACTGTTATTTTGTGATGCATTTCTTAATAGAATGAGTTCTTACATCAAACCATCATAAATTCTACTCTAATCATGGTGAATTAGTTCATGATCAGCAGCAAAATTTATTTTTCTTGCTATTGAGCTCATGATTCGGTCAAGATTTAAGAAGCTTGTGGACAATTAAATTCTAGGGGACAGTCAGCTAGCTTCTTTAAATCTTGACCAAATCATCGGCTCAGTAGCAAGAAAAATAAATTTTACTGTCGATCAAGAGTAATTCACTATGATTAGAGTAGAATTTATGATGTTTTGATGTAAGAACTCATTCTATCATGCATCACAAAATAACAGTGAAACCTAGAAAGGATCCTACTAATACATTAAGTTGTAAATGGTTCGATAGCGAGAGCATACATGCACAAATATATATATATATATATATATATATAGAATAAACATGTTATACCAAGTCAATTTGCCAACGAAGACAAACCAAAACGTAAAACGTAGTAAAGACAAAACAAAAGCAGTGCCTAAATTAGTAACATATTGGCTACATTTTTATTCCAATATTTTTATGTAACAAAGAAAAATAAGAAAAAGCCCTCCACAACAAAAGTATTAAATTATAACGTTTAAGTTCAACCGAACGTGGTGCAAAAGTCATCTCTTTTGATTTTCAAATCTATTGGAGCTCTTTCCCTTTCTAATATTACCAAATAATTTCCTTGGATTGCCCGCCTCACAAATTAGTTTGCATTCATCAAGGTGACCAAGCCATGACTTCCACTCAAGGACTGCCCGTAGAATTTTATTGTACAAATGTACCCTATCTTTCTCTCACCATAAAATTTCTCATGTGAGGCACGTGCACTATGATTTATGTCAAGAATGTTTCATAAGTTAAATGCCATATAATGCCCTTTGTCTTGGTGTAATTGTACACTTTCGTTCATGTTTCATAATTTTATTTTAAAAATGTACCCTTTAACCAAAGTTCGTTATTCTTTATCTTGGTGTAATTGTCCTTAGTTATGTCCTTTCAAGTTTCTTGAGGGTCCTTTTATAAGTTATCCTTCTCCGGCATGTCCTTATAAACCATAGTCTCTCTTTTAAGATTTCATAACGTTTAGAGTTCTTTAGGACCTTAGAAAACATCGGTCCTTATAGAGGTACTTTAATCATTTACTACCCATTTCTTGGTTTAAGTTCTTAACTTATTTCAAACTCCTTTTAACTTATTGATAAACCTTTGTGTCCTTAAAATAAGGTCTTCACTTCAAATCCTAAGTCATTTGGAGACTTTTTGGATCTCTAATAGCTTAGGGTTATCCTAAGGGCATTTTAGCATTTAACTCTTCATTTAACCCCCTAAACATGCTCCATAACTAAGGACAATTACATCAATGCAAGTTAAGAGTAGCGAACTTTTCAGAATATAAGTTCTTGAGAGGAGGAGAATTTGTAAGACTCCGTACTAAGTTTAAGTTGGTCAAGGTTTAAGGGATCCAAGTTATGGATTAAGACCCAAGAAAGGTTAAGGGGCCAATATGAGAGATTAAGGTTTATAAGGACATGCCGGACCAACGTATAAAAGGACCCTCAAGAAACTTGGAAGGACATAACCAGAGATAATTACACCAAGGCAAGGTAAGAATAGCTAACTACGGAATTTATGTTCTTGAGAGGAGGAAAATTTGTAAGACTCCCCAGTAAGTTTAAGTTGGTCTGGGTTTAAGGGATCCAAGGAAAGGATTAAGATCAAAGGAAGTTTAAGGGGCCGAAAGAAGAGATTAATGTTTATAGCGACATGCCGGACCAACCTATAAAAGGTCCCTCAAAAAAACATGGAAGGATATAACTAACGACAATTACACCAAGACAAGGTAAGAATACCGAACTTTCCAGAATAAAAGTTCGTGAGAGGAGGAGGATTTGCAAGTCCCCCTCCCTAGTAAGTTTAAGATTCTCAAGGTTTAAGGGATGTAAGGAAAGGATTAAGACCCAACAAAGGTTAATGGACCGATAGAAGAGGTGAAGGTTAATAAGGACATGCCGGAAAAGGACCAACCTATAAAAGGACCCTCAAGAAACTTGGAAGGACATAATGAAGGACAATTACCCCAAGACAAGGTAAAAATACCGAACTTTACGGAATGAAAGTTCTTGAGAGGATGAAAATTTATAAGACTCCCTAGTAAGTTTATGTTGTTCATGGTTTAAGGGATCCAAGGAAAGGATTAAGACTCAAGGAAGGTTAAGGGGCCGAAAGAAGTAACGATTTATAAGGACATGCCGGTGAAGGACCAACCGAACCTATAAAGGGACCCTCAAGAAACTTGGAAGGACATAACAAAGGACAATTACACCAAGGCACGGTAAGAATATCGAACTTTCCGGAATGAAAGTTCTTGAGAGGAGGAGAATTTGTACGACTCCTTAATAAGTTTAAGTTGCTCAAAGGTTTAAGGGATCCGAGGAAAGGATTAAGACCCGAGGAAGGTTAAGGGCTCAAAAGAAGAGATTAAAGTTTATAAGGACATGCCGGAGAAGGACCAACCTATAAAAGGACCCTCAAGAAACTTATTAGACGGACATAACTAAGGATAATTTCACCAAGGAAAGGTAAGAATAGCTTCTGGAAAGCTCGCTATTCTTACCATGTCTTGGTGTAATTGTCTTTAGTTATGTCCTGTTTCTTGAGGATCCCTTTATAGGTTGGTCCTTCTCCGGCATGTCCTTATAAACCCTAATCACTTCTTTCGGCCCCATAACCTTCCTTGGGTCTTAATCCTTTCCTTAGATCCCTTCAACCTTGACCAACTTAAACTTATTAAGGAGTCGTACAAATTCTCCTCCTCTCAAGAACTTCCATTCCGGAAAGTTCGATATTCTTACCGTGCCTTGGTGTAATTGTCCTTTGTTATGTCCTTCCAAGTTTCTTGAGGGTCCCTTTATAGGTTCGGTTGGTCCTTCACCGGCATGTCCTTATAAACCTTAATCTATTCTTTCGGCCCCCTAGGACCAACCGAACCTATAAAGGGACCCTCAAGAAACTTGGAAGAACATAAACCTTAATCTATTCTTTCGGCCCCTTAACCCTTCTTGGGTCTTAATCCTTTCATTGGATCCCTTAAACCTTTTGCAACTTAAACTTACTAGGGAGTCTTACAAATTCTCCACCTCTCGTGAACTTTCATTCCGGAAAGTTCTCTATTCTTACCTTGTCTTGGTGTAATTATCCTTAGGGAGTCTTACAAATTCTCCACCGGAGTCTTACAAATTCTCCACCTCTCAAGAACTTTCATTCCGGAAAGTTCTCTATTCTTACCTTGTCTTGGTGTAATTATCCTTAGTTATTCTCCACCTCTCAAGAACTTTCATTCCGAAAAGTTCTCTATTCTTACCTTGTCTTGGCGTAATTATCCTTAGTTATGTCCTTCCAAGTTTATTGAGGCTCCCTTTGTAGGTTAGGTTGGTCCTTCTCCGGCATGTCCTTACAAACCTTAATCTCTTCTTTCGGACCCTTAACCTTCTTTGGGTCTTAATCCTTTCCTTGAATCTCTTAAACCGTTGGTCCTTCTCCAGCATGTCCTTACAAACCTTAATCTCTTCTTTCGGACTCTTAACCTTCTTTGGGTCTGAATCCTTTCCTTGAATCTCTTAAACGTTGACCAACTTAAACTTATTAGAGAGTCTTACAAATTCTCCTCCTCCAAATTAACCTTTTTTGGGTCTTAATCCTTTCCTTGGATCCCTTCAACCTTGACCAACTTATAAACTTATTAGGGAGTCTAACAAATTCTCCTCATCCAAAGAACTTTCAATCCGGAAAGTTCGCTATTCTTAGCTTGCCTTGGTGTAATTGTGTTTAGTTATGTCCTTCCGGATCCCTTAAACCTTGACCAACTTAAACTTATTAGGAAGTCTTACAAATTCTCCTCATCCAAAGAACTTTCAATCCAGAAAGTTCGCTATTCTTAGCTTGCCTTGGTGTAATTGTGCTTAGTTATGTCCTTCCAAGTTTCTTGAGGGTCCCTTTATAGGTTAGGTTGGTCCTTCTCCGACATGTCCTTATAAACCTTCGTCTATTCTTTCGGCCCCTTAACCTTCCTTGGATCTTAATCCTTTCCTTGGATCCCTTAAACCATCCGTATAAACCTTCATCTATTCTTTCGGCCCCTTAACCTTCCTTGGATCTTAATCCTTTCCTTGGATACCTTAAACCGTCCTTATTCTTTCGGCCCCTTAACCTTCCTTGGATCTTAATCCTTTCCTTGGATACCTTAAACCGTCCTTATAACATCTATTCTTTCGACCCCTTAACCTTCCTTGGATCTTAATCCTTTCCTTGGACCCCTTGAACCTTAACCAACTTAAACTTACTGGAGAGTCTTACAAATTTTCTTCATCTCAAGAACTTCTATTTCAGAAAGTTCGCTATTCTTACCTTCTCTTGGTTCCTTAGGTCCCTTAAACCTTAACCAACTTAAACTTAATGGAGAGTCTTACAAATTTTCTTCATCTCAAGAACTTCCATTCCGGAAAGTTCGCTATTCTTACCTTCTCCGGCATGTCCTTATAAACCTTAATTTATTCTTTCAATCTATTCTTTCGGCCCCTTAACCTTTCTTTAGTCTTAATCCTTTCCTTGGATCTCTTAAACCTTTTGCCACTTAAACTTAAAAGGGAGTCTTATAAATTTTCCACCTCTCAAGAACTTTCATTCCAAGGGAGTTATAAGTTTTCCACCTCTCAATAACTTTCATTTCGGAAAGTTCGTTATTCTTACCCTACCTTGTTGTAATGGTCCGTAGTTATATCCTTCCAAGTTTCTTGAGGGTCTCTTTATAGGTTGGTCCTTGCCCTTATAAACCTTAATCTCTTCTTTCGGACCCTTAACCATCATTTGGGCTTAATCCTTTCCTTGGATCCCTCAAACCAAACCAACTTAAAACTTATTAGGGAGTCTTACAAATTCTCCTCCTCTCAATAACTTTCATTTCAGAAAGTTCACTATTCTTTTCATTTCGGAAAGTTCACTATTCTTACCTTGCCTTGGTGTTAGTTATATGTCCTTCCAAGTTTCTTGAGGATCCCTTTATAGGTTAGGTTGGTCTTTCTCCGGCATGTCCTTGTAAACCTTAATCTATTATTTCGGTCACTTAAAAATCTATTATTTCATTTCAGTCCCTTAAAAATCTATTATTTCATTTCGGTCCCTTAACCTTTCTTGGGTCTTGATCCTTTCCTTGGATCCCTTAATCCTATTCTTTTCATTTCGAAAAGTTCACTATTCTTACTTGCCTTGGTGTAATTGTCCTTAGTTATACGTCCTTCCAAGTTTCTTGAGGATCCCTTCATAGGTTAGGTTGGTCTTTCTCCAGCATGTCCTTATAAACCTTAATCTATTATTTCGGTCCCTTAACCTTTCTTGGGTCTTGATCCTTTCCTTGAATCCCTTAATCCTATTCTTTTCATTTTGGAAAGTTCACTATTCTTACCTTGCCTTGACGTAATTGTCCTTAGTTATACGTCATTCCAAGTTTCTTGAGGATCCCTTAATAGGTTAGGTTGGTCCTTCTCCGGCATGTCCTTATAAACCTTAATTTATTATTTCGGTACTATTCTTACCTTGCCTTGGCGTAATTGTCCTTAGTTATACGTCCTTCCAAATTTCTCGAGGATCCCTTTATAGGTTAGGTTGGTCATTCTCCAGCATGTCCTTATAAACCTTAATCTATTATTTCTGTCCCTTAACCTTTCCTTAGGTCTTGATCCTTTTGCAACTTAAACTTACTGGGGAGTGTTACAAATTTCCCACCTAGAACTTTCATTCTATTCTTAGAATAGTTATGTCCTTTCAAGAGGGTCCTTTTTATAAGTTGGTCCTTCTCTTGCATCTCCTAATAAACCTTAATCTCTTCTTTCGGCCCCTTAAATTTAACCTTCCTTCGTCTTCTTTCGGACCCTTAACCTTAACCTTCCTTCCTTGGGTCTTCTTTCACTTAACCTTAACCTTCCTTCCTTAGGTCTTCTTTCGGACCCTTAACCTTAACCTTCCTTCCTTGGGTCTTCTTTCACTTAACCTTAACCTTCCTTCCTTGAGTCTTTTTCAGACCCTTAACCTTCCTTCCTGGGTCTTCTTTCAGACCCTTAACCTTAACCTTTCTTGGCTCTTAATCCTTTCCTTGGATTCCTTAAACCTTACCCTTCCTGGACTCTTAATCCTTTCCTTTGATTCCTTAAACCTTAATAAACTTAAACTTATTAGGGAGTCTCTCCTCCTCACAAGAACGGGAGTCTTACAAATCCTCCTCACAAGAGAACGAGAGTCTTACAAATTTTCCTCCGCCTTCCTTGGGCCTTCTTTCAGACCCTTAACCTTCCTTCCTTGGGCCTTCTTTCAACCTTCCTTCCTTGGGCCTTCTTAATCCTTTCCTTGGATTCCTTAAACCTTGACCAACTTAAACTAACCTTCTTGGGCTCTTAATCCTTTCTTTGGATTCCTTAAACCTTGACCCTTCCTGGGCTCTTAATCCTTTCCTTGGATTCCTTAAACCTTGACCAACTTAAACTTATTAGAGAGTCTTACAAATTCTCCTCCTCACAAGAACGGGAGTCTTACAAATTCTCTTCCTCACAAGAACGGGAGTCTTACAAATTCTCCTCTTACAAATTCTCCTCCTCACACGAACTTTTCAAGTTCGCTATTTTTACCTTGCCTTGGTGTAATTATCCTTAGTTATGTCCTTCAAGGACCCTTAACCTTAACCTTCCTTGGTCTTCTTTCGGAACCTTATCCTTGGTTTCTTTCGGGCCCTCAACCTTCCTTCCTTCGGTCTTCTTTCAGACCCTCAACCTTCCTTCCTTGGCCTTCTTTCAGACCCTCAACCTTCCTCCCTAGGGCCTTCTTTCAGACCCTTGACCTTCCTTCCTTGGGCCTTCTTTCAGACCCTTGACCTTCCTTCTTTGGGCCTTCTTTCGAGGGTCCATTTATAGGTTTGTCCTTCCTTCAGGCATGTCCTTATAAACCCTTAACCTTAACCTTCTTTGGGTCTTCTCCATTTATAGGTTGGTCCTTCTCCGGCATGTCCTTGTAAACCTTAATAAGGACCCTTAACCTTAACCTTCCTTAACCTTCCTTGGTCTTCTTTCGGACCCTCAACCTTCCTTCCTTCGGTCTTCTTTCAGACCCTTGACCTTCCTTCCTTGGCCTTCTTTCAGACCCTTGACCTTCCTCCCTTGGGCCTTCTTTCAGACCCTTGACCTTCCTTCTTTGGGTCTTCTTTCGAGGGTCCATTTATAGGTGGGTCCTTCCTCCGGCATGTCCTTATAAACCCTTAACCTTAACCTTCTTTGGGTCTTCTTTCAGACCCTTAACCTTAACCTTCTTTGGGTCTTCTTTCGGACCCTTAACTTTCCTTATTAAGGGTCTACTTTCCTTGTAATTGTTCTTAGTTATGTCCTTCCAACTCCTCTCGAGAACTATCATTCTTGAAAGTTCGTAGTGTAATTATCCTTAGTTATGTCCTTCCAACTCCTCTCAAGAACCATCATTCTTGAAAGTTCGCTATTCTTAGCTTACCTTGGTGTAATTGTCCTTAATTATGTCCTTCCAACTCCTCTCAAGAACTATCATTCTTGAAAGTTCGCTATTCTTAGCTTGCCTTGGTGTAATAGTTACTAGTTATGTCCTTCCAAGTTGTCCATTTATAGGTTGGTCCTTCTCCGACATGTCCATTAAGAACCCTCAACCTTCCTTCCTTCCTTGGTCTTCTTTCGGACCCTCAACCTTCCTTCCTTAGACCCTTAACCCTCCTTCCTTAACCTTCCTTCCTTGGTCCTTCTTTCAGACCCTTGACCTTCCTTCCTTGGGCCTTCTTTCAGACCCTTGACCTTCCTTCCTTGGGCCTTCTTTCAGACCCTTGACCTTCCTTCCTTGGGCCTTCTTTCAGACCCTTGACCTTCCTCCCTTGGGCCTTCTTTCAGACCCTTGACCTTCCTTCCTTGGGCCGTTGGGCCTTCTTTCGGACCCTTGACCTTCCTTCCTTGGGCCTTCTTTCGGACCCTTGACCTTCCTTCTTTGGGCCTTCTTTCAGACCCTTGACCTTCCTTCTTTGGGCCTTCTTTCGACCCTTGACCTTCCTTCTTTGGGCCTCCTTTCGAGGGTCCATTTATAGGTTGTCCTTCCTCCGGGCATGTCCTTATAAACCCTTAACCTTCATTCCGGGTCTTCTTTCAGACCCTTAACCTTCATTCCGGGTCTGCTTTCAGACCCTTGACTTTCCTTCTTTGGGTCTGCTTTCAGACCCTTAACTTTCATCCAGACTTTCATCCAGTTCGCTATTTTTAGCTTGCCTAGGTGTAATTGTCATTAGTTATGTCCTTCCAACTCCTCTAGAGAACTATCATCCTTGAAAGTTCGCTATTCTTAGCTTGCCTTGGTGTAATAGTTACAGTTATTCTTGTCATTAGTTATGTCCTATATGAGTAATGAAAAAAATAATTATGCATTGATCTTCAATTCAGACAAATCATTAAGTTGAACAAAGAAAGTACCTTTGACTTCAATCACTTTGCCCTGGACTCAAATGAGTCTCAAAAATTGACCCGGGCACTAGTATATCTCTCATATTGTTCATCATCATGACCTAGAGAAATGTTCATAAGAGCAAATTCAAAACCCGAAAGCTCATTCTCAAAAACTTTAGTGGTTGAAAAGCAAAATGATTCAACCTAACGAATTTCATCAATCATAAATATGAATGTATATAACAAGTTAACCTCGGCCTGAGTCTCAACTGTGTTGGCTAGCTTTGAAACTGCCACTCAACTAAACTATGAGGGCCTTACGACTAATGAGTGCAAAAGTTGAAGTAAAACCCTTCATTTATGTTGAAATCATAAGCAAATAAAAAAATAAAAGTGCATCAAATCATCCCCAACAGGAAAAAGCCATACATCCTCATACGGGCACTAAATACGATACAAGGCACAAGGCACCTGTTTTTCCATAAATTCTGGCTGAGTTCTATAAGAAGCATTGTCTAAATTGGCTCGACAGAGAGGATGGTAACTGTGCCGATAAGATTCTATATTCTTTAATATAGTTTATTTCATTGCAACCCAAGCTAGCAACAATTACATTTTGGAATTTTCTTAATTGCTGCACGCTATGGCCTCAAAAAATATGGTGTGAAGAACTTATGGAAGTTAAAAGGACAGTAATTCCATGGTTCTTCATTGAGCAAGGGAGGAACCTTCAGAACTTGTTCCTTGTAGAAAAACGACTTTCACGATATTAGGCGTTTTGATTCATCATTTACTTTCAGTACATCTTTTTTCAAGAGTTGTAAAACCGAAGATCAATAAAGCAGCTAAAGCTACAATTCACAACTTCACAGCCAACAAATAATAAAAATAAAGCTTAAATTCAACTTAACATCCTTGGGCTTGGAATCATACCAGTATTCCAAGCAGATGCGAAAATCCCACCGGCCTCCATGACAGGACCAACTGCTTTTCTTTTGCCCAAGTAATCGCTTCATAAAGAGAAACTGCTTTGCTCTTCCCCTCCTGTTATCGGAACCAATCGCAATGACATAAGAGTTCCTCGTCCTCCTCTCTTCTGCCAACACATAAATTTGAGTATCAGATTTGTCCCCACACAGAGAAGAGATAGAAGATGACGGGGAATGAAACGAAGAGTCCAAGACAATAATCACGTTACCATGGAAACGAACAATGAACCTACTAAAAACGCCCTAATCCTCCGTAATCGAAACCACGAAAAGTTTCAATAAACCCCTAAACCCTAATAGCCGGCTGTGCCCTTAAAATTTCAAATCCAGAACAGATTAGGTTGAAATTAAGTTGCATTACCTTGATTTTTCATCCTCAAGAGGAGGCGAGAAACTTCTTTCGATTCTGCTCTCTCTTCCTCCGATTGCTTGGTAATTATCTAGCGTTTGATTTCGGCAACGAACGTTCAAAAGGGAAGAGGCCGTTGATGGGAGCGTTCTGATTCGAGTGTGGGAATGTGCTGAAGAAGAGAGTGTGAGTGAGGGAGGGTCGGATATATATATGATCCGTGTGAAATCCGCAGGGGCCGATACAGCTGGCGATGGGGTCAACGGCCCTGAAGACCGTTTGGCTCTGAACGTGGAAAACCGTCGACGATAAAAACGGCTACGTAATCTAATCGATCCACGTTTTCTTCCGTAGTTTTAGGGATTTTTCGGATATTTCTTTTTACCAATATTTTGTTTAGTTTAAAAAAATGAAATAAATCTTGTACAACAAGTATTGTTTTTCTTTTTCTTTTTTTTCTTTTTCGTTAACAAATTCGCCCAATTAACCAGAAACTCGAACCAAATCCATTCGTGTTCTAAAAATTAACCCGATCCAATCCTACCTGTATAATTTAAGTTGGTTAGTTCGGGTTGAATGTACCCTCTTAATACTCAATACTTTAAATATTGTTAAAATGAATTTTTTTCAAAATAAATATAGATAAATATTTTAAATGGCAATTCAAACGCATACCAGTTCAGAGTTTTTTTTTTTTTTTTTTTTTTTTTTTTTTTTTTTTTTTTTTTTTTTTTTTTTTTTTTTTTTTTTT
>NW_019268527.1:4141611-4169521 GCF_002738365.1 Cucurbita moschata
TTTTTTTTTTTTTTTTTTTTTTTTTTTTTTTTTTTTTTTTTTTTTCTTCGTATATTTATAAAGAAAAATGTTTCCGAAAAAACTGTTAAAAAAATTATAATTACAAATATATAATGAGAAAGACAAATTTGTAATTTGATTGTATGCTTTAATATATTTTTCATAAAAATTATAATTTATTTGCAAACAAATTATTAAAGAGTCATCCATATAAAAAATAAAAAATAAATAAATAAATAAATAGCTTGAATTGGGAGGGACCCGTATAAATTTATTTATATTTAGACAAATAACACGTATTCTCAAGGGATAGGTACATGGACAAGAAAGTTGGAAGAGATTTATTTTGATACCTAAACGGAATCTAAAACCGTTGATTATATTTATGTCTCTACCCTCTTACGATTTGTTATATAGTTATGTTATACTGTAGGATTTTTCATGTCTTCGAAGATGAAGTCTACGTTGCCATTCTCATTCATCAAAGTGGTCTTGTGAGATCTCACATCGGTTGGAGAGTGGATCAAAACATTATTTACAAGAGTGTGGAAACATCTCCCTAACAGATGTGTTTTAAAACCGTGAGCCTGACTGTGATACGTAACGGGCCAAAGTGAGCAATATCCACTAGCGATGGGCTTAAATTGTTATAAATAGTATTAGAGTTAGATAATATGTGATGTGCTAGCGAGGACGCAGGCCCCCAAGGGAGATGGATTGTGAGAGAGGAACGAAACATTAGTTATAAGAGTGTGAAATCTCTCCTTAACAAACACATTGTAAAAATATAAGGCTGACGACAATTCATAACGGATCAAACCGAACAATATTTATTAGTAGTGGGCTTAAATTGTTACAGGCCCGACCCTGATGACGTGAAACCAAACCATTTGTAATCAACTTTGAACTATTGAATTGAGTAAACTTCATGCATTTAGATAATTTATCTCTGAAAGTGTAATATGTTAATTTAATTTTTTAAAAAAAGTAATTGTATTTTCATTTTTTTATAAGCTGTCACTGATAACGAGACATATTCTCTCTTCCATTCCTCGTCCTTGTCTACGCAATGTTTTATGCTCTAAAACCAAACCAGACATTCACACAGACTCCCAAAAGAAACGAAAAGGTTTTGAGCAGACAACACGAATGGCTTAAGAACTTTAGAACAATTACCAACTATATTCGTAAAGATGGCAGAAACACAGAAAAAGATAACAAAGAAAGAAACTTTCATTTGTTCTTACTGAATTCAAGCTTGAGATATCAAATCTTCTTCCTTCTTCCTCGGAGTTGCGTTTGCCCAGTTTGGTGAATGCTTGAATAGCCATTTCAATGCTTTCAAGCTTTTCCTCCCCTTCTTTATCCCTCTGTCACTCACAGTTATCCTGCAGGAGCCTCCGCCGCCATTGGACAGCCCTCTGCTGCATTCATGCGCCGCCGTGTCAAAAGCTCTCGTGCTTCTAAATGAAGAGTTGGGGTTTGAGAGAGGGCCCAAACCCAATCCTCCTCCGGCTCCGATGCCTGTTTTGGGAACAGAGTACTCTGGCTTTGTTTCTGAGGTGAAATCCAGCTTGAAATCTATGAACCCAGATTCGTCCGTTCCATTAAAATCGCTCTCTTTTAGAGAGAAAACACGCCTGTTTGCTAAACTAAACCCATTATGATCGCTTTCGTAATTCCCACATTCTCTGTGATCACTCTCAAAACCACTTTTTCTTGGCTCTGTTTCGCTGAATCCACTTCTTCTAGCGGAATCACAGACGAGTCCTCCATTAACACTGGAAGTTCTAGCACCAGAAATCGAGCTCCGGCCACCGGAAACCACCATGTCCCCGCCGTCCTCCGACCCGAGAAACCCACCTCCACGAAAACTACAGAGAGATCTAGACCTGGACACACCCATGTAATCAACCATACAAATATCACTCTTTTCATCAAACCCAGATCCCTTCTCCCTCTTCTTCCTGAAAAATTTCCCGATCCTCCAAAACCCACTTTTCTTAATCTCCACACAGCTGCTACTGCTTCTCTCTAGCAGCACAACCTCCTCCCTTTTCTCAATCTTGGGCTTCATCAAACCCAACAAAGAAACGCCATTTCTCTCATTCTCTATCAAAAACGAAACTCTCCCAACACTTCCTACTTCCAACGTACAAGAATTTCGATTAGATGAGATTTCAGAGCAGGAGCAAGAGGAGAGCCTCTGCTCGCCACAATCAGAACAAACCAGTTTGATCAACCGATCTTTCAAGCAATCAGCACATACTCCAACAGAGGAAGAGGAAATGTGTTTCTTACAGAGGAATTCAGAAGCAGTTGAATAGAAGTCCATATCGTTGCTGTAAACTTCCAGAGCTTTTCCTCTGTCTCCCATGGCAGCGGCTTCGTTGATGGGCTGATAGATAGTCAAAGGAGAAGAGACAAGAAAATTAGGCTAAATCAACTGGGATTCATGAAAAAAGAGAAACTGGGTTGAAAGCTTCACAGCATAAAAGGTAAACAGAGACAGAGATTGCAAAAGTTTTGACTTTGGGAGCACTAGAAATGTAAAACTTTCTAGTCTAGAGCGAGGGAGACGTAAAAATCACGATTTGTAGGCACATGAAAGTGAAGGGAAAAGAAAAGTGACGAAAAGGAAGCACTATTCTGTGCAGCCCATTATTGCTTTTCTGCAGGGGAAGTGAATGGCTTCGAAGAAGAAGAAGAAGAAGAAGGTGGTGTTTTCTTCTGGGGGTCCTCTACTCTGCTGCAGGGTCCAGTGTTTCATCCTGCGCCCGAGATCTAGTGGGAACAAAGTCTTCAAATCGTACGGCAAAAGAATCATCAATCATTCGGGCTGGGCGTGTCTCCAGTCTCGCTCTGCTCTTGATGCCACCGAGCTGTTCCATCGCCATCAAAGCTTGCGTGTTGGATAACCTTCCACGTGAAAAAATTAAAAGCAAAGTGGAGTTGTTAATGAAATCAGAGATGTTTTTAAGGTTCTATTATCGTTACCTCTTTGAGTGTTGATTAATTACAACAATGTCAGAAGTGGGTATGTTTGAAGTGTCACAATCAATATAAAAATTACAAAATTTTACCATAAAAATTGATGAAAAAATTGAAAATGTTTTTGTTTTAAATGGTATATGACTCAATCATTAGGAAATATGCTAGCAAAAATGTTGACCTTAACGAGATAGACTGTAAGATCCCATATCGATTACAGAGGAACGAAGTATTCTTATAAGAGTGTGAAAAACTCTCTCCTATCAAACATTTTTTAAAACCTTGGAAGAAAGCTACTAAAGAGAAATCTCAAAAAGAACAATATTTCCTAGTATAGGAAAGCCTTTAATGAACGAAAATCACAAAGAAAATAATACGTACTAGTGAAAGACTTGTACTAGGAAAAGAAGAAACTATATTTTTACCATTTAAATAAAATTCCTATTTTTGTATTTAAAATTAAATATTTACATTCTTTTGGGGGGGAGGGGCAAAGATCAAAACCAATGAATTCACATATTTATTGAAAACTCACGAGTTGAAAAATAGTTAACTTGAGAAAATAAACCAGAACAAATATAAAAAAAATTAAAAAAAATTAAATTTTTATTAAAATAAAAAACTAAAGAAAAAAAAAGGGAAAATGTAAAGAATTGGGAGTGGAGGGTGTGAATGGAAGGAGAAGGAGGTATTTTTTCCAACACAATCATTACATTTCGAGACATGGTCCCACACGTTGACATCCTCACTAGATTTCCGCCACGTGTCTCAAATCTATTCCCATCATACTCGATTCAATCCAACGGTGCTCAACATATGGGTCCACTCTTTAAAATTCCATTGCACCCAAGTAGGTCCCACTCTCTTCCTTCACATGCCATGCATGATCACATTCTATATTCTCCCTGCCGTTACCCCCTCCCCCCCTCCCACCATACTAGATATTAAACCCTCAAATTTATTGCCACACTATTATCTCATTTTCCAGGTTGTGAATTTATTAATGCATGAACAATGATGCAATAATTATTTTTACAAAACATACTAAATTAACATTAATTTAGATTTCACAATATTTTTCAGTACTAAAAGACCCTGAATCTATGTCAGATTATACTTGAACAATTATTATTACATCATAAAATACAAATAAAACTCTACCTAATACAAAATCCTTTAAATTTTAGGATTTAAAATATTTAATAAACAAAAAATGGGTAGTCTAGTTTCATACAATACTTGCAGGAAAAAAAAAAATTCATAAGCCTTTTTAAAATTAATAAATGAAAGATCAGCCCCACAGAAATAATGTTAAATTTTTTTCACAAAGCCACTTGTAGGACCTCAAATATTTCTCTTCCCACATAAAATATAGTATTCATTAACGAAAAATAGCATCATACAACATACTCCTAAGGATGGTACTTTAGAAAATAGGAAAAGGTAGAAGATTAGGGATCATAATAGTAAAAGTCGCACGCTCCATACACGCGCGAGCATTTTACATTATTGGAATGCACAAAACAAATTGTTTGACAAAACATTAGTTTAATATTAAAAAAAAAAAGAAAAAAAAAAGAAGGCAACTTCGACTTAAGTTGATATATAGTTGGCATTTGGTAATGATGATGTCCCTATGGACTTCCCTTAATTAATAATTTTGCTATTGTTTATGTAACCCATAAGCTTTAACCAAGGAGTTGATCGGATTGTCACTTTCAATATTTATGCATGATTATGAACATATCGTGTCTTGATAAAACAACAAAGATTGTCTTACTTTTTTATTTAATTTGAATGTGCTCATGATTAAGTTTAAATTACATGCTCTAAGAAATGTACCTTTGCTGTCCGACGTGCTCTATTTCCATTGGATGATGCCTCCCAAGTCTCTGTGATCATAGATCAAATGGCTGAATCGCATTTTATTCATTTACTCAGAATTGAGTGATTCGATTTGGACGTTTCAAATCCTACACAATAATAAGTACAGATGTAGATAAACCACATCATTTAGCTGTTTAATATGTTCACAAGAACAAAACTCAGAGACTTCTCTAGGATTCGATGTACAAATCTACATAGAGGAGATGGATATGGTTGATTGATACCTTACTTCATGTGAGAGAGAAAACAAAGCCACAAGCTATCAAATTGTTTGATTTTCAATAGCTCAAGATCATACCAAGCCAGGATTCCACCAAGGAGAACTGCAAATGGGCACAGCTGAGAAGAAAACAATACCAGTGTTAAATAACCACGAAACTGGGAAGATATATAGTAAGGAAGAATATTGGAAAAATAGAATTGCCGAATTGCCCCTTGTAAGCTATTACCATTGCAAATGCCAGTAACATACTTCCTTTTCTAACCTGAACAACCTCATAGACGACCGACAACACACTGCACAAAATCACTTCGTATTGCAAATTAAATCTGTAACGGCCCAAGTCTATCATTAGCAGATATTGTCCTATGTAGGCTTTCCTTTCCAGCTTCCTCTCAAACCTTTTAAAACACGTCTACGAGGAAGAGATTTTCACATTCTTATAAAGAATGTTTCGTTCTCTTCCCCAACTGTTGTGGAATCTCACATCATCTAACTTTCTTTCACTAATTGTAGGCTGTGTGTGAGTTTAGGCTTCAAGAAAATGTTTAGTTCTGATTTCTGTACGCGCACGAAACCATCTTTCCAGATATATTACCTAGCATTTAATGGCAAATTACTGCTAATGATTTTAATAGATTGGTTGCCTATTTAAATAAAACAGTGGCAATAGCACCAAAAAGCTGTCTTTAGCAACATCACAGCACCGCTCAGTGCAACATCTGACATTCAAATGAATAAATATAAGGCTTTGACCACAATTAACTATTAAGGAAATGAAAAAACCGGCAGCAATCAAGCAGAGCAGACACTCCAGGTCAAGCAAACCAATCAATTTATTACGGAATCAGTAAAAACAGTCTTACTTAGAAACAAAAAGTTCTTCAAAATTTTACAAACACGTTCAAATTTAACCGTTCAGAAATTTATCCAAATGAAATTATATTTGGCAATGTTTAAAAAACTGTTGGCAAGTTAGGTGGCCGTGGAAAATTAAAAAAAGGTACAATTGAGTACCAAAGATTTAGATATGTTGCTTGACATACATAGATTTAAGAGCAGATTAGTGTGTGCTGAATGTAACAAGCAAGCAAAAGATGAAGATATTAACCTGGAAGCAATCGAACCCAGCTTAAATATGGTAAGGATTTTCCAAGTGGTTGAGCTTAGCCTTGAGCACCTGGAAAGTTAAGAAACTAAATCATAATTGCTTCTTACAGAGATCAAGGATGCTGATCGTAAGAAAAGAAGTGGAGAATGAAAAGAGAAGTAGGACTTTTACCAACAAAAGCTGCAAAAAAATGAGATAGATAGATAAGCATAGGACCCTCTGTGGGTCCATTTGTAGTATAGGAAGAATTAGAGTGTTGGTGAAATAAGTGCATAGAAAGTAGTAGAATAAGCAGAATGGAAGAGAGAAAAAAGAAGTCAACAGTCTGCAAATCTATATTGGACTAAACATTTAAAAAAAGAAAAAGAAAAAAAAGATTATAATGCATACAAGTAGATTTAATACATGATGTAGTTTAAAGAATCAGCTAAAGCTTTCAACAATTAACTAAGAAGCCATTATCAAATTACTTCCAATTTCCTGAAATTTATACTTCTGAACTCCATAGGGTCTGTAGGGGTAAAAGAACGTACCAATACTCACTCTGACTACTGACTACTTGCTGTTCCCACGTAGCACCATAAGAAGGAATGGCTGCAATAACCCACAAGAAAAAAGTATTCATTCCACACGCGACAGTGACTCCAAAAGCTAAGGATTCAAACTGAAAAGAAAACAAGAACTTTCAGAAAATGGCATTGCAGGTACTTCAAAATGATGGAATTGAAGACGAAGGACGAAGATACAAACCGCACATGCAAGTGTATCACATCCTGAGAAAAGCTGTATGGAAAGGAGAGAGCACGTCATCTGTCAATATCAGTTACATATACTCAAAAAGTGTCAAGAAAAAGATACTATATAATTGTAACAAGTTAAGCCCACCGCCAGTGGACATTGTCCGCTTTTGGCCCGTTACGTATCGCCCTTAACCTCACGGTTTTAAAACGCATCTTTTAGGGAGTGGTTTCTACATCCTTATAAAAAGCGAAGCATTCTGTATAACATCAAACCTTGAAGCAGACACGTTTTAAAAACAGGGAGGGAAAGTCTGAAATAAAAAGCCCAAAGAAGACAATATCTGCTAGCAGTGAGCTTGCGTTGTTACAATATGAAGAGGCAGATCACCATGGGCAAAATGTTCCCCAAATGGACTTGAGGAATTTGTTTTTCTCGCTTGTTTTCCATCAACAACATCAAAAGTTTAGCACGAGAGTGAACTCGAACAATTCATACATTAAAGCAAAGCACAAGGGAACCATTGTAGAAATGAATAAGAACCAATCGAATCTGATATAAGAAAAGGAGAAACCCATGGGATAGATGAACCCATCTTGGTGTAGCTGAATCCAGATGAGGCGAATGTACCTTTTGCAAAAAGTAGAAAATACGTGAAAAGTGAGAAATTCTCAACGTTGGTAATTATCGGTAGCTTCTTGCAGAAAACGATTCCACAACATATCAATTTTCCATGACATACAAATGAATCAGGATACAAACTTCTAGAATCCACATTTTAATTTTCTGTGCTCCGTTTGAACAAAATTGGGCAACTAATTGCAAAAATAATAACAGAAACGCTACTTCCACTATGAAAATAGTTAAGTTCCCAAACACGCTAAAGATAATTAATATAGTCAGATTGATTGACCCTCACATAGCCAAGCTGAGCAGATGTGACCAAAAACATGAATCCAGCAAAAGCTATCTGACATAAAATGTACATATATGAAGAGCAATTCCATCAAATTGGAGGTAGAAATGACAACTCAGTACTAGATGTAAGATCAATTCACCATGTTTGGGCTGAAGAGGTCCTCCGAGACAAACAGAGAGCAGAAGATGTCAGCGTTGCTCGGTGGAAAAGAGCCATTTCCAAAATTCAGGAGCAAAATTCATTAAAATGACAAGAGAAACAATTATATGCTAAAGACTTACCAAATCTGAACGAGATCCATAACAAACTAAATGAGAATCGTCAGAAACAACCTGGATTTATATGTTAAAGAATTATATAAAGCAAGCAACTAATTTGCAATAAAGGAAACCATACAGCAACGTCATGAAATGCGATCGCGTAAGCTTAAATAAATTCGCAAGTTCGTGTAACCAAAAAGATGAAACACTTACGGCATACAAAGAGGAAAGAGATTCACGAAATGGCTTCGGAAGGGTTGCAAGACATATTTGGCCACATAAGAGTGATCCTCACCACGACACTAGTATCTTCGTAGAGCCGCCTCACCATGTACCCCGATATAGCCCATTTCCTTCACTTTTTCAGGAACTAAATCAATTTCAAAGACAAAAACCAATAACTAAAAGGATAAAACTAAAGAACTAGCAGATAATTGGTGCAATTTTTTCGTTCACTCCAATTTTCGCGGTATTGACGAAGAAAACTCAATATCCACGAAGTAAGCGTTGTACAGATTAAAGAACCTTCCTCCTAGAGTATCAAGCACAGACTGAGAGAAAATTCATGAAATGAAGCAGAAGACAAAAGTAGCCAAGGTCTATTGACATAGAAATTTAGATACATACGGATACGGCAAAAAGCTTGAACAAGAATCCTCAAAAGAACATGCGATCCTTAAAGTAACTCAGTGACTGTAAAGTGAAGAGATCGAATGATCCGATGGAGGGAGAACACTTGAGAGCACCAACTGATTCGAAACCAGACCTTTTCGCCTCGCCCTCTCCCGCGCTGAAGCTTGAAAGCCGGGTAACAGATCTCCTTTTTAAAACGTCAAAATATTGTAAATAAATAAAACTATGGACGAAAGTTATCAACTAAGTGGCTGTAGTTTAGTGGTGAGAATTCCACGTTGTGGCCGTGGAGACCTGGGCTCGAATCCCAGCAGCCACACTATTCCTTAATTTTAATCAATTAAATGTTCCGTTTGAGCGGAAAGAGGCCCATTAATTACTTGTGCAAAGCCCATTTAAAATTTAAGGAATATTTGGGCTTTCATTTTACCGTGAAACAAGAGGCCCATCTTGACCGTACTTGGCCCATTAAAAATTCTGGTGCATTTTAATTACTTTTTGAACCATAATTTAATTAAAATTAAGTTCCATTAACTTCAAATCATTAAGATTTATATCGACAAACATATCTCGAAAGTGTCCAATTAATTTTTAACTTTAAATCAAAATTTTTATTTTATTATTTTATTTTATTTGGGTCTTAAAACCAAAGCAAAGTTGTGCCTTTTGTCACATCTCACCAAAAGGATTTAGAAAGGCAGCTAGGCTGTGTCTTTCTTTTCCCCTTTAGTTTTGATAGGACTAAAAATGCTCAACCCTTTTGCATTTTTTCCTTTTTTTTTTTTTTATTATTATTATTATTATGTGATTGGGGAATATTAATTAATTAATTAATTATGAAAATTAAGATGAGAGTGACGATTATTTTTTAAAAATAATTTCAATATGATTATTATCGAAACTTTATTAAATTTGAATTTAAAAATGTATTGGATTATGAATAATGAAAAAATAGCTTTCAAAATATAAATATATATAGAAGGTTAATGCTACGTGGGTATCATTTAAATATAATAATAGCGGAAGAGATATTTTTTAATTTTTTTAAAAGAAATTAAATTATATTAATTAAATATTTAAAAATACAAACTTATTTTTTAAATAAACAAAGTTTTTTTTAGTTTAAAGTATTATTGAAATTTTTTCAATTTTAAAAATAATTTTAAAATTTTTTTTATTAATACAACATATTACAATAAATGAGTTTCGAAGTGAAATTTTGTGTTGTAGTTTGTCGAAAATGAATAATAAATAATAATAATAATAAATAAATAAATAAAGGCATTCGACAAAATGATTAGGGTTTTGTACAGATTGTTGATAAGAAAATGTTGAAATTGAAATGAAAAGGGAATAATAATTGGGCATTGATTTGGGAGTTTGGTGCATTACATGCATAAATGTCTTTCAAGGTCTTCTCTAACAAGTTGGTGGAAGTAAAGCTATCACGAAAACGTCCACGTCCAATTCCATCACATTCTATTCGTGATTAGGGTTTTATAAGAAGTCGGTTTTTCAAAAGTTATGTTGATGCCTCAAATTAGGAGAATTGATGCTCGGTTGATGTCTTCGATTTTAGCTATCTTAAACTTTGATATCGGTTTATGCAGTGATGACGAGACTGTGAGATCCCACGTCGGTTGGAAAGGAGAATGAAACATTTCTTATAAAGTGTGGAAACCTCTCTTTAACAAACGTATTTTAAAAACTCTGAGATTGATGACGATACGTAACAAACTAAAGTGGACAATATTTATCAGTGGTGGGCTTGGACTGTTACAGCGGTGTGCCAGTGAGGACGTTAGGTCTCCAAAGAGAGTGGATTGTTAGATCCCACGTCGGTCGGAGAGGGGAACGAAGCAATCATTATAAGGGTATGGAAAATCTCCTTAACAAACGCATTTTAAAATTCGTGAAACTAACAACGATACATAACGGGCCAAAGGGTATGCAAACTTCTCCCTAACAAATGCGTTTTAAAAACTGTGAGACTGACGACGATACGTAACGGGTCAAAGTAGACAATATCTGTTAGCAGTGGGACTCCTTGTTAGACGATCTCTTTATTTTGTGGAAATATTAATCTAGCGTTCGAATGAACTAAGCTTATTTAAAAATATAAATTTAATTATAACTTTATTATAAATAAATAAATAAATAAAGCAATTCAATTATTTGTTAATTTCAATAATTTGGACCTTCATCCCTTTTAAAATGAATTATTTCGACTTTATTTTTCTCTTTTACTTATTATTTATTTCTAACTTTAATTAATGTCTCTTTATTCTACATATATATTTTTCAATTTAATAATTTGATTATTTGTAGCAATTTTTACCCTAAATTTTTAATATAATTAAATTATAATTTAAATTTAAATAAATGATATAATCTTTATTTTCTTATAATTTTTGTCTTTCGATACACGGAAGCGATCTTCGGTCTAGATTTACACTATTTTGGAACGAGGGTATGTGATCTTCAATCTAGATTTTCGATATTTTGGAATCAAATTTTCTTTTTTAACCTATACCGACATTTTGGAATCAGGGTAAGTAATCTTCAATCCAGAATTTTCGATACGTTGAAACTAATGGCATAAAGAGCGAGTTCACGTGCTACTGAGTCGTGAATCTGTTTAGTGGCTAAGAATCCTTCGAATATGCTGAAACTATGGTATGTACAGAACTGTAAAGTGATCTTTCTCGACCTCGACTAAGCTATGTTTTAAAAAATACCGAATATTGGGATGAAAAGGGATAGCAACATTAGTTGACTTAGGTCAAATACCTTTTACACACCAAATGGAATGATTCCCATGTGTAGGCTCACTCAACTACAGCCGTCTGATCTTGATCACACTGCTTTTAATAAAAACTGAAATCTAAAAAAAAAATAATTATTTTTTTAATTTATTTTTATTGGGTTTTGCTTTTAAAAGTAAAGTGCTTTTGGATTGTTTATGGAATGGACAGTACAATGGCATTAGAATCAATAAAGCAAGCCCAATTTAAATAATTTGCTTATATATATATATATATATATATATTAAAAATAAAAAAAAAATGATTTTGGGGTTTAAAGTTTTAAATAATTTGCTTTTATATATATATATATATATAATTTTATTAAAAAAAATTAAAAAATTAAAAAAAAAAAGATTTTGGGGGTTTAAAGTTTTAAATAATTTGCTAATATATACTAATATATATATATATATAATTTTATTAAAAAAATTAAAAAAAAATGATTTTGGGGTTTAAAGTTTTAAATAATTTGCTTATATATATAATTTTATTAAAAAAATTAAAATTAAAATTAAAAATAAAATGATTTTGGGGTTTAAAGTTTTAAATAATTTGCTTTATATATATATACATATATATATATATATATATATATATATATATATATATGATTTTATAAAAAAAAAAATTAAAATTAAAAAAAAAAAAAAGAAAAGTGATTTTGGGGTTTAAAGTTTTAGTGTGAGAGAATGTTTTTGATAACCAAAGTCGACAGTCCAAAACAAAAGCAATTCCAACACTCCTTCAGACAACAAAAAGGAATTGGTCTGACTGACCCACACAGTAAATAACAACTTTCACAGAGGTCCCTCAAATTTTTTGAATTTACTTTTAAGTCCTTTTACTTGTGTCGAGATTTTGTTTTTACTATGGCACGAAGTCGTGATTGTAAAGAGGTTGGAATAATTCAAAACGAACATGGAGACTAGATATCACGAGCACTTGTTGTTTGTGTAGAGCAGTAGTACGATTGGAATAACTCAAAAAGAGAGCGGAGATTAGCTATTGTGAGATTCCACATATAAGGTCGTGGAAACTTCTTCGTAGTAGACATGTTTTAAAACCGTGAGGTTGACGACAATACGTAACAGGCCAAAACAGACAAATGGTATTAAAGCAGTGTGGCAACGAGGATGTTGTGCCCCCAAGGGAGTGGATTGTGAGATCCCACATCAGTTGGAGAAGGGAATGAATCATTTCTTATAAGGATGTGAAAACCTCTACCTAGCATACACGTTATAAAACCATGAAGCTGACGGAGAGTCGAGATTAGCTATTGAGAGCGTTATTAAGATGAACTCAGAAGCCTAAATAGATGGATTCAAGAAGGAATATGTTCGATTCTTCGAAATTGAAAGATAATTTATAGTCATATAGCTTGAATTCCTTTAAAGGCCAATATGAGATACTCGTATGTTTGAATTAGACATCAAATCGTGGGTATAAAAAATAAAATCTCGATGACCCACCTACCACATTCACGTCAAGTGAGTCTAAAAATATTATCAAAACCCGAGAATTTCCCGAACACAACTCGCTTTAAACTCATGCATGATTGAAGGGATTTTGTTTTGAAAGTATCTCCAAATTGGTTAACCTTAGCCTTTACCTTTTCCATATGCTTTTCTCCACTTTTCTGAGCCACTGGCCGGCACGTTGGCTCCTCTTTTCACCACCAAAAACCACTAACTTCTCTCTCCCTCGCTCACCCTGACATCAAAGCTTTGAACAAGTGAGCATTCCTGGTTCAATATGGCAACCATGTGAGGCTCAACTGCTAGCATTCTTTTCCCAAAACACATATAAAAGAAGAAAGAAAAAAACAAACACACCAACATACCAACAAATCAGCTCAAAGTTGGTGGCGTTGAGCGTTTCAGATCATCTTCTACCTGCTCTCCACTCGCTTTCTTCATAAAAACGGAGATGGGTTTTGATCTTCAACATCATTTGAGGATGATTCTAATGGGAATTAGAACAGAGCTTCCCCTGTTCTTCTTGTTTTGCTTATGGTGTTCTTCTGTAAATGGGTTGCTTACTGCAAAAGGTGTCAACTTTGAAGGTATTGTTCATGGAAGTGTTCTTATTTGGTCGTGGATGTGTTCATATTGATCTAAAGGTCAGTTTTTTACCCTTTTAGTGCAAGCCCTGATGGCGATCAAAGCTGCTCTGAAAGACCCACATTCTGTTCTTAATTGGGATGAAAACGCTGTGGATCCATGTAGCTGGAGCATGATTACTTGTTCTTCAGAGAAATTCGTCATTAGCTTGTAAGAACAAAACTTGAAAGGATTCATACGATTGTTCATATGAATATGTTTGATTGTAATTCACTGCAGAGGAGCTCCTAGTCAGAACTTGTCGGGTAGCCTGTCGCCGAGCATTGGAAACTTGACCAATCTTCAGTCTGTGTGAGTAGTCTTCTTCTTCTTCAATCACTAATGGAGAACAAACCATTCCATGTGAGATTCCACCACGTCCGTGGAGAGTGGAACGAAGCATTCTTTATAAGGGTGTGGAAACTTCTCCCTAGCAAACACGTTTAAAAAACCGTGAGGTTAACGGTGATACGGCCAATGCAGACAATATCTACCAGAATTAGGCTTGAGCTGTTACAAATGGTATCAGAGCTAGACACCGGACAGTGTGTCAGCTAGAACGCTAGACCTCTAAAACTATGAGGCTAACAGTGATACGTAATGGGTCAAGCGGACAATATCTGCTAGTGGTGGGCTTAGGCTGATACAAATGGTATCAGAGCTAAACACCGGGCGGTGTGTCTGCGAGGACGCTAGGCCCCTGAGGAGGAGGATTGCAAGATTCCACATCGGTTGGAAAAGGGAACGAAACATTCCTTATAAAGGTGTGGAAACCTCTCTCTGGTAGACACGTTTTAAAAAACCGTGAGGTTGACGACAATACGTAACAAGCCAAAGCAGACAATATCTGCTAAGAGTAGCTTCGGCTCGCTTCTTTACAAGTTTTTTTTTATTTACAGGCTTCTACAGGACAACAATATATCAGGAACAATCCCAATGGAGCTTGGGAACATACCAAGTCTTGACACTCTTGATCTTTCAAGCAATGGCTTCCATGGAGAAATCCCCATTTCTCTTTCAAATCTCAAGAGTTTGCAGTATCTGTAAGTTTCTTCAAGAGAGACTAACTTTGTTTGTGTAATTAATGAATCAATTAGCTGACAGATTAATGTTTTTGTTTGGGATTAGGAGGTTAAACAACAACAGTCTTTCTGGGGCCATTCCTTCATCGTTAGCCAATATGACTCAGCTGGCATTGCTGTAAGTGCTTTTTCTTCAAAGCTTTCAGATAAACACTTCAAATTTGAACCATCATTCATGGCGTTGATTGATACAGAGACCTGTCTTTTAACAATCTCAGTGGCCCATTGCCCAGATTGCAAGCCAAAACCTACAAGTAAGTTACTGCTTAACTCGAATTCCTTCTGGTTTATTCGAGCTTTTTCAATTTAGATGATCGATTCTAGTGTTGAATTTACGAAGCCTTGTTGGGAATTCGTTCGTTTGCTCATCTGGGTCCGAGCTTAGCTGCAACGGAACAGCTCCACCGCTCTTATTTGCAGTCAATACGCCTCGAAGTAATCAAATTTTTTTGACAGAACTTTAGCTCTTTGGTATTAGATATAAACACTCATCCTTTCTTTTTCCTGTTTATGATCAAGACCCACAGCCTTTAGGGCGATCCAAGGGCCACAAATTAGCCTTAGCTTTTGGCTCAAGCCTTGGATGTGTTGTTCTGCTAACTATTGGGTTTGGCTTCTTCATTTGGTGGAGGCAACGACACAACCAGCAGATATTCTTCGATGTAAATGGTCAGTCATCACATGATCTTATTGGTTCAATAATCGTTCATTATTAACAAAAGTTCATTGAAGTTACAGACCAAAGATTTGAAGAAGTGTGCCTTGGGAACCTAAGGATTTTCCAGTTCAGAGAGCTACAAGCTGCTACAAACAACTTCAGCAGCAAAAACTTGGTGGGAAAAGGTGGGTTTGGGAATGTATACAAAGGGTACCTTCAAGATGGTACAGTTATAGCTGTGAAGAGACTAAAAGATGGAAATGCCATGAGAGGAGACGTACAATTTCATACTGAAGTTGAGATGATCAGCCTAGCCGTGCACCGGAACCTCCTCCGTCTCTACGGGTTCTGCATGACAACCACGGAGCGACTGCTGGTTTACCCCTATATGTCGAACGGCAGTGTTGCATCCCGTCTCAAAGGTACGACACGGAATGACAAAACTTCCAAGGGTATATTTGTTTTGAAAGCTACTGATGTTTCTCCATTAACAGCGAAGCCAGCTCTGGATTGGAGTACAAGGAAAGGAATAGCGTTGGGTGCAGCTAGAGGCTTACTGTATTTGCATGAGCAGTGTGATCCTAAGATCATACACAGAGACGTCAAGGCTGCAAATATATTGCTTGATGATTACTGCGAGGCTGTGGTTGGAGATTTTGGACTGGCAAAGCTGTTGGATCACAGAGATTCACATGTGACAACTGCTGTACGAGGAACGGTTGGTCATATAGCTCCCGAGTATCTCTCGACGGGTCAATCCTCTGAGAAAACTGATGTCTTCGGATTTGGAATCCTTCTTCTTGAGCTGATCACTGGACAGAGAGCTCTTGAATTTGGAAAAGCTGCAAATCAGAAAGGAGCCATGCTTGATTGGGTTAGTCAACAATAGTGACTGAAATAACATGCTGTATTCTTACATGAAACATGTCAAACATCAACAAAATGATTTTTCTCTGTGATTGCAGGTAAAGAAAATTCACCAAGAAAAGAAGCTGGAAATACTAGTTGACAAGGATCTAAGGAACAATTATGACCCGATCGAGCTCGAAGAAATGGTTCAAGTAGCTCTCTTATGTACGCAGTATCTTCCAACCACCAGACCTAAGATGTCTGAAGTGGTTAGAATGCTTGAAGGGGATGGACTTGCCGAAAAATGGGAAGCTTCACAGAGGGCAGAAGCAAACAGGATCAGAGTCAACGAGTTCTCCTCTTCCGAGCGATATTCTGATCTTACAGACGACTCTTCCTTGCTTGTACAAGCCATGGAGCTTTCTGGACCAAGATGATGATTATACAGTTTTTTCCCCCCTTTTTCCTATACAAAGAATCCCAGAGTGTATTTTCCTACAGAATTAGACATGTTATCAAAGTGAATCTATCATATGTCAGCCTCATGTTGAGGCTCCAGTGTTGGTGTGAGATAACTCATAACTGTACAGTCCAAGTTCCCGTGCTCGTAATAGTAAAACTGGATTGAATTTTGTTCCTACAGGCTTCTGGTAATCCAATCTTTAAGCACAAAACCCCACCGGATCTGTACTCAATGATTCCGATACCGTTATCAAAATCTCTTTGGTTTAGCAATAAAATTCATCAAACAAATAGAAGCAATTAAAAAAGTTCGCTCAGCAACTATTCTTGCAAGTTCAAGGATTATTCTGAAGCCATTTGTAAGAAAAGAACTGACCAAGTAAGGGCATGTCATTGAACATGCTTCAATATAGAGATGATAATGATGTTTCTTAAAGAACTCTTGCAGCTGACAAGACAAAGTGACAAGAGAAGAAATTTCACAGATCATATAACAGAAAGGGGCCATACCGTTCGTGCTTGATTTCACAACAAATGCTAGCAATAAAAGCTGCTATAAAGCTATCTATTTAATAAAAAAAGTATACAAAAGCAGGTATTAAACGGAAAAGGAACGTTATAGCACGTCTATTCTTAAATGAATAAAATTTCTGCTTCAGATGAAGCTCTCCTAAATTTCAACAATTCAATCAACATATTCAATCGTCGGTCCGTAACATAGACACATGGTCTGATACTCATTGTTTCAAGAACCAGAGAATTTCTAAGCAAATATTTAATAAATTCCATCTCATGTGGTACACCAGACATATCTGTCATTTTCACAACTTTAAGGTTACCAAATGTACAGTTCCAAGGACATTCATTCTCCCAAAAGTCCAAGTCAGGTGCTTCTGAAGCAGCCACAGAGTTTGAGGAGCCCTGTTTGAAAGCAATAAGTAGAAAATGATCTCACCATTCATAAGTTAATTAAAACATAACTTAAACATTCACACCGATTCAAGAATAGAACCGCACAGAGAAATACGAGGAACAAAATCAATTACCGAAATTTGAAGCTCCTCTAAATTTGGAGAGCTGGTAATCAAGCGAAGCACAACGAGTATTTCATTCATATCTTCAAAGCTGACTTGGTGCAGTTCAATACTCCTTAAATAGATATACGACACTGGTAGAGCTCTTGCGCTATTACCTATACTCAGATACTTCGGGTGGGGGGGAGAAATATGAGAATCACATTAAATTTCTAAAACTGACCATTAAAAATAAAGCTCTGCAACAGAAGCAAGGATCATCCAATGAGTAAATAGATTTAAACTATCATACCTTGGTGAAATAAATATGCCCTGTAAGTTTCTCAAGATAAGGCACCCCACCAAGAAATTTCTCAAAATTGCAATCAGAAATATCGCCAAAGGGCTCGGTATCATCATTCATATATAACGCAACCGAAATTGCAACCAAGAGTGGTGTGTTTTGAAGATAAATGTCTCTGAACTCGCCTTCAAGATAGAGGTACTTGAGATTTGGAGCAAAGATATTAAGCACTAGACTATCAAAATACGACAGCGCCAGACTCTCCAAGAGCGGACAATTAGAAATAAGACTTTCGATGTCTTCAGGTGCAATTAGAACTTGATGAAGTTTTAGGCTCTTCAAACATAAGAATCCCCTAAAAGTAGGAGGAGGATCCAATTCACAACGATACAGCTCCAATAGGGTCAATTTGGTACAGTTAAAAAGACAAGAATGCACCCGAAACCACTCGCCGTCTCCCAACTCAATAATCAATTCCCTGACGCCCTTCCTTGAAAGGAAAAGCATCCACTGATCTAAATCTGGAGTATTCTGTAAGTAGGTAGCAGAAAGATGGAACTTATGAATTGGACCTTCGTGAAGAAAAAGAACATGAGTGATAAAATATATAAGGTCTTCATACATTCCATCGTTGGACATGGCAACACAATCATCATCAAACACAAGTTGAGTTAGAGTGGTCCATTTGTATCTCCATCTCCTAGACAAAATACTTGTTCTTATGGCATCTCTAATCGGTAACCTAGTGAGAATGCATTCTATAATGCTCTGAGGCAGATCGCTCAAATGATCCACCTCCAAAATGTCACCCATTTATAAATTTCGCTTTCAATCTGCAATTGAGGCAAAACACGATGAGGAACAGAAACAACACAATTATCACATCCGGGCATTTCATACAGTAAACGAAAAACAGGGAAATCGAAATCAAAATCAAGAAACAAAACAAAAGATTTTCTATAAACCATACACGAATTACAGAACCAATCCATAAAGTAAGAAACAATTCGAGAAAGGGTAGATTGAAGCTGGGTCTTCTAAGCCAAAAGGTAAACAATCAAAATGAGCATATTACTTTCGAGATCAGATCAAAAAATGCAGATTCGATAACCATGAAACTGACGGCTACAATTCATAAAACCCATCAGCGAGTAAAGGATCAAAACAAACCCGACAAGAGAGAGGAGGCGGAAAATGGCCTGGCGGTGCTCCGCAGCTCGCCGTTCGAGAGGGATCGGAGAAAGGACGGCGCAAAGAGACGACTGGAGAAAATGGAAAACATACGCAAAAGTTTTCTTCAAAGGGAGTGGGCAGTGGCGGGCAGGGGTTTCTGTTGAGTGAAAGGGACTCTGTTCGGTGTAAGTTGCAACTCAAAATTCACATTTTTTTTATTTTCCTAATTAAATTATTTAATGTTTTTTTTCATCTTTAATATTAAAATATATTATATGCAATTCACATTTTCAATGGCATATTTTTTTTTTTCATTTTTTAAAAATATTTCTTACCCAAAAAAAAAATTTACTCATAAATAATTCCTATTTTCAATATAATTTTTATTAAGGGCGTAAAACAATCGCTCCATATCCGAAAAAATATAATATACATCTTCAACGGGCAAACACGAAGAAGGTAATCTCCGACTTGATCCCATTTAATTAATGAAAAGAAATCTCAATCCGCTTCTTCCCCTGTTCTATTGATATAGGAATACGTAACCGCTCAAGCCCACGGTTAATAAATATTAACTGTAACTGCTTTGATTCATATTATAGTCAACCTCTCGAGTTTATAAGGAATGTTGTCTTCTCCAACTAATATAGGATCTCACAATCCACCTCTCCTCCTTGGTACACCACCCCGTATCTAGCTCTGATACCATTTGTAACAGCTCAAGCCCACCACTAACAGATATTATCCACTCTGGTCCGTTACATATTGTCGTTAATCTCAAGATTTAAAACGCGTCTACTAGGGAGAGGTTTCCATACCCTTTATAAAGAATATTTCGTTACCCTCTCCAACCAACGTGAGATCTCACAAAATATGAGCACATAAGACAGATATCGACCGAACGATTAGACGCGGTGGAATCACAAAAGAAAAGTTAAAAGGTAGAGCATAACTTTCAATTGTAAAAGATAAAAAATGTAGTTGAGACGTCTACCTATTACTGAAATGAATGTAGTTTATTACACCCTTCTCAAATAGAACTCAATGAGAACTGCCTCCAGTCTCAATCATTTGAATCAATCCATCGTCTTTCCCGCGTTGAAGGGTGAACGCTGCAACACAATTTGTGGAAACCCAACCACAGGATAATCATAAAAGCATGAAAAGCTTCTAATAATCTCTGAATCAGTTGCGACTTAAGCTCTTGTACAAGAAAATTCCTACACCTCCCACAGCTACAGTCAACAAGAGAGGAAGTCTTAGCGGCTCGGGATCAGGTATTATGGTTTTCTTCTTTGTTCTTACTTGACGGGATCGTTCCCCTGCACTATCACGTTCCCGAAGAAGATTGCTAAGGCAATCTAATTGGTGCATAACTTGTCGTTGCCCCCTCACGATTCCTGATATCTAATCACAGATCGACAAGTCGGGGAAAGTCGTAAACATATATCTAATGGACAGGGATTGCAGAATGACAGCTGAGCTTAGCTATTTACCTCATCCATTAAAGGAGAATCCTTAGCCAGCTGGGAGAAGGATGAAGAATTGGGTATAATGGAACCAGTCAAGGAGCCATTACCCAATCCAGAGACGAAACAAGAAGTCGGTACAGAACCGTTGCATGTTTCCGCTTGGAGATTCAGGTTGTGGTGGCTTGGAGAATTCGTCTTGAAGCTCAACTTTGAATTTAACTCCTCGATTCGAGTTGTAAACTCGTCCATTCGATCATTGAGTGACGAAATTTGTTCAGAAAGCTGAGTAATGGCTCCCTGTGCAATGGTTTAAAGAAATTAAAGTAAGACAAATTTGGAACTTTGGACAGATAATATGGGTATCATGAGTATTCATCAGCAAGCCAAACAACACCGGGTATCGTGAACGTGGATCTACCTGGTTCGCAACCATTGTCGAAGACTCCGTGTTGCTGTCGACAAATCTTTGGTTGTTGGAAGCATATCCAGTCAGCTTTTTCTCCCTTTGGGTTGTATATGACTGAGATATGCCACTGCTCAATAGAAGTTTTGGCAAATTAGACATAGCAGTAAACATTTTTATGAAAGGAGATTTGTTCTGATTGTGAACAAGTACTGATAGCTCAAAATGGTTCCTTATGTTTCTACACGAAAATAATCTACGACTCCGAATCATTGGTCTTAAGCGTTCAAAAGCATTGAACGTGGATCTAAGTCTACCGTTAGCAGATGTTGTCCTCTTTGGGCTTTCCCTTTCAGGCTTCCCCTCAAGGTTTTTAAAACGCGTCTGCTAAGGAGAGGTTTCCACACCCTTATAAAGAATGTTTCGTTCTCCTCCCACATCTATTGGAGAAGGGAACGAGTGCCAGCGAGAACGCTAGGCCCCATGCATGTTTTTAATTTAAATGTTTATTTACTTCATTTAGTATTTCGTTGTGTCGTTTTAAAGATGTTTTCGAACACGTAAATCCATAGCAGTATTTTGAGATGAAATTTATGTCTAACGAAGAAGTTTAAACATTTATTTCCACATAGAAATGATTATGCTATGATGACGATAGTGACTCTAGGTAAGTAGAAATCTAGGGTCATATTAGAAAGGCTTATAAAAAACTTGAACCACAAAAAACGTCTAACCTTTTGAGATTTCTATTTCTCAAGGACACTCTATCAGCAGAGGCTCTAGAGAGTGCTTCAATGGGGCTTGAAACCAGATCCTCGTCAAGACTGAGTTTAGACTTCAAATCATCTGGCAAAGCCTGTAGAATGATATGATCATGCCAAAGAATTGAATGCAAATAAATTAGATTGTAAGAAGATTTCATACCATGACTTCATTTACAAGCTTCTCCAGTTGAATCTGTTCAATGTAGGTACGAGGAATGTAGGAACCATCCAAGCCGAGCTGCTCCGCTACATGTTTTACGACTAGCCGATCCTTACCTTGTACCTATTTCACCAAGAAGTGAAAGGTTCGATATTTAACAATTCGCATACTACTCAGCAAATGGAGAGGGAAAAGGGAAGAATCAGATAATCATCAACAAGCAGAATGCTAGATTATTGAGAAGAACAAGAACAAAAAGGTATAGAGCTATATGGCCAACTGGAATGAATATCAAGTATATATCACAACGAAATAACAATACCGTTCGAGTACCTGAACGTTCTGGCGATTTAATTGTTCCAGCCAATCAATTTTGACACACACTCTGTGATCTGAGAATACATGGCTCTTTCTTTTAAGAATTGTTGCTATTGTGTATCCTAAGGCCATCAGTCCACCAAGAAGGCGCACACTGACCTCGAAAGTTATTCTCGGAGATATTATAAATGGATTGTCGGTAACCCATTCCTGTATCGTTCAATAAACGTTATTCAGTAGTCATCAAAACAGAATACATGAGATTAAAATGACACAAGTTTCTGATTTATGGGTTTATAATAAACCAATTTTGCACATTTTACATTAACGACATCTAAACTATCTAGTTCGAGCACAGACAGGTCTACAGAACATCAATCATCGAACCCGAGCAGCATTAATTCACAGGCTTGGATGACAATCCCCGAAGATTTCATAATCAGCAAATCATAAATGCAATATATAATCTAACAAAATTAAAGAAGAGCAATGCAACATAGTTTCTCCTACAGCACCCTGATTCATAGTTTCTCCTACAGCATCCAATCAACTAATGTACCACAGATCGCTTTATGAACAAGAAGTATACTAAAGAGCTTCATGCATACGTAAAAATTCAGTCCGAACTGTATCAGGTAAACAGATGAAACAAAACGTTCTCTAAACTCATACACTTCGAAAATTAAAGTCGACTCCTGATACGGATCTTAGCAAATCAATTTGGAGTGATGATAAGTAACTAGATAAAACCTAGAGTGCAAGCACCAGCTAATTAGATTAGCCATGTTAGAAAATTATGACACGAGCTAAGCACCATATACAACTTATTTTTTACGCATAAAAAGAGCAGAGGACTAGGAAAGTAATCCGAAAAGTTCGGTAACGTGGATGATAAAGAAGCCACAATAAGTGTAGAACACTAAGATAAAGTCAAGAACACATGAGAGTACTCAGCTGACAACCTCAAACATGAGACTGTATTTTCCTTCTTTGTTGCGCATCCTTAGATATGATTGACAAGACTCGGGATCTTCACCCGGTGGCAACAGATATATGTCGTACGTCTGCTCCAAATGTTCTGTATGATCTTCAGATAATACAGCCTTAATTTGATCCACTGTTATCTTTCTTGCTGACTACAAAGACAGTGCAAACAGGCTGTCAATGTAGAAAAAGACCCCAAGAAAAACGACATTTCGGTGTTTCTCGTTACTAGTACCTAAAAAACTTAAGGGCCAAAAGAATAACCTTCAATATGTAAGTGGGACTTTGAAATCCTGTAAAGGGATTGAATTTGTTGATGATTTTTATATGCGCAGTTTCAAGATCTGGTTCGATAAAAGCCTTGTACATTGGATACACCTGCGGGAAAAATAGTTTACTTGAGAACTCTGAAGTTACTATAACAAAATGCTAAGCAGGAGAGAACAAACTGTTTCAGAAATTTGATGAATAATTTCTTCTGGTTCTTGGCCAGCACGTTGGATGTCACGTAACACCCGTTTCACAAGGTCAAAGTGAACTCCACCTCTAACAGAGACTCGAAGGTCCAACAGGGGCCGCAATCTTTCATTTAACGCATAAATTCCCTCGATGATCACAATCCTTGAGCTTGGAGCCTCAACTGTCCTGTAACGAAAGCAAAGGAGAACAAAATATTGTAAACATGTGCCAGATTTTTTCTTCCGAATTCTATCCTTTCGTGAACGAACACGTAAGATATAACTACAAAGGCAACAATCAAATTCTTCGCAACATGTTTAAATGGGACCTTTTTGTCACTTAACTTATGCTATGTTTAATACTTAATAGTAAGCTGGCCTATTGAAAAGATTAACCAACCTGTATCCAATTCTGGAACTAGATTTGAAATCATAAATAGGGACCTGAACTTGCTTCCCTGCTTTTAGATCTTGGACATTTTGGAGCAAGGTGTCGTAGTCAGTTAAGCGTGGATCTGTAATAAAACGTCAAGGAAACCAGTTAAAGTTTTAACCATACATCCCAAATTAAATTTTTCGGCCCGTTTTGATCGATGTACAGGTAAATTTATACAGATAATGTCAACCAGCTGTGAATTTCAAATTGTCACAAGAGAATCACCACTCATATTATCCAAGCACTATCTAATCTTAGTGCTAAAATAAAATGACATATTTCCAAGATACCACTCCAATACAACTTGCTATAATAATTCATTTTGGAAAACAAAATGCTATCAAACTAACATTTGATACTGCTACAATAAACTCGAACATGTATATCTTACACCAAAGAAACAAATAATTCACAAAACAATCATGCAAACCAATTACCAGTTCTAGTCTCATTGCAAAATCACCAAAACTAATTGTTTCCACTCTACAAGGATTCTATTCTAGGTGCTGTTCTCATATCATAATCATGAAGTCGCACAAAATAGCTTCCGTTTTACGGGAATTATTTCTCCGTAATGCATTTCAAACAGAATTCAATAACCTATGCCCAATTCAATCATTTGGCTAAGAACACTAACATATATCTCAACAACGTTGACTAAACACTTGATGAACTTGTTAAGAATCAAGAGTTACTTAGAACAGCATTAATGAGGCATCTGCAGGATAGTTCACAAAAAACTGAAGAAACTAAAGGTCATTTTACCATCAAAGTTGCCATCGACAATTCGACTTGCATCATTATAATCATCCATTGATATGATAGCAATACTGGGCATGAAGTTCATTATCTTTTCTGTGAAAACTGTTTTTCCAGCCCCAGAAGGACCAGCTAAACCAACCAATATAATTCCTTCATTCTTCTGTGCTAGCAGCTGGCAGGCACGAATAACTATGAAGAACCCTTTCTCAAATGACAAAGGATCTTGGATTGAAACAATTTCATAGCGATCCGAATCCTTTCTCTTAACCAATCTCACTTGATCTTTCAATAGACCTGCCCGTTTCTGATGAGATTCAGAACCAGAATGATCTTGAGCCATTAAACTGAGCTGCTACTTTCCTCACAAAAATGCTGCAAGATAAACAGATCTGTGAATGAACAATGATAGAATCAAACAGAATTGCAACAACAACCTATGAAATCAATCAATTATTAGTAGAAAACTGCTACATATTGATATATGCGTATCATATTTTTGCAATAACAATGTAAGGTAAATGAACTAAGAGGGTACAATATGCTCATCTTCAAAATGACATTCCAGGACTCGATTACATTTTGCAACCACAGAACAATGATTGAGGCGAAATTCAGACAAATCTAACAAAACTTCCAAGAAAATAAACGAAGAAGCAAAATACATTCAAAGGAAACAGAGCAATCAAGTAAAATCCAACCAAACACCTTATAAAATCACAATTAAACAAAAATAACAAAAGCCCCCCTTCGAAATGACAAAAATACGACGAACAATCACAATAAGAATCACTCAGAAAGCAAATTAACAAAAAAAAAACCACAAAAAATCGAGCGCCCCAGAATAAAAAATTCAGAGAAGAAAGCGAGACCAATCACAGTGGCTCTGCTTTAACTAACAACCACCCATTTGACTACGACAGAATGTACACAAGTAACGGAATGGACAAGAGATGAAAGAAAAAGATAGAAAACGATTGGAAAACGAATCACCATCCATGAATCACGACAATGAAGATATCAATTCCGGAATTTACTAAAAGAAAGAGAGAGAGAGAAGATGAGATTGAAGCCAAAAACCCCTTATGGCATTTGATTCGAAAGCACTCACCGATTGAGAGGGAGTTTTGTGATCACAATGGGTCACAAATGAGCACAGCCGCAGCTTAGATGGCTGCCCATTTCCACCATTGTAAGGTCGGTTATATAATGATTCCCTTTGCCTCTGGTTTCTTCCTACACAAAGAAGCAGCTAAAATTTATGGAATTTATATATTTATTAATATATAGATATATAGATATATATATATTCTGCTTACTTTCTCCTTTATTTGAGTTTTGGGAAGTGCGAATTCCAGAGAATCTGCAGACGCTCTTAAATGAAAATCGAGACAAGGACTTCAGAGAAGAGGAAAACTGGGAGAAATGGTATTTCTTTTTTAATTTATATATATATTTTAGAATTTATTTTCATATTTTGAGTAATTTCTTCCATTATTAATTTTAAAATTCACAATTTTTTTTCCCATAATTAATTAGTACCATTCTTATAAAAACATAGAGAGAAAAAAAGTTTTAAAAAAAACTTATAATTTAACGAACATCTGATTCTAAATCTGAATTGTTATCGATTTATTGATCTATGTTCTTCTTTTTTGTACGGGTTAGTGGCTGGAATCTCCAGTCCCGACTATGTAATTGAAATATTTGTGAAAAATAAAGGTAATATTACAATTTTTGAAAGAAAATACATAAAATTTTAAATAAATGGCAGAATTTTCGAGCATCATTATAACCCTATCAATTATATATAATAATATTACAACTTTTGGAAGAAAAAAATGTAAATTTTTAAATAATTGGCAGAATTCTCGAGCATCATTATTGCCCATTCAATTGTATTTATAGGGTAATATTACAACTTTCGAAAGAAAAAAATATAAATTTTTAAATAAATAGCAGAATTCTCGAGCATTATTATAACCCGTCAATTATATAAATATAGGGTAATATTACAACTTTGGAAAGAAAAAATATAAATTTTTAAATAAATAGCAGAATTCTCGAGCATCATTATAACTCCGTCAATTATATATATATATATATATATATATATATATATATATATATATATATATATATATAACGTACAAACACGACTTTGGAAAAAAGTATAATTAGGGTTTAGGGTATGCAATATATTCCTTTTATGCATTTTCAAAATTAATTTAGAAACAAAAAAAAATTGTATTTAAATCATATGCTACCAAATATGGGAATTTTTTTGTTCATTAGAAATGGACTCCTTTTAAGATTCTTTTCTTGCCATAATTAGAGTAAGAAACACCTAAAATTGAATAAATAGAATCAAATTATTATGTATGTTTTAAATTAATTTTTTAATTATTTAGATATCGAGCCCTGTGCTCTTAATGTCGAGCTAGAACGAGAGTTATGATGAGATCTGGGAATCAAATCAAATTGTCCATCACTGGATCTCACATTGGTTGGAGAGGGAACGAAGCATTCCTCAAGTGTGAAAATCTCTCTCTAGTAAATGCATTTTAAAACTGTGAGGTTGATGACAATACGTAACGGGTCAAAACGGACAATGTCTACTAGTGGCGGGCTTGGACGGTTACAAATGGTAGCAGAGCTAGTCACTGGATGATGTGTGCACTGATCAGAGTAGGGCTAGACCATGAACTTGAACTGTTACAAATGTTATCAGAGTCAGTCATCAAACGATGCGATGCATTGGTCGGAGTAGGGCTAGACCCTCTCCAAAGTAGACGCATTTTAAAACCGTGAGACTGACGAAGATTGGTCACAGTAGGGCTAGACCCTCTCCAAAGTAGACGCATTTTAAAACCGTGAGACTGACGAATATTAGTCGGAGTAAGGGTAGACCCTCTCCTAAGTAGACGCATTTTAAAACCGTGAGACTGAC
>NW_019268527.1:4169988-4195023 GCF_002738365.1 Cucurbita moschata
ATTATATATATATATATATATATATATATATATATATATATATATATATATATATATAACGTACAAACACGACTTTGGAAAAAAGTATAATTAGGGTTTAGGGTATGCAATATATTCCTTTTATGCATTTTCAAAATTAATTTAGAAACAAAAAAAAATTGTATTTAAATCATATGCTACCAAATATGGGAATTTTTTTGTTCATTAGAAATGGACTCCTTTTAAGATTCTTTTCTTGCCATAATTAGAGTAAGAAACACCTAAAATTGAATAAATAGAATCAAATTATTATGTATGTTTTAAATTAATTTTTTAATTATTTAGATATCGAGCCCTGTGCTCTTAATGTCGAGCTAGAACGAGAGTTATGATGAGATCTGGGAATCAAATCAAATTGTCCATCACTGGATCTCACATTGGTTGGAGAGGGAACGAAGCATTCCTCAAGTGTGAAAATCTCTCTCTAGTAAATGCATTTTAAAACTGTGAGGTTGATGACAATACGTAACGGGTCAAAACGGACAATGTCTACTAGTGGCGGGCTTGGACGGTTACAAATGGTAGCAGAGCTAGTCACTGGATGATGTGTGCACTGATCAGAGTAGGGCTAGACCATGAACTTGAACTGTTACAAATGTTATCAGAGTCAGTCATCAAACGATGCGATGCATTGGTCGGAGTAGGGCTAGACCCTCTCCAAAGTAGACGCATTTTAAAACCGTGAGACTGACGAAGATTGGTCACAGTAGGGCTAGACCCTCTCCAAAGTAGACGCATTTTAAAACCGTGAGACTGACGAATATTAGTCGGAGTAAGGGTAGACCCTCTCCTAAGTAGACGCATTTTAAAACCGTGAGACTGACGAAGATTGGTCACAGTAGGGCTAGACCCTCTCCAAAGTAGACGCATTTTAAAACCGTGAGACTGACGAATATTAGTCGGAGTAAGGCTAGACCCTCTCCTAAGTAGACGCATTTTAAAACCGTGAGACTGACAACGATTGGTCAGAGTAGGGATAGACCCTCTTCATCGTAGACGCACTTTAAAACCGTGAGACTGACGAATATTAGTCGGAGTAAGGTTAGACCCTCTCCTAAGTAGACGCATTTTAAAACCGTGAGACTGACAACGATTGGTCAGAGTAGGGCTAGACCCTCTCCATAGTAGACGCATTTTAAAACCGTGAGACTGACGAAGATTGATCGGAGTAGGGCTAGACCCTAAACTTGAACAGTTACAAATAGTACAAGTGTTAGTCATCAGACGATGCGATGCACTGATCGAAGTAGGGCTAAACCCTCTCCATAATAGGTGCGACTAACAAGGATTGGTCAGAGTAGGACTAGACCTTCTCCATAGTAGACACGTTTTAAAACCGTGAGGCTAATAGAGATACATAATAGGTTAAAGCGAATGATATGAACTTCAAAGTTTCCGAAGATTTCATTATTCAAATCCAAGAATACAAAACATTACAAAGATTTCTAAACTCCAAGAAACAAACCCAGAATTTCATACAATGTAAAGAACAGATAGCAATGTTAAAGAACAGATAGCAATGTTAAAGAACAGATAGCAATTTCTTCAAAGGAACACAAAAAATGATATCAAGTGTTGATAAACCTGCAGTTTGTTCTAACTTCCCCAGTGAAATAGCTATCAGAGTTAGTGATATTCCCCAACTTCACCATGGAATCAGAGAATTGCTGAAAGAAAGCAAGTGGTTCAGCAGCATATTTCTTCACCAGTGCTCTTGTTTCCATGCCAAGAAGGCTTGAATACAGTTCCTGGTCTGAGTTCATAAGCCCTTCTCCTCTCATCAGCATGTGGAAATAGGAGTTGTCAAACACCTCTGGTGTCACATTGTCCATTGCTGTTATGTTGTTCTCTGCAGCTTTCCCAACTCGGGGGCAGATAGATCTCAACTTGTCGAGATACGACTTCGAGATCGGGTTGTTACCGTTGTTGGAAGTTGCTTCAAAATCCCCGTAAATCCTTTCTCTGAAATTCTCGCACCTCGCCATCCCGATCGTGTGTGCTCCTGAACGTATTTAACATGGTATCAGAATACGACGAGAAATTTTTCGTGTTTTTGCCGCTTACACTTCCAAAATAATGTCTAGTTAATCTCTATACTTCAAAAAGACTATAATAAGTCACGAAGTTCGAGTTCCGTGTCTACCTTGTCTCTACTGATAATTCTATAAGTTTAACGTTCAAGTCTACCTAAAAGTGGCTATTTGTGAGATCCCACATCAATTGGAGAGAGTAACGAGTGCCCGCGAAAACGCTGGGCCACGAAAGGGGTGGATTGTGAGATCCCACGTCGATTGGAGAGACGAATGAGTGCCAACAAGGACTCTAGGCCTCGTAGGGGGTGGATTGTGAGATCTCACGTCGCTTAGGGAGGAGAATGAAACATTCTTTGTAAGGGTGTGGAAACCTCTCTCTAGAAAACGCGTTTTAAAACCCTTGAGGGGGAAGTTAGACAAAGACAATATCTGCTAGCAGTGGTGGGCTTGGGCCATTACACTATTATTCACGAAACTGAATGTTCAAGGATTTATTCGAAAGCTTTTCGAGGTACAACGAGTACATAAACACAACCTCGAAAGCTTTATCGAGAAGCTAAACACACAGAACCTCGAAAACTCGAGAACGAAACTTATGATTAACCTCAGGGTTCCCAAATCAAATTGTAACACTACAATACCTGATAGAGCTACCATGTCAGTGACAGAGAGACCCTGATAAAGAAACTTGGAGATGATACTCAGCAGCCCCTCATTGGCAGAGGGAAGATTTGCATCTGCTAGTTCATAACCCGCAGTTGTGGAATCCATTCTTCCAAGAGGAACCTCCCAGTAAGGACCGCCCACCTGAAAAACAAGACATTACAACATTTTCACACTGTCCAAGTCCAAGCTCACCACTGGTCGATATTGTTCTCTTTGGGCTTTCCCTTTCGGGTTTCCCATCAAAGTTTTTAAACGCGTCTGTTAGGGAGAGGTTTTCACATCCTTATAAAGAATGTTTTGTTCTCCTCTCCAACCGACGTGGGATCTCTCAATCCAATCCCCTTGGAGAAGGGAACAAGTGCCAGCGAGTACGTTGGGCCCTGAAGAGGTGGATTGTGAGATCCCACGTCGGTTGGAGAGGAGAACGAAGCATTCTTTATAAAAGTGAGGAAACCTCTCACTAGCAAACGGGTTTTAAAGGAAAAGCCGAAATAGGACAATATCAGGTAGCGGTGGGCTTGGACGGTTAGCTTATGGTGCTAAAGAATTTGAGCTAATAGTTACCAGAATCACTGCATCCCTGGCTGCAATAGTGAGTATGTCTGCACAAGAAACAATCCCTGGACATTCAGATTCAAGGCTATTCTTTATCCTGTCAATGATTCTAAAGCCTTTCAGGGAGTGAATGTTGGTGGAAGCCTTTTTCTCTCCCTGCAACGTTATCGTGTCGTCCAGCAGAACCGACCCGTCACACCCCTATTTCAAATTCTAACCATTAGTTCGATTTGCACAACTATCTTGATTAAAAGCGAAAGTTGGTTATTGTAACCGTCCAAGTCCACGGCTAGTAAATATTGTTCGCTTTGGCCTCTTACATATCGGCATCAGCCTCATGGTTTTAAAAAGTGTTTGCTAGGGAGATGTTTCCACGCCCTTATAAGGAATGTTTCATTCCCCTCTCCAACTAACGAGGGATCTCACAATCGATCCCCCTTGGGGGCCTACTGTCCTTGCTGGCACATCGCCCTGTGTCTGGCTCTAATACCATTTGTAACAGCCAAAACCCACTGCTAGCAAATATTATCCGCTTTGACCCGTTACGTATCGCCATTAGCCTCACAGTTTTAAAACGCATTAGCTAGGGAGAGGTTTCCACACCCTTATAAGGAATGTTTCGATCTCCTCTCCAACCGACGTGGGATCTCACAATCCACCCCCCTTGAGGGTCTAGCGTCCTCGTTGACACATCGCCCAGTGTCTGGCTCTAATACCATTGGTAACAGCCCAAGCCCATTGCTAGCAAATATTGTTCGCTTTGACCCGCTACGTATCGTCGTTAGCCTCACAGTTTTAAAACGCATCTGCTAGGGAGAGGTTTCCACACCCTTATAAGGAATGTTTTGTTCCCCTCTCCAACTAACGTGGGATCTCACAATCCACCCCCCTTGGGGGCCCAACGTCCTCGCTAGCACAGCGCCCAGTGTCTATCTCTAATACCATTTATAACAGTCCAAGCCCACTCTAGCAAATATTGTCCACTTTAGCCCGTTACCATCAGCCTCACAGTTTTAAAACGCGTCTACTAGAGAGGAGATTTACACACCTTTGTAAGGAATACTCCATTCCCCTCTCCAACTAATATGAGATCACACAGTTACTTACCAGGGGCAGAGTCCTTCAGTAACGTTTACTTAATCGTTCTTTACTTACCCTTTACCATCAGCAAGAAACATTTCTAATATCGTACATAAACAACAAAATCAAGACTCTTATTTCCTTTTTCCGTGCTTGAAAAACGAAACAAAAACATTATCAAACACGCCCGGATCGAAGTAGCTAAGTTTTATTCAAGAGCTGATGAAAACATGATGAGCATCATAAAGATGAAGCAATACAAAAGTGAATAGAAAGAGGAGAAGAACCTGAACAAAGCAGTCATGGAAGTGCAAGCGGACAACAAAAGCTGCATTGCGTGGGTCAGAAAGCACTGCACACTCCATCTCTTTCCTCACAACCTGCAACACAGTGGGACAAGTTTTGGCATAGTAATCCAACGTCAAGCTGTGGCTCACAGACAAGAAACCACAAAGCCCCATCAGCCCATAAACAAGGCAAGGGGAGAGATTTGAGATACCCATCTTTTACCACTCATTTCTTCAATGCCCTTGCATCAAGCTTTTTAAAGGCACTACTTTCAGTTTTGGCTGCTTTCTTGCAGGGCTGCATTATGGACAGTTCTTGAGGTCAAGAGTGGATGCAACTAATATTGGTCTGGTTGTTGGGTCTTCCCAAACAAAACCCAAAAAAGAACAGGGAGAAAGGACAGACAGAGGGTTAAGGTAAGCTAGAACAAACCCTTGTTCGGTCATAATATATGTCTTAACTAGCTAAACAAGGCTCGTTCTTTCTCGGAATGATCCTGTAAAGAGGTAGAAAAATTCATCAAAAGTTCGAAATTCTCAATTTCTAGAACAGGTGTAAGCGTGGGGGTTTAGAGTTCATAGCTGAACAAGAAAACATCGATCAAAAATCAAACACCACCTTGGAATGAATTATAGCATTGAATTTTTCTCCAATGCTTTAGAGTTGTTGAGAAAAATATCACATTTCAAATTTGGAAGGATTTTTATAATAACTTCTATGAACTTTTTTCTCGTTTTTGCTTAAAATATATTTTGATTTCAACCGTTTTCACTTTGTTTTTTCCTCTAAAGTTTCAAGAACAGAAGTATTAAATTTAGATGATGACTACTTGTTAAAATTACTTTTGTTTTCAATTTTTTTTTTAATTCTACCTTTTGAAATTTAATTTTAAAATGTGATAAAAACTTTAATAAATATAATATTTCTGGTAAAATACTCAATTTATTTTTTATTAAATTAAAATCTGTATAACAATATATTATAAATTATATGATATTTACAAAATAATAGTTATATAAAATTTATAACTAAAAAAATATGCTCATAAATAAATTAATTAATTAATAATAGTGCAGATTCAACTTAATTGTATAAATATACTATAGAACACATATTAAACAATTATTTAAATTAAAATTAATTTTCTACATATACTATCAAGCCAGATTACCTATCATGTGTACCAATCTTATAAATTAAAATTAATTTTCTACATATACTATCAAGCTAGATTACCTATCATGTGTACCTATCTTATTCAAATCAATGCTAAAATTTATTAAAACCACGTGATTTTTAAATTTTGGGAACAAAAAATTGCTTATTTTACTTTCCGATAATGTACAACCTTATACCGTTTATGTGAGAAGGGCGGTGGAAAAAAATGGCATGATTGTACATTTTTTAACCTCTTTCTTATGTGTCTGTATCTAATTGATTATGCTCGTATTGTCATTTTGAACTTGAAAACGATTGAAAGTTAAGTTCTTATGCCCTCATGCTTGAGATTTATCGGGTCTAATGTGAACTATGAAAATTTGAATGTCTAACACGAAGTATTAATTAAAACAAAGATTGGGTATCAATTATTTTGAATTAAAAGTAAAATCAAACGTTAAATTAAGTTTCCATAATGACTCACTCACAGGCATCGTACCATTGTTCGAGATTCGTAGGGGCATTATTTTGCAATCTGTAAAATTCTGGTTTCCAAGTCCGATAGGAAAGGCCCAATAATCCGTGGAAAAGTAGGCCCAGTCGCCGCCGCCGCCGCCCGCACTCCGCCATCCAGACGACTGCTCTGGATCTCAACTACGAAGCCTCCGTTGCCACCATAGCTTCCAAGCCTCTCTCTTAATACAACACACTCCCATGTCGTCCCTTAGACCAGCCGAACAATTTCAGTTTCAGATATCCTTCACTTCTCCCAATGCTACTCCCTGGCATCATCTCCGCCTCTTTCTCCTGCTCCGTTCGTCTCTGTAACCCCAACTGCGCGCATCCTCGGAACGTCGCTGTCTCCGCCCAATCCTCGCCGGTCAATGCTAGCTACAGCGTCTCCGACAAGGACCTCGAATCCCGAGGCTTCTTCCTCAACCTCGACCAAACGAACTCGGTCTTCGCTGCCGTTGGATTCCCTAAACGCGATCCGGATAAGATCAAGATTGCGTTGGAGCACACGGACGCGTTGCTCTGGATCCAATACAGTAAAACGTAGCGGCCAGTGGCGACGGCGTGCTCGACGCGATTGTTTGGGATGTGGTGATGGATCCTTCCTTCCAAGGGCTTGGTTTGGGAAAGGCTGTGATCGAGAGGATTATCGAGGACTTACTGCGTAACAGGCATTTTAAATATCGCATTGAAATCGGAGCCTCGCGTGCTAGGGTTCTACAGACCTCTAGGTTTCGTCGCGGATCCAGATGCGATCCGTGGAATGGCGTATTCGAGAAAGAAAAAGAAAAATCAAATACAGAAATGCTCAAATCCAACAGCGTCCGATTCAACCACAGTATTTAATTACCAAAGCGTTCGATCTTTTCCCGGTGAAATTCGAGAAGAGGAAAAAAGCAATAAATCAAGTCAACTTTCCATTTCTATTACCATTGAGATCAAAATTTCGGATCAAACAGACGACGAAAGAATCAAAACACGATTCCGATTCGAGATTAGGATGAAAAACAAGAATAGCAAAAGAGCATACCTCCGATCGAACGCCGGATTAGGAAACATCCTTAGTACTGTGCAAGAACGCGGCAGAGCAAAGAATGGTAGCAATAAGAGCAAAAATTCCCAAACCTATGACGAGAGAAATTCCGGCGACGAACAAATCCAATAGGCCTTGAATGCTCAAACTGATCAGCATCTTCTTCTTCAACTTGCTATTCTGCGTGCAAGAGTAAAAATCGAAACGCAAACGGCCATGGCCATTAACAGATGCAGAGGCAGCAAAATTACGACACGCCTCACTGCTCTGCGATGGAAATCACCGTACAACGTGTCAACTTCTGTGAAATTGTACATATGGATGCCTTTCTGCGTGTTTCTCTCTTGGATATGGTTCTTTCGTGAATTATGAATTATTTAATTATTTAATTTGCTTTATTTTCCTCCAGGAAAATTCATTTTTCCTTTAATTTTATTTTATTCTTAAAATCAATTTTAATATTAGTCATTTGATCTTTATATAAAACAATTTAAATGTCTCTTAAATTTTATGGAATGAAAAGGAATATTAAAAAAAAAAAAAAAACAAAAACCTACTAATTAATAATAAATATTTATTAAAAATCCTTAAACTATATTTTAACCAATCATTTTTTTATTTTTCGGTCTATAAATCTCTCTCATATATAATTTTATTTCTAGTTATGGTTCATCACGAATGCTAACTCCAAATTTCAACCTTATTTCGAGGGTTGTAGTTCTTTTTCTCGTTCTTGAAGTGATTCAAGTTTATGGTTGTGTAATACGGATTGAAAGAAGATTGCTTACAAATATCATTAACCACTGAATTGAAAGATCTATCTCGTATCTGGTACTGCACGGTTCCATTCTGTAAGAACTCTGAATTTCTTATGTAGTTTCACATACAACTTGTAATCCTCTGAGCTACAGGTCCCATCCCGTCGAACCCGTAGCTTCTGGTTAGGAATGGGCGGACCACCAAGCCTTGCAAAAGCAGGGGGTTGGGCCGATTCAATGGCCCCAGGTCACTTCTCGAAAACAAGAGCTAAGGGTCCACCCAAAAAGGTCAATCGAAAATATATGTATGTATGTATAATTTGAATGACTTAATCTAAGTGTATAAATTATTATAAAATAATGGTTAAAATTTCAAAATAGGTAAAATTCACATTATAAAAAAATTATATTTTCAACTATAAAATTAAATTATATAAATGTGAAATTAAAGCATGTAACTAATACATTATTCGATAAATTATGTTTAAATTAACGTAAATTTATAACTAATTAATGAAAGACATAATAATATAAATTATATTTAATCCATATAAATACACTATGGGTCCCTAAGGAGGCGTAAGGAAGTAAGGAAAGGTGGCCAAGCCGACCACTTTGGAGAGAAACGGAAGCCATGCGGGGTGGAGATGTAATTGATGTTGAAATTGAAGTACGCTTGTCTTGATTTTGTTCGTCCAAATCCGAGAAGCAATTGATTAGAACAATGGAGTTGGAAGCTGATCTTGCAAACAAAAAAGACATCGATTAAATTAGTTCATCTTTATTTCAGAACTACCGACCTTCAATTCAGTTCTTCTTCTTACATCTGGATTCGATGTGACACTGTACTTTAATCCTCCTCCCACGCTCTCATCCACTCCATCGGGCATCGCCTAAACCCAAGCAAAAAGGAGGAAATGAGGTACGGATGATTAGAATTATGCTGTTTATCTTTCTACGTATTCGAAATATTCTAGTGATTGGAAGGAAAAAAGTTCGGTGAGACTTGTCAATTGCTGTCGACTTTTTGATCTAATCCTGTAGTAAATTAATTTGCAAGTGGATTTCAAGTCGAAGAGGCGAAAAGAAGAGGAAACATTAATTTAAAGCATATGTGATTAATTTATTGTTAGAACCATGGGAAAGCTTGACTTCGGTGTGCTATGGCGGACACTTGGTGGAGTCGTGTGCTTAAATAATCATTTGGATAACATTGGGGGTTATGACATTAGGAGCAATTTTCTGTTCCTTTTGGAGTTTCTTGGCTTTTTTGCTTTAAGTAGGATAAATGGGTGGATAGGAAGAAGATTGACGCGACTTTTTGATCCAAGTGGTTTTTTATTGGGTTGGTATACGGTGCAGCAATTCTGCTTTTCAACGTCTAAGTTTAGGACAAGGTTTGGAGTTTCTTGAATGACGCATGCAAGTGAATGAAACAAAAAGGGAAAATGAAACCAGAGCCTATCAATTTGAATGGAATGGTAGCCACTTGCCAACGCCAAGCCAGATTTTTGGTATGGTTGTGCTTCACAGCCAAGGTGTTTGATGAAATGCTTCACAGAAAGAGCTGCTGCAGCGATTTAGGTAAATGATGTGAACAACCTAATTGGGTCCCTCCAACCCAATATTTCAGTGCTTAATGAGTCATCAGACTTCTAATTAAGTTGGTAATTAGAACTTGAGAGTTTGCCTTTTTGTGTTAACCTTCATTACGTCATTGATTCAGAAGGTGTTATTGGCTGCTTCAGTTCAATGCACTATGCTTCTGTAGTCTGGTGGTGGGAGTTCTTTAGGTAAAGTTCTAGCCTGAGTTTGACTTTAACGCCATTAGTCTTTGTTTTAACCTTTGAATTCTTTCACCTTTGACATGATTTCATCCGTCACCACTTATGAGCATATATGTATCTGTGCCTGTGCGTGTTTATATCTACATTAGATGCATATCAAGCTGTACACTGATAGGGTCATTACAATCATGTGTTTAAGCCTTATGCTCATGTAAATTTCTCAAGAACTGTAGCTTTACTTTGTTAAATTGGCCCACTTTTCCAACTTTATCATCCTATAAAAACCCATTATTTCTCCTGCTCTTATCACTGGCCTCCCCATCAGCAATCTTCTAGACAAACCCCCTGAAGCCACTATCAACAAAAGTTCTCAAACATGGTTCCAGCTGAAATGACTGGCATCCAGTTTTTTCCATCTGAAAACGCTTTTCAAATTCCTTCAAATATTGGCATGATCCAGAACAGCTTTCAGACCTTCCATCATTTGAATGACTTTCTAGGAAACCAACCAATGTCTCACGTCCCTCATCCTGGCCTTGAATTCCTTGCACAATCCTTAAGTTTTAGCTACAACTCAACATCTGATGAAGCCGAGGAACAACAGAAAAGTATTATTGATGAGAGAAAGCAAAGGAGAATGATTTCTAATAGAGAATCAGCTCGTAGATCACGGATGAGAAAACAGAAACACCTTGATGAGCTTTGGTCTCAGGTGCTTAGGCTTCGCTCTGAGAACCATGAGCTGGTGGACAAGTTGAACCACATATCTGATTGCCATGAAAAGCTTCTTCTGGAGAATGCCAAGCTGAAGGAGGAAGCCTCTGATCTTCGTCAGATGCTCAGTCACCTGCAAATTGGCAGACCTTACACTCCTTGCTTGAGTGACCTTGAAGATATTCCCAGCAACACTGTACATCTCAGAGCTGAATCTTCATCATGCCAGTCCATCGCCAACTCCATGGATAACCTACTCTTCATGGAGGATAAATCTTTAACTTTCTAAACTTCTAGTTCTTTTTATCTAGTTTTGTTATTAGTCATCAGTCTTTGCTTTGAGCTTGTATGAGATCAGTAGTAGAATAAGATTGTTTTGGCTTTCAACCAGAGGTTGAATCCGGAGTTTTCTCACTACCTGTTAAAATTAGCATTCATGAAACCAATTGCTCTCTGCCCGCCGCATATACAAAATGAAGCTGGAGAAGCAAAGTACCTGAAAATGATATATTCATATTGGATCATGAGTGCCTGATTCATAACTTCATCATTTTCTTTTAAACCCCACCAGCTTACATCATTAAAGCTCCACAAAGGAGAGAAATGGATAGGAAACAGGAAACAATTTAACAGAGGAAGTAAGATTTTTGTCCAGTGAGCTAAGTGTATGGAGTAAAAACAACCAAAGTTCTGCACAGAATAAGAGGGGCACAATAGGACAAGCCATGGTGGAGGTGCTGCTGTTAGTGGCTCATCATTGAAATGAATACCATAAGATGCCAAACTTTTGAAAATGGTATCCACTAATACAAAATACCCTATTACCTTGCTATCTCTCTTTTGTCTATTATGGTAAGCTGATTCAAACAATCAAGCTTAACAGTTCATATCTATATACTGTTCAATCAGGCAGAAATCTCAGAGCAAGGTATTTGACTCTCTCTCTCTCTCTTTTTCTCTAGTTAATGCATTAGAATTTGTTGCATAACTTTGGTGTTATAAACTGAATCATCTCAGACTGCACTGTTCTCAACCATTAGAAATTGTCTGGAACAGGGGTGATGTAACGGCCCAAGCCTATCGCTAGCAGATATTGTCTTCTTTGAACTTTCCCTTTCGAGCTTCCCCTCAAGGTTTTTAAAACGCATCTGCTAGGGAGAGGTTTCCACACCCTTATAAATAATAGTTCGTTCTCCTCCTCAACCGATGTAGAATCTCACAGGTGACGTTTCAGGTGGTGGCTTTAACATTGACAATTGCTGTTGCATGTCCTGTGCTGCCGAGGTACACCATTAAACTCTCTGTACTTTACTGTCATCCAAAAAGCCATCCGCTGTGAAATTTTCTTTCCCTTTTGTCTGAATCTGCATACTTCGAACAATTTGTGGGATTTGGATTGGGAAATCCTTTCTCAACCTATTCAACCACTTTCTAAATATGGAGGCTTTTTCCTTGCTGCTGCTATGTGGAGTGTGAGGCCGATCAGATCCTAAAGCAAAATAGATCTGGTTAATGGATAAGGACCCGACATTATGATCATACTTGTTGACATATAGGTATTCTAATGCATTATTTATTGCCTGCAAAATTTGTACTTGTTCTGTATATTTACTTTGGGAATACTTTTTTCTTTTATCTCTGTTGAGACAGGAATTAAAAACTTTACCTTGTAGAAGATATACATTAACTACGTTGAGATTATCCAATTTAATGTTTTTGTGAGATTCATCGTATTCCATAGTTCCTTCCGTTGGTAACGACACTATTGAGTGCCCCGGTTCATGGTATTCCATAGTTACTTCTATTGGCAACGACACTATTGAGTGTCTCTAATCAGGGTCGTAGATCGAGTTCTGACCTAAGATTGCCACCTTGATCCATTTGGCTACATCCGCCCCTATCCCGCACAAAGCTTCAACTGCTTTCAACTACTTGAAAATTTATATTAGGTTATGGAGGTTATGGGGTAAACATTGTTCTTGTTTTTTTTTCTCCTTTTTAATCAATTGTGTTAAGGATATTTAGTAATAAAGTATAGTAAGGCAAATATCTAATATTTGCCATTAGCATAGGTATCTTTCCATTTATTGTTATTTCCATTTATTACTATTTTCATATCCTTGTAATTTATTTGATTATAAATAAGAAATGGTGTGGTGGATTCAGCAAACATTCACAAATTGTAAATGCACTTTTCTTAATATGTTTGAAACTAAATATTTCTAAAAATATTTAAAAAAAAGTTCTCAATGTTTTTTTAGTAATTTAATGTGTCGTAGGGTCAAATAAATGTCTTGAGGAATATTAATATTAAGATATGAAGACATCCGCAATAGGAGCATTTTTAATTGGAACCAATTTTAGATAATATTATAATATACTTAATCGAAATTATTTCTTAATTAAAGATAATAAATTCAGTTCTTTTAACTGTTTTGAGTTTTTTTTTTTTAATTTTTTTTCAAACAATTTTGGTAGCCAAACATTACGGAAAAAGAAAAGTACTTTTAAGTTGCTTTAAATTATTTTTTTAGACTAAATTAATTAAAAATACCCTTAATTTTACCTTTTTGAAAATATTTCTAAATTTCAATTTCAAAATTTCAAAAAGTTTGATTGATACTTAAACTTTAAAAAAAAAAAAAAAATCTAAAAAAATATTTTTATATTAAAAAAAAAAAACTTAAAAATATTTAATTTGGATGAAAATGGTTAATACCAAAGATAGACTTTGAACTTTCATACAAGTTTCAAAAATACCAATTTTCAAAGGTGTTTCCAAAATAGACTTAAGTTTTTAATTTTTTTTTATTAATTCTTGGTCTGCTTCCTTCTTTTCTTTTCAATCACAGGAAATGTCTGGAACTGGGCTTGACTATTCAAGCAAGAAGGTCCGGTTCGGGAGGTAATCTGTTTCGTTCAAGCGGGATCCGAAGTCTCCGGGTTGTTACTGGGTAGAATACTTTGTAGGTTATCAACCGAAACTTTTTTAAAACTATAAAAAAAACCTTTAACCTTTTTTTAAAAAAATTCAAAAATACCCTTTTTCATTAGTATCAGCTTTTTAAAAATATTCATGAACTTATCTCCATTCATATATTATAACAATAAATTTAAATAAAAAGAATAATATTAATATTATTTTTAAAATTTCATGGATTTTTTTAAACAAAATATTTAGATATTTTTAAATTTTTAAAAATTTAAAAGGTATTAATGGAAATTTTTAAAATTTAAAAGTATTTTTGAAATATTATTGAAAGAAAAAATATATGAATATGTTTTATATTTTATTTAAAGATAAAATATTATCGAGAATTTTGAAGGCTTAAACAAATTTTTTACGGCCGTTAAATAAAAGGATCACACATTGTGTGATATGTAGTTTACCGTTAAATAACGGACTGAATCGCGCCAAACAAACCCCTCCAGATATTTCCCGCTTGGCTATTCCACAGACATATCTTCTTCCTTATCCTCGAATCGAAATGTTAATTCCATAATCCGCCATTGCAGCTTATCTTCATCCTTCACTTCCATGCTTTTGTTCTGCGGATTGCACAACCATGGCGTCTTCCCCCACTCCCATCTCTCCACTATCTTTTCCCAATCGGAGATCAAAACCAAAACCAAACAAACCGCCTCCTTCATTGCCTCCGCCGTGGAAACCCAGCCCCAAATCTATGCCCAAGGAGATTTACTTTAACCGCGATGGCTCTGCCTTGAAAAAGCTTCAGGTTACGCACTCGGACGAGGCCCTGGATTATCTTTCCTCGACAACTGATTTGTTTGGTTTTGTTGCGCAGGTCGGTGTTGATTTGGTGGCGGAGTTGGTCGGTGTTACGTTAGGGCCGAAGGGGAGGAATGTGGTGCTTCAAAGAAAATATGGTCCGCCTAAGATCGTCAACGACGGGGAAACTGTCCTCAAAGAGGTATTGTGGTATTCTTTTCGTATTTTGGTTAAGGTTTTTCGCATTTGTTATTACGGCATCTGTAAATGAAATACTCGATCGATTGCGGAATAATTCAATCTAATCCAGGTCTATTGCTAGAAAATTAGGAAGTTATGTGGTTAGGAAATATAATTAGATAAATTCTTTTGATACCATATTATATTTCAGTCGACTAAGAATTTCAGTAAAGCTATACTGTTCCTTATTAATTGAAATGGTTTGTGATAATAAGTTTCTTTATCATATTACTTTTGGATTAGAGATAAAAGAACAAGAAATTCGTTCCGAAATCATCTTGTACAAGATCTACCACGGGAGCTAACTGCTGCAATTTCTCTGTAATTCACTAGTTCGTTTGTGAATTTGCATCCATTTTTCTCGCCTTACTTTTGGAATTCAATTTACAGCAACAGTGTGTCCTATTTTATTAACTAAAATCCCACCCTGCAATGTTATGCATTTTCTAGCTGCATACATTGCTATTATGAAAACTTGATTCAGCATGTGTTGGCTTATAAATAATTACACAAGTACTTAATCAAGGTCGTCTATCTTTTTGATATTTGATAATTATCTGGTTGGAAAATGTTCTTTAGATTGAATTGGAAGACCGTTTAGAGAACGTTGGGGTGAAATTGGTAAGACAAGCTGGTGCAAAGACAAATGACCTTGCTGGTGATGGTTCCACTACATCTGTTGTTCTTGCCCAGGGATTAATTGCTGAGGGTATGAAGGTAGCTAATGGAGTTCCATGAATGAATATCAACCATTTAGAACAACTACTGTTATGTGGACCATGGAATACCCTGTCCACCTAAGATTTTAACTTTTGAAAAACTTTTCATTAACTTCTGTATTATGAAAGGATAACAAAATATTAATATCTTTTTTTTCTCCCCTCAGTTAATTTCCTGGCCAATTTGAAGTACTGATCATAGAATGCACTTAATAGGTTATTTCATCTGGCATGAGTCCTGTTCAAATTGCACGTGGGATTGAGAAGACTGCAAATGCACTAGTTTCTGAGCTGAAATTGATGTCAAGAGAGGTAAGCATGGTTATGCTTCTTTCAGTGTGGAAGGTTCAAAACCCTGAGACGTGCTTCATAGTGAATGAAAGGAAAAGAATATCAATAGCCGCAAGTGGCAGTCTAATAACTCTTTGTCAGTAATTTTTTCAACTGCTACATATTTCAAATTTGCAGGTTGAAGATCATGAGATAGCACATGTTGCTGCAGTTAGTGCAGGGAATGATTATGCTGTGGGAAATATGATTTCAGATGCCTTACGTCAAGTTGGAAGGAAAGGAGTCGTCCAAATTGAAAAGGGGAAGAGTATCGATAACAGTCTGCAAATTGTTGAAGGGATGCAATTTGATTCTGGATATTTGTCTCCGTACTTTGTTACTGATAGACAGAAGATGATAGTAGAATTTCATGATTGCAAGGTAGCAACAAGACTATAAGTAATATGTTTTCTTTTTATAAAAGAGTAATCCTTGGAAATGGGGATTTTTGGTTGCAGTTACTGTTGGTCGACAAAAAAATCTCAGATCCAAAGGAGATGTTTAAAATATTGGACAGTGCAGTGAAGGAGAAGTATCCAATTGTGATCTTGGCAGAGGGCATTGAGCAGGCAGCTTTGGCTCCAGTAATTAGGAATAAACTTAGAGGTGTGCTGAAGGCAGCTGCTGTCAAGGCTCCTGCCTTCGGCGAACGCAAGAGTCACTACTTAGATGACATAGCGACCCTAACTGGAGGTAGAAGATTATTCGAAAAGAGTTTTAGAGTCCTTGTTGTGCTTTCCCCATCTCTCTTAATCTTCTGAAACCATTTATATACAACAAAGGAAAGAGAAGACCCCCCCTCCCCCAAAGGAAAAAAATAATGAAAGGGCACTGTTTTCTTTTCTTTTTCCCTTAAGCGCTAACATGAATAAGTGCAACTAATTTCTACATCCATGGAGTGGTACAGTATATTCTAAATTCAATGAGATTTCGGCATAAACATATATCGGAGATCAAGAGAATTCAGTGTAGGACATTTCACCATAATGACGATGAAATACATGAATTTACAAGGATGCTGTATCTAATGAAGTATACCATTGGGATGAAATACATGAATTACATCTTATATGTATGATAATAATGAAAAGAAAAGGAATTTTACTTGTAGTTCTCTTTTAGTTCTCAGAAGATTTTACTATTAAGTGTAGTCCAAAGTTCCTGACTCTTTTGTATGTTTGTAGCAACTGTGATCAGAGAAGATAGTGGACTGACTTTAGAAAAGACCGGCAAAGAGGTATTGGGCTCTGCTACTAAGGTTGTTATAACGAAGGATTCCACACTAATAGTTACAGATGGGACTACTCGGGAAGCAGTTCAAAAAAGGGTTTTACAAATTCAAAAGCTTTTGGAGGTGCTGGAATCATCCCTTATCTATGCTGAGATATCCTACATTTCGAGGTTTTCTGCATTGCAGGATCCATTTCTAAGCAATATAAAAGAACGCAAATTTTCATGCTGAAGTATATTGCTTTGACGTTGAGTTGAATTACACCAAGAGATATACTATCATCTATTCTGCAGAATACTGAGGAAAAATTTCCAAAGAAGATTTTGAATGAGAGAATTGCTAGACTATCTGGGCGAATTGCTATACTTCAGGTATATTCTAAGAACTCAAAATATTGCCTATATCAACATAGGAAAATAGCAACTTACGCTACCTTGTTTTATTGTAGGTAGGAGCACAAACTCAAGTTGAATTGAAGGATAAACAGTTAAGGATTGAGGATGCCTTGAATGCGTCAAAGGTGCTTGGTTGGTTTGTTTTCCTTGTGATATGAGTTCCTATCATCAGTGATAACCTTATGTTCATTGTAGGCTGCAATTGAAGAAGGTGTTGTCGTTGGTGGTGGTTGTTGTCTTTTAAGGCTGTCAACCAAGGTGGATGCTATAAAGAATGTCCTGGAAAATGAAGAGCAGATGGTATCCCTCTTGGCTTACTTCAAAATTTTCTGTTCTAATATCTTAATATTATATAAACTTGTTTGCTTGAATATGATGACTGCACAGTTAGACTTAGTTTTGATTAGCATTATCAACTAGAATATTACCTGAATTAATATGATGGGTTCTCTAAATTGTTCATATTGATTTCACTGGTCAATTACAGATTGGTGCCGAAATTTTCAAAAGGGCTTTGAGTTATCCTACAAGACTAATTGCGAGAAACGCCGGAGTTAATGGAAGTGTGGTTATAGATAAGGTTGCTGTGAACAGAGGAATTTGCTTCTAATTTGCGTTGTATAATTTTCTCATCTTCACATATCGTGTCTAATCAATCATGGAAAAATAATTTCATATCTCGCAGGTTCTAATTAACAATGATATGAATTTTGGATATAATGCCGCCACAGACCATTACGAGGATTTAATGAAAGCTGGAATCATGGATCCATCGAAGGTTATGAACTTTCTTCCGAGCTCTTGAACTTTTGAAGAATTTGATCGAAACATAGCAGAGTAACATCCATTTCTTTGATGAAATATGAACTTTAGTATTTAAAGGATCTTAAAAGATATAGATTGGGAAAAGGTTAATATAGTGAAGGAATGGTTTTTCATCAACCAACAACTTGTTGCACTAAATTTTAGTTATCTGGGGCAGGTCGTCAGATGTTGCTTGGAGCATGCCGCTTCTGTTGCGAAAACTTTCCTGACATCCGATGCTGTTGTAGTTGATATCAAGGAACCAGAATCCTTTCCAAGAAGAACGCCGTTGCCCATCTCAGGTATTGGACGAACAAACTATATGGCCCTTCATTTCTCTGACATCCATTCGTTTGGTTAACAATAATGCCTTTGATGTTGTAGGCATCAAACGAATGGGTCTTTAGCTTGACGGCCAAGATCAGAGTATATGGGGGAATTCTACGATGGCTGTTTTCAGACACAGACAAATGGGTCTCAAGCCACCATTAAGAGTAAAGTTCTTGCCCAATTTGTAGCAATGATTTGATTGATACAAGGCAGGTTGAGCAGCAAGTGAAGGACAAGCAGGCCAAGAACTTGTCGAGGTAATGCTCTCTTCACTAACAATCTTACGATTACAGTAGAAAATCATCAAGTCGATTAAACTTCTTGGTAGCTCATAATGTCCTGTGATCTATTTTGATTGCAACTGTGATGAAGGGCAAAATCTTAAGAGTCCTTTGTCTTTAAGAAGTGTCTGCTAGTTAAAGACTCTGTCAAACTGATGCTGTAATCTAACATGCAATTGGATGACGAATTTATAAATAGAACTTGAATTCGAATGTTAGATGTGGTTTGGAAATGGCTGTCCTCAATGCATAGTAGGGAGAAAAGGCTGCAGTTTGTTAAACGTACTCGGGCATCAGCTGACTAAGAAAACAATACCTAAGCGTAAGCTTGGCTTTTAGATTAAACTTGTTAAACGTACACTAGGATCGAGGAAGAAAACGTACACTAGTGTTTTAGGCCTGCTAGGCGTAAGCTCGAGTCTAGCTTTTTAGACTGGACTTGTTAAACGTACTCTAACATCAGTTAGAGGAAGAAAACAAGTGAGTGAACTTGTTAAACGTACTACAGCATCAGTTAGAGGGAGAAAACAAATAGTGTCTTGGGTATGTTAGGCGTAAGTTTAGGTCCAGTTTTTTAAATCAAACTTGTTAAACGTCCTCCAACATCAGTAAGAGGAAGAAAACAAATAGTGTCTTGGGTCTGCTGGGCTTAAGTTTGAGTCGAGTTGTTTACGTCAGGTCAAGTTAGACCGACTCTTATGAAGATTAAACATATCTGTAACGACCCAGATCCACCACTAGTAGATATTGTCCTCTTTGGACTTTCCCTTTCAGGCTTCCCCTCAAAGCTTTAAAACGCGTCTGCTAGAGGAAGGTTTCCACGCGTTTATAAATGGTGGCTTTAAAACCAATGTGGGCACCCTCCTTCGGGCCCAGCGTCCTCGCTGTCACTCTTTCCTTTCTCCAATCGATGTGGGACCGCCCCCAAATCCACCCCCTTTGGGGCCCAGCGTCCTCGCTAGCACTCTTTCCTTCCTCCAATCAATGTGAGACCGCCCCCAAATTCACCCTCTTTGGGGCCCAGCGTCCTCGCTAGCACTCTTTCCTTCCTCCAATCAATGTGAGACCGCCCCCAAATTCACCCCCCTTTGGGGCGGTCCTTACTGGCACATCACAATCCACCCTCCTTCGGGGCCTAGCGTCCTCGCTGGCACTCTTTCCTTCCTCCAATCGATGTGGGACCGCTCCCAAATTCACCCCCCTTTGGGGGCCAGCGTTCTTACTGGCACACTGCCTCCTGTCTACCCCCCTTCGGGGGACTGCGAGAAGGTTAGCACCTCGTCCGGTGTCTGGCTCTGATACTATTTGTAACGACCTAGATCCACCATTAGCAAATATTGTCCTATTTGGACTTTCCTTCCAGGCTTCCCCTCAAAGCTTTAAAACGCGTCTGCTAGGGAAAGGTTTCCACACCCTTATAAATGGTGGTTTGTTCTCCTCCCTAATGTGGGACATCACAATATCCATATTATCTTTTTCCCCCGAAGAAAAACATGGAGGTTTAGATTTTGGGTCGTTAGGTGTAATGCTTTTACACCTCTACCTGAACTAGTAAAAAACTCTATTTACCGAACTTGCTCTATTAAGATAATCATATAGGTATATTTCGAACAAAATGTTTAAAATATACCAATATAGCATTTTTTTTTCTCTTAGCTCTGTTCAAAGGATCTTCGTCAAAGGAGCAATGGTAACCACATTTTTCTTACTTCAATCGACACGACTTTATGTTCATATTATTAGCATAAAGTCGAGAAAATGTGTAAAAGCATATGCATTGATTTGGACAGATAACAAATGATTTGTGTAAAAGAGTTAAGAAGATGAGGAGAGTTTGGTAACCCTTTTTGGTGTTAATATGCATATGGTTCATGGTCTACTCATTTTTGTAACATTTGTGGATAAGATTGTGACATTTGTGAGAGAAAAAGCTATATGACTCGAAATTCATTGAAAGAAAAACTAGCTTTGTAGAAAATATTGGGTTATTTACATGATTGGATCACTTGAGTAACCCTGATTATTCAACTTAAACCGTAAGGATTGGTTTGGTTAGTTTTTTTTTTTTTTTTTTTCCGGTTTAAGTTGGATTGATTTTTTTGAAAATTGAAACTTCGGTTCGGTTTTTGAGTTTTTTGGGTTGGTTCAACCCACCAACACGAAAATAGGGTGCACAATCCAATCCAACCTAACCGGACTCAACCATATCCTAGTTTTAAGATAATTACAAAAATTAAGAATCTTTAGCATTATCGATGTATTTTGACTTGTGACTTGTGAATGCTTAATACTGAGTTTTATGAGATTTTAGTTATTAACCTGACATGTATTATGGATAAGGAATTTTTTAAAAAAATAATTAAGAAAAAAACTCGAAAATAAAGAGTGAGAGTAGGTTAGGTTGAATTATGAACTGTCACCAATTCAACCAATTCAAAATTTTGGAATGATCGAGAAAAGATTTCCAACCCAACTTGCCCGAGCCTAATTTTGTCGATTTGGTTGTTTCATGGTGACACTTGTACAATTTTATAATTGTACTTGTGTATAGAGTTTTTTTTAATGTCTTTCCACATTGCGTGGTTGAGAATTGAAGTTTGCCTAAATTCTCAAACAAAGTATTAGTTGAAAAAGAGACTCTTTAATATTTTATCATAAATAAACGTGTAATAGACTTTCGGATAGTAATATTATTTAGTTTGGTTCAGAAATTTATGAGTAATGATATCAACTTGAACATAGTTCAACTGACATAAAACATATAATATCGACTAAAAGATTAAAAGTTTAAATGTGAGATCTCACCTCAGTTGGAGAGAAAATAAATCATTTCTTATAAGGTTGTGAAAATCTCTTCTTAACAAACATGTTTTAAAACTGTGAGACTGACGATAATACGTAACGGGTCAAAGGAAACAATATTTGCTAGTCATAGGTTTGAGCCATTACAAATAGTATCAAAGTCAATCATCAGACAATGTGAGGCACTAGTCAGAATAGGGCTAGATCCTCTCCATAGCATACATGTTTTAAAACTGTGAGGCTGACGGCAGTACATAACGGACCAAAACGGATAATATTTGCTAACGGTAGGCTTGGGCTATTACAAATGGTATCAAAGCCAAACACTAGGCGGTGTGAATCAGACAATATTTACTAACGGTGGGTTTGAGTTGTTACAAATGGTATCAGAGCTAGACATCGAGTGGTATACCAGTAAGGACGCTAGGCCCATAACAAAGGTGGATTGTGAGATCCCATATCGATTAGAGAGGGGAAAACCTAATTTTTATTAAACTTTTCTTATATAATACGATTAAAACAAGTCCTAATACGAATAAGTTTAAGCTATCGTGTCATGGAAGAATTGAATATTAGTTAATTTGACGAGAAACCTAATGGTTTGTTGAACCAAAAAAAACAATGAAAGTTTGTTTGGGGACATAGCACATTAACTTCGAAAGCAACAAGTAAATGTGAACATCATGATGTGAATTGCATGAGAAAGAAACCGATTAAAGTTGAAGTACATAGAGAAAGATCCCACTCTTATGCTTAAAAAAAAGTTTGAAAATTGAGGGATTGTAAGTGTTTGAAAGCAACCCTTCAACAACCACTCTCATTATGTTCCACAAATTTTAAGTTAATAGCGTTTCAATGCTCTATTACGACGTTTTCGATAAAAAAAATGTAAGCAGTTCAAGCTAACTGTTAGCATATATTGTCCGTTTTGGTCCGTTATGTATCGTCGTCAGCCTCACGGTTTCAAAACGCGCCTATTAGGGAGAGGGGTCCCTACTCTTATAAGGAATGTATGTTCTATTACGATATTTTCGACCGGCCTCAGTTTCAAAACACTAGGGAGAGGTTTCCCTACTCTTATAAGGAATATTTTGTTCCCCTCCCCAACCGATGTGGGATCTCACAATCCAGTCCCCTTGGAGGCCCAATGTCCTTTCTGGTACACCGCCTAGTGTCTGGCTCTGATATCATTTGTAACAGTTCAAGCTCACCGCTAGGAGATGTTGCTCGCTTTAGCCTATAATGTATTGTCGTCAGCCTCACGATTTTAAAACGTGTCTATTAAGAAGAGATTTCCACATCCTTACAAGGAATGCTTCCTTCCCCTCTCCAACCGATATGGGATCTCACAATCCAATCCCCTTGGAGTCTCAATGTCCTTACTACTACATCACACCCTTTGTAACAGTTCAAGCTCACCACTAGCAAATATTGCTCGTTTTAGCCTGTTATGTATCGTCATCAGCCTCACGATTTTAAAACGCGTCTACTAAGGATAGATTTCCACATCCTTACCAGCAATGTTTCATTCTCCTCTCCAACCGTGATATCTCACAAGATTCTCTTCTGGGTAAACTCTGAAAGGAAAGAAAGACCGGGATGCCAACAAGCATCCATTATTGAATTCACCCGATCAGATAGTATCTCATTTTCGAAACGTCCGGTGCATTATTATTGAAAATTCATAATATTTTAAACAACCTCATTTAATTCAAATCACTTTAAAATATTACATGGAGTGAATTTATAAATGCATTATTATTGGAGGAAAAAAACAATATTGAACTATCCATAATAATTGAAATTATGAATTAATTAATTAAAAGTAAACGTGAACAGTCAAAGTCAGATGAGCTGTCAGACGTTAAGCAATATTATTGTCCACTTAATAATTAATTAATTAATTATAATTTATGAATATTCGATTATATTTTGAACTATGTGAAAATAATTAGTACAATCCTAGATTCGTAATTATTTGCATATCTCAAACGTGCCTTCTTTAACCTATTTAATAATAATTACTATTATTATTTTTATTTTTTTTACATATAAGTTATGTAATAATTATTACTAAGATAATAAAATATATATATATATATATATATATATTAAATGTGTGTTTAGTAAGTTCATTTTTTAAAAAAAATTTAATTTTTAATTTTAACAAATCTTTAAAATGGTTAATAAATTTTAAATTTTTTAATTTTGTGTCTAATAAATTTCTAAACTTTAAAAAATATTTAAAAAATGTAACACGGGAAAAATAATTTTAAGGATAAAATAATTAAAAAAAGTTATTTTATTAGATAAAAAAAAAAGAATAAATTTATGATTTAATTAATTCCTTAATCATAATGTCTGTCGTTTACACAAATGACAACAATGAATAGAGCTTCAAAATTATTCAAAATCCCACTTTTTTTTTCTTCACTTTTCCCATATTTTTAAAAGCTATGATCATATTTATTTTCTCGATTTTATCTTATATGCTCGATATTAAAATAATATTCTAGTTTTAGATATCTAGTCTGTTACGTTACACCTCCATGCGTTTCAAAAAGAGCCACTTATCGTTCTTAAAACTTAGCTGGTTTGAATTAATCAGGCTTGTATCGATCTCTCGAATTTGAATCATATAATAATTATAGTTATTTTATAAAGATTAGTTGAATCATTGGTGATCGTTGATGCTTAACCAATAATGAAATAGTTTTTTTTATTTTTTTTCCTCCATTAATTTTAGCTAAACGACTCGAAATTCAAGAGATGGGCAACTTTTTTTAAAAAATTTGAGATCAAATTTAAAAAACGCCATAAAAACTGTTTGATGAAAGTCACACATCCGCTAATTTAGGGAATGATCATGGGTTTATAATCAAATAATACTATTTTCATTGGTGCGAGGCCTTTGGAGAAGCCCAAACAAAGTCATGAGAGCTCCTGTTCAAAGTGGATAATATCATACCATTATAAAAAGTTGTGTTCGTCTGACATATTATGCTGAAAGTAGACAATATCATACCATTATGGAGAATCTGTTGGTCTGAATTTTTTTTTTTAATTGTATTATTGAAAGCATAGGACTTTTGAGTTTCAAGTCCCAATGCCAACCAAATGATACAGACAGCCAAAAAAGACAGAGGGGAAGGGTTGGAGACAGTCCATTAAAGGCATAAAGCTGTAAAAGATTTTCCTGCAAAATTAATCAAATTAATATTAATAAATAAATAAATAACAAAAATTTCCACCTAATTTTTTTTCCATAATAAATTAAACATAAATTCAAACACGACAGACATCGCACTTCATAAAAACGCTCAACATTCTAAACTCAACCAAGTCTCGTTCGGTTCGACCTCGAAAATTTTTAAGCTGCTTATAGTCCACCAACGAGCCATAAAGGCTTGATGATGCATGCTCGAAAAGCTATTGATGAACCATAAGAGAAAAAAAACTTGGATCAACTCGGTTATGAGATACCTAATGTATCGAGCAATTCAGTACATAGTCAGAAATAGACAATTATACAAAAAAAAAAAAAAAAAA